>NC_133176.1:61550000-61917500 GCF_049306965.1 Danio rerio
ACTTTCACATATTGATACCACATATTAGTTCCAATAGGATTGTCAGCCTCATCCTCTGCCCATCCGAATTCATCATCATGTGTCCAGCGTTTCAGCCTGGCTGGATCAACTTGAGCAACAAGAAAGAGAAACAGTCCCAATGTCCATAGCCACTTCATGCTGATCCTTCTAGTAGTTATGCTGCGTGGAGGTGCTAGCTGATGTGGGGGCCCCCGAAGTATCTGTAAAACAAAGAGAGTCTGCAGACAGATTATCATTGTACAAAATATTATTCTACAGGAGCTCTTTTTATTCTGGTTGCATGGATCCACTGTGGAGAAGAAGAGGTTAAGACGGCGGTTCTGGTTACAGCCACGACATCCGTCAGGGGCCATATTTGGGGTCCCCCAGTTCTGTGCTCATTTTATTGAACTGTCTAATCATTACTCTGTCACCAGCCTTAAAGGGGTGTGTTGGGTCTACCGGCATCGGGGCTGAACCAGAATGTATGTTAGTCCAGTATGCATGCAATGTTGTTAGTAGCTGTTGTGCACATTCACTCATATGAATATCCAAAGAACCGTCACCCAGTGTGGTACCCCTTTGCCTCCATGGTGAGGGAAAGGGTCGTCCCATCACAGTCTCATAAGGAGAGAGACCGTGAAGACTTTTGTGAGGAGACATCCTCATGTCTGCTAAAACGACAGGTAGCAAGGCGAGCCAATTTGAGTGCCCTGCATGTTACATAGCCTTTCTTAATTTATACCAGATGATTGTGGATGATAGGGAATATGTAGCTGCCAATTAATTTGGAGTTCTTTAGCTAGATTTTGTATTACTTTCGCAGTAAATGAGGTTCCCTTATCTGAGTCTATGGCACATGGTATACCGTATCTTGGAATGATTTCTCTTGTCAAACATCTGACAACTGTATTAGCATCTTCCTTACTGCATGGGAAGGCTTCAACCCATTTTGAAAATTTGTCCACAAAAACCAGTAAATATTTATTAGGACCCCTCTTTGGCAGATGTGTAAACTCTACCTGCCATTCCTGAAAAGGTGTTTCAGGGAGGGGCAATTGTTGATGTTAGCTTGAGGTTTAGTGATATTATTTTGAGCACATATCAGACATCTATCTAGCGTGTTATTGACATGGTGCTGTAAATTATTGATGCATAAAAAGGAACTCATTGTGTCTATTACCCCTCTTCGGCCGTGGTGTGTAACACCGTGAAACTCGCGGACGAGAAAAGGTGCACAGGATGATGGCAGGCATAAACGGCCTTTGCCATCTAGCATTATTCCATTAGGATCAGTCGTGGCGTCACATTCAGACCACTAATTATGCTACTAAGTATTTAGTAAGCTGCTGTTTTAGATGTGTCAGGAGCTCCTCCTGATCATCTTTCCACGCGAGGCGTGTTTTTATACGAGTGCGTGTCTTTTTGCCCTCATCTGTTTCTTCCTTAATTGTCTCTGTGTGTACTATATCATGCTTGGGATCAAGAGCAGGTATTTTTGTTGTCATTTCGTCATCGTCATAGGACGAACCCATTTTGGTTTAAAGGATAAATCGATAATCTGCCCCAATTAGTTGGCAGTGACGCGAACTGCGCAACAGCATGTCTACAAATTGCAGTGGTTTGTCCACTTCTGGTAAAAGAGATATGAGATCCTTCAGAACAGAGGGTGAGGGTGGAATTATCTCTATCCCTCATGGTTTAGCAACCCACACCGCAGCCACATTAGAGGCTGAGGCAGCGCCTTCTGTGCTGTTAGAACGGTCTGGTTTATTTTTGATCATTTCTGTCAGGGACGGATAAACAGAAGATACTATAGGGGGAGCGCTAGCAGCAGAGCATGAAACTGCAGGCTGAGGCCCCGTATAAGGGGGTGGTGATATCATAGTTGTCTTAGCAGCTGCGAGAGAGCCCCTCTTATCTGCCTCACGGGCAGTATTGCTTCTGCTTTTGGGTTTGGGGACAGATTTCAAAACGGTTTTAGGTGTAAAAATGCCCTTTTTATCTCTCCATATAGAGCTCATTGTATACCATGTGTCATATCCATTTATCATATACTGATCATCCCACTCAGGATCCCCATATCCTTCATGTGTTAATTTATAGGCTGATTGGAGAGCACCTGGATCAAAGGTTCCTTCCCTGGGGAAGTCTCTCCACTGGGATTGCCCCTCTGTCCACCCAGCTAAGTTGGACAGCCAAGGTTCAGTATAAAATCCCCAGCCACATCTATCCATCCACTCTTTTGGAGTTTCACTAGGTTCTGGTTTTGGATATCCCTGACCCATGACGCTGAAGCTGGTGCACTTCAAAAATTATCAATTCAATAAATTCCCCTGATTTGTGGAACCCAAATTTAATCGGGTACGACAACACAAATCCTACTGCGCAACTTACTACCGCCTAAGTAAGTGACAGGAGACTCTGTGCCAGTAACACAGACGTCAGTTGCTTGTGGAACCCAAATTTAATCGGGTACGACAACACAAGTCTTACAATCCCCTGAGATACACTGGAACAGGCAGTGTGAATTTAAAATTCTCTTACCTGATCAGATGTATCCCGGACGAGCCCCCAAAATCTGTAAGATTCCCCTAAATTAGGCACCAGATTCAGCGAGGTTCAGCAAGTCGACTTGGAGACAGGAGAAGAGACCAAACTGTAGTTAGAATGGTTTATTCTGCAAGTCTGATGATAAGGATGAGCAGGGATAGATATACATAGTGGGCTGACCTTTAAAAGTTACACAACGGAAGGAAGACACTTCTTAATATGGGCATACTATACAAGCAACATAAAGAGGAAATGTATAGCGCGGGACTTTCCACTGGGGGAGCAGCTTGCAAGACTGAAACCAGACGTTGACCTTAGACCTCCGACGCACACACATACACACACAAAACCTCAGGAGCTTCTGCTTCTCATGCAAGCACACTTGAAAGAGGACAAAATGTTCTCTCAGTCCCCATCACTATACTGGGGCATTAGGACCCACACAGACCGCAGGTTGGGCGCCCCCTGCTGGCCTCACTAACACCACTTCCGGCAGCAACCTAGCTTTCCCATGTGGTCTCCCATCCAGGTACTGACCGGGCGCAGCCCTGCTTAGCCTCAGTGGGCGACCATGTGAGAGTTGCAGAGAGCTAGCTGCCGGCTGCTAGCTGTTGTCAGGGCCCAGAGCTTTGCGTGCGTTAATCCTGCTGAGAGACCTCCTCACACTGTCCGGAGACAGAGTCATTACCTGGTCACCAGGGGGAGGTGGCATCTTTTGTGCAATGGTGCTGTTTTGTCCCTCAAAAACGAGCGAAGAATTTGTTTAGCTCATTCAGCAGGGGGATGGTGCTGTCACAGGTCTGTGGTTGGGGTTTGTAGTCTGTGATGGACTGTATTCCTCTCCACAGACTCCGTGTGTCCCTGCTGTCATTAAAGCGATGGGCTATACCTCTGGAGTACTGTCTCTTAGCTTCTCTGATGCCACAGGAAAGGTTGGCTCTAGCTGACTTTAGGCTCGCCTCATCTCCAGCTCTGAAGGCAGTGTTCCTAGCCTTCAGGAGGTTGAAGACCTCTCCTGTTAGCCATGGCTTCTGATTGGGACGGACTGTGATGGTTTTGGTGACTGTTACATCCTCAGTGCATTTGTTTATGTAGGCTGTAACAGTCTCTGCATACTCCTGGAGGTCAGTGGTGTTGTTGTAAGTGGCAGCCTGTTTAAACATAACCCAGTCTGTGGTATTGAAGCAGTCTTGTAAAGCCTCTGAACCTTCTGGCCACACTTGTATCTCCTTGCAAACCGGTTTGGTGACTTTAACGATCGGACTGTAAGCAGGCATTAGCATGACAGTTAAGTGGTCTGAGGCACCAAGGTGGGGGAGGGGGAAGGCTTTGTAAGCTCCTCTCTGTGTGGTGTAAACAAAGTCCAGTGTGTTATTGCCCCGTGTTGGAAAGTCTATGTGTTGTTGTATTTTTGGAAACACACTCTTTAGGTCTGCATGGTTAAAGTCCCCTGCCAGGATGAGAAAAGCATCGGGGTGGCCTGTCTGCTGCTCACTAATGTGCAGGTACAGGTCATTTAGTGCCTCACTCCTGTTGTTTGCATTGGAGCTGGGAGGGATGTAAACAGCGAAAAGCAGAATGGCTGTGTATTCCCTCGGTAAATAAAACGGACGGCACTTAATAATCATGAACTCCACCAGTGGTGAGCAGTGTTTGCGGACTACAACGGCATCGCGGCACCATGACTCATTGATGTAAACACAGAGCCCGCCACCGCGGGTCTTACCTCCCGCGACGATAGCTCTGTCTGCTCTGTAGCATGTTAGCTGGTTGAGCTGAATGGCGCTGTCCGGAACGTTGTCGTTGAGCCAAGTTTCCGTAAACACAAAAACACAACAGTCCTTTACAGTCCTCTGTGATGAACGAAGTAGACGGATGTAGTCCAGTTTGTTGTCTAGCGAGCGTACGTTCGCTAGAATGATGGAGGGGATAGCGGGTTTGTGGGGGTTAGCCGCTAGCCTAGTTCGGATACCCCCGCGCTTACCCCTCTTCTGCTTCCTCTCGCGCCGCTTGAAGCGCCTCCATTGTGGGCGAGGTGGTGAGGTGGGGGTCGGAGGATGGGTAGGCATCCGGAGCAAGCCGAGATCTTGCAGCTCCTCAGTGTCCGCGGAGTCTAGCTTGTGAAGTTTGTTTCTACCGATGTCTAGCAGAAATGTTCGACTATATGCGCGCTTAAGGACAGATAAACGTGACGTTGACGCACAATAACACTGCGACGTACAAGACGAAGAACACAAAAACACCGTTTTGTCGGGAGAGAGAGAAGCCGCAGCGTGTGCACGCGCCGCCATCTTGGAGTGAGGATGTTCTTGGATGTTCCATTACACAAATGCATAGAAGAGAGAGAGGACTTTACACACGAACACACACACACATACACACGCTCTCTCTGCTCTGCTCAATCACATGTCTTTCTGAGTTCTCCTATCATCAGTCAGTCTGTTTTCATTCTCTGCATGTTTTTCTAGTTTTCGAATTGAGTTTTATTTTGATCCATACTCTATGTTAGAGGACTGCATTTCCCGGATGAAGGAAAGTCCTTACCCCAGGTGGAGGAGTTCAAGTATCTTGGGGTTTTGTCAGAAGTGAGGGAAGGATGGAGCGTGAGATTGACAGGCAGATTGGTGCAGTGGCAGCAGTAATGTGGTCGATGTACTGGTCCATTTTGGTAAAGAAGGAGCTGAGCTGAAAGGTGAAGTTCTCGATTCACCAGACAATCTACGTTCCTACTCTCACCTATGGTCATGAGCTTTGGGTCATAACCGAAAGGACAAGATCACAGCTACAAGCAGCCGAAATGTGTTTCCTTTGCAGGATAGCAGGGCGCACTCTTACGGATAGGGTGAGAAGCTCTGACACCCAGGAGAAGCTCGGAGTAGAGCCGCTGCTCCTCCACACTGAGAGAAGTCAGCTGAGGTGGCTCAGGAATCTGTTCCAGATGCCTTCTGGATGACTACCTAGGGAGATGTTCCAGGCATGACCTCTGGGAAGTCCTAGGACATGCTGGAGGGTCTATGTCTCACGGCTGGTCTGGGAGTGCCTCGTGATCCCCCTGGAGGAGCTGGAGGAAGTGTCTGGGGAGAGGAAAATCTGGGGTTCGCTCCTGAGACTGCTGGCCCCATGACCTGACCCCGGAAAAGCAGATGAAAATGAATGAATCAATGAAAGAATGTATGCTAAAGGTCACCTAATGAATTTCAAAGTGCAACTGCTCCCAAGAAATGCATCATTTTAACCACTGTAGGGAGGGCGACTGATAGAAAGTAAGATGTAATTGAGAAAGCTTGCTTACGGCAGAGCCAATGGGTAGAGTTTGACATCACAGTTGCTGAACATAACCCCACCCATCAGTTTAACAGAAGTATAGATCAGCTCAGGCTCCACCCACAGAGGAGGATCTGGGTATTATTTGACTCTACGGTGAGCTGCTTTTGGAGGGTGAAAACATTAAACCTGTGCATCAATCCTGGGTCTATTTTAAATGCTGTTTTATTTAAACAGCAGGTTTTGTGGTAAGTTCTTTACTTTTTTAATGTAACCATGTGGTCATAGTTGCAGGTTGAGTCTTTGATCATTGTTTTAATTTTGACAGTGAACCGTTTTAATTGAGTGTTGACGTTGTTTGTGCGAGATTGTGAATTCCTCTTTAGCTAACCTTTCTGAATATTCTAATATTCCAGCAGTTTTTACAATAGTTTTTGCTATGTTTGATGTTTATTTGACAACTTTTCCCCCTCTCCCCCACCTCCTCCAGGTAATATACCAGATGCTTTTACATTTTGCACATTCTTTTAAAGCACAATGACTTACAGTGTGATTCTGTCACAAAGGCAACAGATCAACTTCCCTTAATATTCACTGTTCCTCTTTATTGACTAAATACTGTAACTATGGTACAAAGTAATGTCTGTTCAGCTCAGGAGCTATATCTATAATTATTATAACTAATAATCTTATCGTACTTCCTAATTATTTGAGAATAGTGAACTCCAAACCACAGCTACTTTGAATTAACTATAGTTCCCCAATGAGCTCAAATATTTGGAGAAGACCAAGCTCCAGCACATGCTCACAATAAACCTTATTGTTTGCTGATGATCTCTAATGTTGTTGTTAATATAGTGTTTTTAGTGAGCAGAATTTAAATTAACCATTTACTTAAATTCAACATCTCATCATTTACTCACCTTCAGATTGGTCAGAATCAATGAGAGTTTTGTTCATAAGTTAAAAGGTTTGAAGTTTAGTCAAGTGTTATAAAAGTGTTGTTAAACTAACCTTGAGAAGAGATATGATTGCTTTATTTGATGAGCATATTTTATTTATTGGTCTAAAGACATTGGATCTTCACAAATTTGATCATGTGGATTTTAACAAGGCAAGACATTCTGTTCAAGTTGAGCACCATGGCATCAAACTTGGAGATTGCTCATTCTTTTATATGCAGCTTCACACATGACTGCACACCATCCCAGTCCTCACAGAAGTCCAAGACCAATGAAGCTGATAGGGCAATATTATCTGCAAATAGCAGAGATTAGGTCATGTCATCCTCTCCAGCCCGAAGCGGTACCTGGAAATCTGTTAATAAAATACTGAACAGAACGATTGACAAAGGGCTATCATTCATTCATCTTATTGTCTGCTTAGTCCCTTTATTAATCCGGGGTTGCTACAGCAGAATGAAACGCCAACTTATCCAGCAAGTTTTTACACAGTGGATGCACTTCCAGCCGCAACCTATCTCTGGGAAACATCCACACACGCATTCACACACCCACACTCATACACTACGAACAATTTAGCCTACCCAATTAACCTGTACCACATGTCTTTGGACTGTGGGGGAAACCAGAGCACCCAGAACGCAGAACGCATGGAGAACATGCAAACTCCCCACAGAAATACCAACTGAGCCGAGGCTCGAACCAGCAACCCAGCGACCTTCTTGCTGTGAGGCGACAGCACTACCCACTGCGCCACTGCTTCGCCCAGGGGGGTAGGGTCAGGAAATTTCCTCATGCCGGGATTCCAACTCAGGAGGCCCTGAACTGCTACTGCACCATATGTCAGCACGCTAACCACTAGGCTATTGCGCTGACTGACTTGTTCAACATGCACTTTGAACTAGTCAGACTTACTGCCGGCAAAGCAAAACAAGCACCTGTTCTAATCATAATGAGACAGGACACCATTAACAAAGCGTCCTGGACCCCAAACTCCTATTACACTGCCCACAGAACGCCACATGGGACACAACCAAAATGCCTTTTCCAGGTCCATGAAGCATATGTAGACAGTTTGGGTGAACTCCCGCAAAACCTTGAGAACTGTAGTGAGGGAATAAAACTGGTCCGGTGTTTTCTGTGATCCAGACAAATTTTACATGTAGAGGCTGTGGTTGGAGCACACCCTTCTTAAAAAGTGGAGCCACTACCTCAGTTGCCCCTCCAGAGGCATTGTATGTGAAATCCAAGACAACCCTACCCCACCGAGAGATGTGAGGTACTTGTGGTGTATCTCATTTACCCCAATGCCTGGCCACTGCGTCATTTGCAAACATCAGTGACTTCAGCCAGAATAAACTTTTCAGTGGGATTGAGGAAAACACATTCCTTCCACCATTTGTTTACATCTCCAATCAAGGTAACAGCTAGCCACCTCTACTATAAACAGTGTTGGTAAAGAACTGCTTCTCCATCCTAAGACAGTTCTCTTCCATGGTCTCGTGGACCTCATCCTGGGCCAGAGATTTTGCTTACACAACAATACAAGTACCCACAGCTTACTTGGTCTGCTTCTACCAAAAACAGTCTAGGGAGTCCCTTATGCCAAACAGGCAACATAGGACTCCTTCAGTTTGACAGCAACTCTTACTTCATGTGTCTTCACTGGAATTATGGGTTGCTGCCATGACAGGAATAGGAGGCCTTAGAGTGACATATCCTAATGGCCACATTGAAAATGAAGGAAGACAACTTGGTCCTCTTGGATTCAATGTCTTCAACCTCCCTCCAGATCCAATCAAATCTCTCTCAGAGGTTGGAGTTGAAAATCCCTCTATACCAAGACATGCCTACACCAGCCTGCCATCTCTCAGCATGGCCACGGGCAACTCTAGAGTAGGTGAGAGTCCAGATCTTCTTGAGAACTTGGGTGCCAGAGCTATGGAGGCGAGGCCTGCTACTGCTCCGCCTCCTCCCTGGCCTTCAACCACTGCCCAATCTGCATTTCACCATCCCCATACAACTCCTCCTGCAGGTGGAGTGTCAAATGAGAGATTGCACATGCATTCAAGCCCTGACCACAGGTCTGGCTCCAGTGTCCCTGGATGCACCATGAAGTGCATCACTTTTCTCATAAGGGTTTTTAGAGAAACAAAAAAAAAACTCTTACTGTTTTTAAAAATATCTGCAGCAGTGGACTGATCAGATCTGTCATCTATTTCCCCTTACATTAGGCAAAAGAACACAGTAATTGTCCACCAAACACAAGATTGAAAACATGCAGAGAGTCAAAGACAAGCACAAAGCCATCATGAGGAACAAGTATGATAGATTATATGAAGGAATCAAACTACAAGAGACCGAAACCCTCCTAAACCGGATCTACACCCAGCTGTACATCATAGATGGAGAGAGTGGAGGAGTAAATGAAGAACATGAGGTTTTACAGATGGAGAAAACAGCCAGAACAAAACACTCCCAACACACTCCAATCTACTGCAATGACATCTTTAAAGAGGAGAAAGAGCAAATCAAGACTGTTCTTACTAAAGGCATCGCTGGAATCGGAAAAACCGTCTCTGTGCAGAAGTTCATTCTGGACTGGGCCGAGGGAAAAGCCAATCAGGATGTAGATTTCATGTTTGTGCTTCCATTTCGAGAGCTGAACTTGATCAGAGATCATCAGTACAGTCTTCACACACTTCTGCTGGACTTTCATCCTGAACTTGAAGATCTGGAGCCCAAGATTTATGAGGAGTGTAAAGTTGTGTTCATCTTTGATGGTCTGGATGAAAGCAGAATCACACTGATGTTTTCAGACGCTCAGAAAGTTTGTGATGTGACTGAGACTTCATCAGTGGCTGTGTTGATGTCAAAGCTGATGAAAGGAGAGCTGCTTCCCTCTGCTCTCATCTGGATCACCTCCAGACCAGCAGCAGCCAATCAGATCCCCTCCAAATACATCAAGCGTCTGACAGAAATTCAGGGATTCACTGAGCCTCAGAAGGAGGAATATTTCAGGAAGAGAATCAGTGAGCAGCATCAAGCCAGCAGAATCATCTCACACATCAGAAGAGCAAGAAGCCTCCACATCATGTGCCACATACCCGTCTTCTGCTGGATCTCATCCACTGTGCTTCAGAAGCTCCTGGAAGAAGATCTGAGTGCAGAAATCCCTCAAACTCTGACTGAAATGTACATCCACTTCCTGCTGATTCAGATCAACATGAGGAATCAGAAGTATGAAGAGAGAGATCCAGAGAAACTCCTGCAGTCCAACAGAGAAGTGATTGTCAAACTTGCTGAAGTGGCTTTCAGACAGCTGATGAAGGGCAATGTGATGTTCTATGAGGAGGACCTGATTGAGAGCGGTGTAGATGCAGCTCACACCTCAATATATTCTGGGATTTGCACTGAGATCTTTAAGGAGGAATCTGTGATTCAGCAGAGGAAAGTCTACAGCTTCATCCATCTGAGTGTTCAGGAGTTTCTGGCTGCTTTCTATGTGTTTTATTACTTCATAAGCAACACCACAGAGCCATTTTTAGATTCATTGCATAATTTACATAAGAGAGCAGTAGAAAAAACCATTGAGAGTGAGAATGGGCGTCTGGATCTGTTCCTGCGGTTCCTGCTGGGCGTCTCACTGGAGTCCAATCAGAGCCTCTTCCAGGATCTACTGACACACACAGAGAAGAGCTCAGAGAGCATCAGGAGAAGCACACAGTACATTAAAGAGAAGATCAGAGATGGACATGGACTCTCCACTGAAAGATCCATCAATCTGTTCCTCTGTCTGCAGGAAGTGAAAGATCAGACTCTGTCCAGAGAGATTCAGGAGTTTGTGAAATCAGACAAACAGTCAGAGAAGAAACTCTCTCCTGCTCACTGCTCAACAATCGCCTACATGCTTCAGATGTCAGAGGAGGTGCTGGATGAGCTGGAGCTCCACAAATACAACACATCAGATGAGGGCAGGAGAAGACTGATACCAGCCGTCAGCAACTGCACAAGAGCCCTGTGAGTGTTTATGTTACTGCTTTGTTTCTTGCATATATTTACCTCGTATTAAATTACCTTGTTCTCCTCTTCTTTCAGTCTTGCTGGCTGTAATCTCTCTGCTCAGGATTGTGAAATTGTGTCGTCAGTTCTTCAATCCTCAAACTGTGTCCTGAGAGAGCTGGACCTGAGTAACAATGACCTGCAGGATTCAGGAGTGAAGCTGCTCTCTGATGGACTGAAGAGTCCAAACTGTCAGCTGGAGATACTGAGGTATTAAGAACATATAAAAGAGAGAATTATGTCAATATCTGTAGATGATCCATCTGTTTGTGCTTTGGTGTCTGCAGGTTGTCTGGCTGTATGGTGACAGAGGAAGGCTGTGGTTTTCTATCTTCAGCTCTGAGTTCAAACCCCTCACACCTGAGAGAGCTGGATCTGAGCTACAATCACCCAAGACAATCAGGAGTCCAGCTGCTCCAACACACACTAGAGAAACTCAAGTAAGTGTGACAAAATCATTCATTGATTCATTTGTGAGTGTTTACGTGAGTTTGCAAACATCCATTATTATGCTTTGGAAGAATAATTTCTTCTTCTGAATAATGTGTATTTTCCAGTGTGGACAATGGAGGTGCTTTAAGAATCACACCAGGACTGAATAAATGTGGGTCCTCTCATACTTTGCATGGCTCTTACAGTTCTGAACAGCGCTGTGAAATGTTTTTAATATGTTTTTGATCTCTCCTCTTGTGTTCAGATGCAGTAGATCTCACTCTGGATCCAAACACTGCAAACACTAACATCATCCTGTCTGAGGACAACAGAAAGGCAACATACACAGAAGAGCCACAGCCGTATCCTGATCACCCAGAGAGATTTGTTGGTGGTGAACGGGTTCTGTGCCAAGAGAAACTAACTGGGCGCTGTTACTGGGAGGTGAAATGGAGTGGATGGGGTCATGCAGCGGTGACGTATAGAGGAATCAGGAGGAAGGGAGGCAGCTACTGCAGGTTTGGGTACAATGACAAATCCTGGAGTCTGGATTACTCTGATGACAGATTCACTGTCTGGCACAATAAAAAGAGAATCGACATACCAGCCCTTTCACCTCAGTCTAATAGAGTAGGGGTGTATGTGGACGTGCCGTCCGGCTCTCTGTCCTTCTACAGCATTTCTGACACACACACACTCACACACTTACACACATACAACACCACATTCACTGAACCCCTCTATGCTGGGTTCAGAGTTTATGAGTCTGAACTGTCTTTGTGCCAGATATAACAACACAGAGAGAACAACAGACTGTCCACTGACTTTATTGTTTGCTAATTAAAACCACACACATTTATTAAAATGTTCTGTTTCATGCAGTATATAATGTAACTTGGGGAAAGGGATATAGATTGCTATTTACAGTGAAGGTTTGGAATCAGGACATTGACTGATTATTGGTCAAGTAATGAAAGCTACTGAAAAAAGCTGTACAGCAATTTAGCCATTCTTTAAGGATTTTGAGAGGCCTGATCAGATTTTTGCAGCCAAAAGTGACTAACTGCATTGCTTTTCTCTAAAAGTCCTATTTTTATGGCCTTGTTGTTTTACTGTTTATATACCATTTTTTAATCCATATTGAGAAAAGATACTTTTAAATCGGCTTACTTACCCACTAAGCACAGACATGTCCAAAAAACATAAATGAAAAGTCACAGTCGTAAGTTTAAAAGATGTCCACTGAGAAGCCAGACTAAGGGTTTTTGCAATGTCTTTTTTAGACTTCTTTTTAGCATTCAGTATTATTATCCAAGTGACAAAAATAGCGAACATTCAAAAGACATCCACTCAGTTTTTGCGATGCCTTTTTTAGACAAAATTCTACTGATCGGTATTAACAATCAAGTTAAATTAAAATTGAACATTTAAAAGATGTCTACTGGTGAGTTGTTGCAATGTCTTTTTTAACACTACAAATTGCTCATTCATCTACTCTGAAGAAGCTGAAGGTCACCACTCATTGCTTTTCACCAAGAACGGTCATAGATACACGGACACCAGAGTATTTAAGAGCCTTTAATCAGCTTTATGTCTGCTGTAGTAACGTTACAAATATGTTATTGTTATCTAAATTTGTTACATTGCTACTTACAAGTGGTCCTACATTTAATGCACTATTGAAGTTATTTCAACATAAGCAACATGTGTATTTGCACATAATGGAATTTCAGTATTTAAGTTCAGTTTTAGATACATAATCATTAAGCTTTACATGCTGATGTTAGTTTAACAATTTCAAGGTCAGCAGCCAGCTGCCATGCACGATGAACAACTTCAAATGTTCTGTTTCAAATGTTTCAAAATGGAACATTTTCATAAAATGTAGTCCTTACAAAATAGACAACCAGTTGTTACCTTTCCACACATGGCTATGTAGTTTAGTATTTTCTTCCCCCTTAATAATAAAAATATTAATTTAAAAAATGTGCATGATTGTGTTTTTTTTTTAGCCTGTTTCCACCAATTAATATGTTTCTGTACAGTACATTACGCTTTTTTATGTCTGTTTCCACTGTTAATGGTATTGGGTATTTTTTCCAAAGAGTACCTAACACAAGAAAACTGTACCAAATAGTGGAACGCGACTCGCAGCTGAACACTATTGTTTTATAACTATTGTACTATTGTCTTGAACACTATTGTACTATAATCTTCTATCAGAAGCTGCTTTGACACAATCTACATTGTAAAATAGCTGTAGAAGTAAAGATAAATTGAATATTGGTTTGCAGAGAATTGTCACTAGCGCGTGCAACAAGTCAGGGGAATGAAAACACAGGAAGCTCCATTTTTAAATACACAGCCAATATGTGACATCGTAATAATACATATGAGCCATTAACAAATCTTGTCTTCTTGTGACAAACAGCCGCATACCAAAAAGCAAAAATCAGAATGTGCTGGTTGTCCTAATGTTCTTTACGAGGCCATCTAAAAGCATGTGGAAAATGAGAGTAATTTTGCTTTTTCTATTTTGTGTGTGCATCTACATTTGAAATAATGAACTTATTCAATTCAAGAGTATTTAAATAGCGTTTTTTCAAAATAATTATTGTTTTGAAGCAGCAATACAAAAGTTGTACATTGTTGCATTATAATCACATTTGGAAAAATTAAGGCTATTAGTTACCGCACTTTAATTAGTTACTAACATAGTTAACCTGCAGTTATACAGTTTATAGGTGATGTCTATGTGTACATGTTTAATGAAGTCTACTTGTGTATTAAGTGAATGTGTCGTCTTGGAAGTCCTTGATGGTTGTTATCATCACTTCACAGATGCCATCAATGTCGTTGCACAATCTCTAGAGACCTTGGGATGGACATCCCCAGGTGGATATAGAGAAAAAAGAAAATATTTAGCCTAGCTGTTAAATAGTCAATATAAACAAACATAGAAACAAACATGTAAAGCATAAAAGTATTTCTAATTAATTGCGTGGTGCATTTAGAAGTGTCCTACAAGTGGTTTGCCAAGCCCACCTACCTGCATGGAGCACACTTACATCCAACAGTTATTTGATGCATTGCATGTATGCTTTACTAAACAGACAGGTCTTTAATCTAGTGTTGAACTGAGAGAGTGTGTCTGAACTTCGGACATTATCAGGAAGGCTATTCCAGAGTTTAGGAGCCATAAATGAGAAGGCTCGACCTCCTTTACTCGACCTTGCTATTCCTGGTACTACCAGAAGCCCTGAGTTTTGAGATCTTAAAGAGCGAGTTGGTTTGTAGCGAGACAGAATGTTGGTTAGATCAACAGAAGCTCAATTATTTAAAGCTTTATAGGTAAAAAGCAAAATTTTAAATTCAATACGAAGCTTAACAGGCAGCCAGTGTAAGGAGGATAAAATTGGGGTGATATGATCATATTTTCTAGACCTGGTCAGAACTCTGGCTGCTGCATTTTGTACTAGCTAAAGTTTTTTATTAGAGGATGCTGGGCAGCCAGCAAATAGAGCATTACAGTAATTCAGCCTAGAAGTTATAAAAGCATGGACTAGCTTTAGCTAAAATAGTATGCTTCATAGCTTAGTGATATTTCTCAGATGAAATAAGGGGGTTTTTGTGACATGGGTAAAATGATTTTGAAAAGTTAAATTGCTGTCTAATCCTAACATATCCCTCAAATTGCAGTTGTGAGATCTGCTGTGTATGGAATTTTGGCCCAATAAGTGATACAAAGTTTTGTGTGAATTCATAAAGAAATTGTTGGTCATGTATCATCTGCATAGCAATGAAAGCTGTTCCAATGGTAAATTTAAGCTCATTATAATAACTTATGCATGATTATTATTCAATTCAATTCAGCTTTATTTTTTATAGAGCTTTTACAATGTAGCTTGAGTCAAAGCAGCTTCACATAAAAGATCATAGTCAGTTCAGTGTGGTTTATTAGTCACTATTGAGGACTTGAACACTGAACAGCAAATCTATCGTTGCACAGCTTTATCGATACCAGACCATGCAAGCTAGTGGTAAAAGCGAAGAGGGAAAAAAACTTCACCATTTGGCGAGAGTGAAGAAAAAAAACCTTGAGAGAAATCATACTCAGTTCGGCACGGACATTTTAACGCTGGCCAAACGTCTTGTGCAGAGCTGCAGTCTCAGTGGTGTAGGCAGGAAGTTGGGCCTCAGCAAATATTATTAAAGTGCATCTTACATCCATTTAGAAATGGATAAACGAGAGACTGAAGTGTAAAGAATATATATAATTGCTAACATTTCAGTAATACACATAAGCTATGATCTTTAGCTATCATAAAATCCTGTTCATAGAAAGGTTTGTAATTAATATTCATACATCTGTATTTAAATAAAGTATCTTTTTTTGTGCTTCTCCTACAATATGTGAACAACCTAAATGGCTTTACTTTTAGTTTTCTTTGAGAAAGAATAACATCAAATGGGCAATTAGTGGGCACCACTTAGACATCTAGCCATTGAGTGATGAGAGTCTACAATTGAACTCGTCATCATTATAAATAATGATGGAACCAGAGCATTCTAAACTGTCTGACATTTTCAAGTTTGCACACTCCTTTAATATAATTTTTAGTGATCTTCAACTGATGTAGCTGAACATCATTAGCGTCAACATGGATAACAATCTTACTAAAGTTTTGTTCACATTTAGCCAGCACTTTTAAATTTGACTTTATTTCAAGCACTCTATTTCTTGGCAGATATTTTCAATTCATCTTTATTTCTATAGCGCTTTTACAATATAGATTGTGTCAAAGCAGCAAATTGCTTTAAAGCAGCATTTGACTATGGTGACTGGTGTCTCTTTACACATTTCATACTATTGAGTCATCAATTATTAAGGCACTTTCATTAGGTTTCTCGGTGTGTACAACATGCGCCAATTAATGTACAGGGTTTGCTGATCTTGTTACATTCAAAACCTAAAATTTAAATTCTTAACATTCTTGCTGTCCTCAATTAAAGTTTGGATTTGTTGCACTAAATCTGAGAGCTTCTCTGACTGCCTGACCTTTTCCTTATGTTAGATATATACATTTTCTAAAGAAAATGTGAGTGAGGCTTGTTGTGGTAAAACCCGGTCCCGGGCAGTTGATATGGTGTAAGCCATTGACATTGTCTTTTGAGTGGTTTCTAGTTGGTTATTTCATGTTTGAGCATTATTGTGTTAATAAAAGTACATAACAGTAATAATATTAATCAGCTCAGTAACTTAATACATTTTCAAACAAAAATACATAATATGGCTCCACACAGTGGCGATCAAAATTCTCTTTTGAGATTTTTCTCTGAGGAAATGATGATACGCTGCGCCACAGCAAGGAAGTGTGATTCTGTTTCATTTGACTGAAAGCAACAACAAGTAGGTTTAAACCTGTCGACGCTGGATTTTGTGACTGCATATTTTCTGGTATGTTTGGAACTTAATTTTATATTTCAGGACTTATGTTTGTAAAACAAAAAAAATACTGTTTATTTCAGCTTTTCTTCTTACATGATCTTTCAGACCTGGTTACTTGTTATACGTTATCACATTTTATTTCAGTATAATAGTGATTTAAATTTTATTTTCATACATGAACATAACAGGATTATTTGTTTAACAGCTCCACCAAAAAAAAAGTATTTGAGTAAAAACATACACTGAAATATATTGTGTAAAATTTCTTTAATGTCTATAAATGAATGATTTTGATTAACTCTCAACCACCGCCACCAAATGTAAATGAAAGCATATACAACAAAATATGATTTCTCTGTTAGGATTTCTCTATTAGGCATTTAACAGTCATTTCTAATGTCGTTGAAGACAATCATTTAGAATCTGAGTTTCAGTTCCACTCAGCAGATGATATGGTTTTGTCATGTGACAGATGTTACTTTATTTCATCAGAAAAAAGAGGATATGAAAGTATATGCAGCTTCAAAAATAATATCCACAGTAATGAACATTTCAACATTTTACCAATACATTTGGCTGTACCCTAATTTACAAATAATATTACAGACTAAAGTATATTAACTTGGATCTCTGTTAAACACTTTAAACCTTGGTGTTTCCACAGAAAGTTCTGAAGTCAGTCCCTCAACACACTTTTAACAAAATAAAAGAAGGACAGAGACTTTAACATGAGTCTCAGTGTAGGGACAGAAGAAGAGGGCTCTGTGTGTAAAATGAGATCAGCATCTGCTGGATCAGACAATGTGTCTGTGAAGAGTGATCAGTCCATGGGGTATCATCCTAACCTCAGTGATGAAACACTGACGTCTGACTTCAGGTAAGTCTCTGGCCATTTCAGCGTTGACAAATGCGTTTATATAAAGTGACTTACAGTGCCGTTCACATGCCTGTAGTGAGTGAGAGATTAATAATCCTATGATAAAAATTCAATTCATCTTTATTTCTACGACACTTTTACAATGTAGATTGTGTAAAAGCAACTTCACATGGAATATAGATAGTAAATTGAAACAGGGTAGTTCAGTTTTCAGAGTTTAAGTTCAGTTTAGTTCAGTTCAGTGTGGTTTATAATGACTACTGAGAGTCCAAACACTGAAGAGCAAATTCATCAATGCGCAGCTCTACAGATCCCGAACCAAGCAAGCCAGTGGCGACAGCGGAGAGGAAAAAACTTTACCAATTGGTGAAAGTGAGGAATTAAAACCTGGAGAGACACCAGGCTCAGTTGGGCACGACCATTTCTCCTCTGGCCAAACGTCTTGTGCAGAGCTGCATTCTAGGTGCCGGAGGCTGGAGAAGCAGACCTCATCGAAGACTCGTCTGTCCCTGGAGTGTCACAGGATTCAGTCTCATGCTCTCCATGACCACCACAGCAGCTGCTCAGGATACAGCCTGGTCGAGGATTATGGAAACCTTGGGATCATCTCGTCGCTGGTCTTGGATCACATCAGTGGCGCTGAATAGTCTCTGGGGGCCTCGGGATGAGTATCCCCAGGTGGAAATAGAGAATTAAGAGAATAATTAGCGTAGCTGCTGTTCATAGTGCATATAAACAAGATGCAGAAAACTGTGCGGGGCATATTTATGCATCATATATGATGCATTGCATGTATTCCTTCCTCAAAATTTCAGCCTTTCATCTAGTTTTGAACTAAGAGATTGTGTCTGAGCCTCGGACATTATCAGGAAGGCTATTCCAGAGTTTAGGAGCCATAAATGAGAAGGCTTGACCTCCTTTACTTGACTTTACTATTCCTGGTACTACCAGAAGCCCTGAGTTTTGAGATCTTAAAGAGCGAGTTGGATTGTAGCGAGACAGAAGGTTGGTTAGATAAACAGGAGCTTGATTATTTAAGGTTTTATAGGTGAGAAGTAATATTTTAAATTCAATAAGAAACTTAACAGGCAGCCAGTGTAAGGAGGATAACATTGGGTGGCATGATCGTATATTCCAAGACCTGGTCAGAACTCTGGCTGCTGCATTTTGTACTAGCTGAAGTTTGTTAATAGAGGATGCTGAGCAGCCAGCAAATAGAGCATTACAGTAATCCAGCCTAGAAGTCAAAAAGCATGGACTAGCTTTTCTGCATCTGAGATGGATAGCATACTTCCTAACTGAGCAATATTACTCAGATGAAAGAAGGCAGTTTTTGTGACATGACAAAAAACACAAAATGTTTTTTCTTTCACTCTGATTTCAGTCTCTATATAAAACACATATTACATTGATCATCATTGGTTTATTGATCTTCCCATCTTGACAGGGCAAGGCCAATTCTAATGCAATTTTGTCTAAATAAATTCTCTTTGAGCACTTTATTAAATTTCTCTGAAGCACTATTTTTATGTAAATTATTTAGTAAATTAATCTATTTGATAATTCACAGTTTCCTACTTATCTATGGTCTAGCATGTACTGTACAGTATTGGTATTTTAGCAGCATTTCTGTCACCATGGGATGAACTGCATATTGCATTTTTATTTTTAAATGCATGTGGATGAAAAGCATTTGTTAAATAAAAATGGAAATATATTCTGGTTGGTTTATTTTTATATGGTTTATTTTTCTTTAGTATCAAAAGGAGGAAGAGACCGAGATTAAAGTCTCCAGAGCCCAGTAGTGTGTCTGTGAAGAGCAGCAGATCCATGGATCAACCTCATACATTCAGTGATGGACCAATGACCTCTGACCCTCAGTTAGTATATTAACTATTAAGACCCATTAACTAACTGCCTCATTTCATGTTATGCATACAGTTATTTACATTGTTAAACAGAAACTGGGTTTGAGATTAAATGTTTTTTCAAAACTGGCTCTATCTTGTGTAACCAGGTGCGGGAATTCTCAAAGGGGCACTTTACTGTAAAAGTGTATGCCCAAGCAGCATAAATGTTCGCCCCATTTCATACAGCTGTTTTTGGTGCTGCATTTTATCTGGGTGCAAATGAGTCCAAAAAAAAGGTGTCTTTGGATGTGAGAAAAAAATTAACCTTGTTTAGCCATTCTCACATAGGTTTTAAATCCTTCAGCTGACCCTCTTCAGAATGATTTAGAATGCATCACTTTAATATTTTCAAGGCGATACATCTTGTTTAAGACATAATGCTGCATACCCATTAATTACATTGGAGATTAAAGCTTCTGGCTTTCCTCCATGTCAATTCATCAACTTTTCCTAAACTACATAAAAGAAAGTGGCTGTTTAATTGGGAGAAGCATAGAGTAAACTTTCTAGTTACCTAAACAGTGTGTATCTGAAATAAATAACACATAGTGGAAGAGTATGTGTAAAATTGTGTAAAAAACCTCAGCATGCATTTTACAAAGCATATTTTTGTTTGGCTAGTAATTCTGCATATTAAATTGTCTGCAACCCAAGTGAAAAAAAAAAATTGTAAGTACTGAAAGTTTTAATCTTTAGCTTTGATCAGGAGATCATTGAACCAGTTTTTCAAACACAAGCTTTGGAGACTGGAGACCTGCAGAGAATCAAAGACCAGTACAAAACCAGCATGAAGAAGAAGTATGAGAGATTATTTGAGGGAAACAAACTCCAAGAGACTGGAACCCACCTGAACCGCATCTACACCCAGCTGTACATCATAGAGGGAGAGAGTGAAGGAGTGAATGAAGAACATGAGGTTTTACAGATGGAGAAAACAGCCAGAACAAAACACTCCCAACACACTCCAATCTACTGCAATGACATCTTTAAAGAGGAGAAAGAGCAAATCAAGACTGTTCTTACTAAAGGCATCGCTGGAATCGGAAAAACCGTCTCTGTGCAGAAGTTCATTCTGGACTGGGCCGAGGGAAAAGCCAATCAGGATGTAGATTTCATGTTTGTGCTTCCATTTCGAGAGCTGAACTTGATCAGAGATCATCAGTACAGTCTTCACACACTTCTGCTGGACTTTCATCCTGAACTTGAAGATCTGGAGCCCAAGATTTATGAGGAGTGTAAAGTTGTGTTCATCTTTGATGGTCTGGATGAAAGCAGAATCACACTGATGTTTTCAGACGCTCAGAAAGTTTGTGATGTGACTGAGACTTCATCAGTGGCTGTGTTGATGTCAAAGCTGATGAAAGGAGAGCTGCTTCCCTCTGCTCTCATCTGGATCACCTCCAGACCAGCAGCAGCCAATCAGATCCCCTCCAAATACATCAAGCGTCTGACAGAAATTCAGGGATTCACTGAGCCTCAGAAGGAGGAATATTTCAGGAAGAGAATCAGTGAGCAGCATCAAGCCAGCAGAATCATCTCACACATCAGAAGAGCAAGAAGCCTCCACATCATGTGCCACATACCCGTCTTCTGCTGGATCTCATCCACTGTGCTTCAGAAGCTCCTGGAAGAAGATCTGAGTGCAGAAATCCCTCAAACTCTGACTGAAATGTACATCCACTTCCTGCTGATTCAGATCAACATGAGGAATCAGAAGTATGAAGAGAGAGATCCAGAGAAACTCCTGCAGTCCAACAGAGAAGTGATTGTCAAACTTGCTGAAGTGGCTTTCAGACAGCTGATGAAGGGCAATGTGATGTTCTATGAGGAGGACCTGATTGAGAGCGGCGTAGACGTCTCTGACGCCTCAGTGTATTCTGGGATTTGCACTGAGATCTTTAAGGAGGAATCTGTGATTCAGCAGAGGAAAGTCTACAGCTTCATCCATCTGAGTGTTCAGGAGTTTCTGGCTGCTTTCTATGTGTTTTACTACCACTCAAGCATAAATAAAGAAGCATGTTTCGATGCACTGGAGAGTCTCTATAACAGAGTTATTAATAAAACCATTGAGAGTGAGAATGGACGTCTGGATCTGTTCCTGCGGTTCCTGCTGGGCGTCTCACTGGAGTCCAATCAGAGACTCTTCCAGGATCTACTGACACACACAGAGAAGAGCTCAGTGAGCATCAGGAGAAGCACACAGTACATTAAAGAGAAGATCAGAGATGGACATGGACTCTCCACTGAAAGATCCATCAATCTGTTCCTCTGTCTGCTGGAAGTGAAAGATCAGACTCTGTCCAGAGAGATTCAGGAGTTTGTGAAATCAGGCAAACAGTCAGAGAAGAAACTCTCTCCTGCTCACTGCTCAACAATCGCCTACATGCTTCAGATGTCAGAGGAGGTGCTGGTTGAGCTGGAGCTCCAGAAATACAACACATCAGATGAGGGCAGAAGAAGACTGATACCAGCCGTCAGCAACTGCACAAGAGCTCTGTGAGTGTTAACTTTCAGTGTTAAAAAAATAGTTTGTGGATGGAGCCTAATTATTGTTTTTCTCTTCTTTCAGTCTTGCTGGCTGTAATCTCTCTGCTCAGGATTGTGAAATTGTGTCGTCAGTTCTTCAATCCTCAAACTGTGTGCTGAGAGAGCTGGACCTGAGTAACAATGACCTGCAGGATTCAGGAGTGAAGCTGCTCTCTGATGGACTGAAGAGTCCAAACTGTCAGCTGGAGATACTGAGGTGTGTAATACTTGATAGTGTGCAAGTGGGATTGCATATAGCCTAATTTTGTGTTCTTGTGGCCCAGTAGCTACTCTTTCACAACCCACTACTAGGCCATGATCCCTGCTATAGATGATCTCTGTCTGTGTGTGCAGGTTGTCTGGCTGTATGGTGACAGAGGAAGGCTGTGGTTTTCTATCTTCAGCTCTGAGTTCAAACCCCTCACACCTGAGAGAGCTGGATCTGAGCTACAATCACCCAGGACAATCAGGAGTCCAGCTGCTCCAACACACACTGGAGGATCCACACTACACACTGCAGAAACTCAAGTATGTGGGGCAGTATGAGGAGTTTATTTTAAATCACTAACACTTTTAATATCACCTGAGTTAGGGTACAATATGTAATTTTTCGATTGCTGGTTGTCATGTATTCAAAACAAACAAAACCGTAGTTTGATGATGCAATGAGAATGTGGACGAACTGGAAGTTGTCATTATTGGAGTGTCATCTTTGATCTAATTGATGAGGTAATGTATGTAAGATTTATTATCATCATAATATGAAGCAGGGTAAGGCTGAAAGCCATCGAAGCAAAACATATATATAATAGCAACAAATAATAGCAAATCCTTTCATTTATATGGGCGCCTAAATCACTTTACACATAGGGGGGAATCTCTTCATACACCACCAGTGTGCAGCATCCACCTGGATGACGCGATGGCAGCCATTTTGTGCCAGACCACAAACCTCTGATTGGTGGAGAGGAGACAGGATTATGATATGGGGGTGGTCAGGAGGCCATGATGGACAGAGGCCATTGGGCAGATTTGGCCAGGATGCCGGGGTTAAACCCCTACTCTTTTTTGAAAGACATCCTGGGATTTTTAATGACCACAGAGAGTCAGGACCTCGGTTTAACGTCTCATGCGAAAGACGGCGCTCACAGAGCAGTATAGAGTACCCGTCACTATACTGGGGCATTAGGACCCACACAGATCGCAAGTTGGGCACCCCCTGCTGGCCTCACTAGCACTTCCGGCAGCAACCTAGCTTTCCCATGTGGTCTCCCATCCAGGTACTGACCAGGCGCATCCCTGCTTAGCTTCAGTGGGCGACCATGTGAGAGCAAGCTGCCAGCTATGATGAGTGTGACATGCACAGAATAGCAAATCAGGAACTGACATTTGTAATATTTCAGTACTTTTAAAAACCCTTGTTTACTTTTTCTTGCATACTTAATTAAGCATTAATCATTTGTGGTTGATGTTTGTCTTCATAGTTTGGACCACAAAGAGACTTTTAGGATTACACCTGGTATGAGAAAATGTAGGTCTTTTCTATTTTACTAATATTTAAATTTACACACACTCGCCTCTCTGAAAGTGTCCCTTATCTACTGCTTGTTCAGATGCCTGTGATCTCACACTGGATCCAAACACAGCACACACTCAACTCATCCTGTCTGAGGGGAACAGAAAGGTGATCCGAGTGAACGATCATCAGCCGTATCCTGATCATCCAGACAGGTTTGCTGATATTCCTCAGATTCTGTGTAGAGAGACTCTGACTGGACGCTGTTACTGGGAGGCTGAATGGGAAACCTGGACTCGTATAGCAATGGCCTATAGAGGAATCAGCAGAAAAGTAGGAAGTGACTGTTGTTTTGGATACAATGAAAAATCTTGGAGTCTTTTCTGCACTGCTAATGGATTCCATGTCTGGCACAATAATAAGAGCATTGATATATCAGCTCCTTCTTCAGCTAAAAGAGTTGGAGTGTATGTGGATGTGCCAGCTGGCTCTCTGTCCTTCTACAGTGTCTCTGACACACACACACTCACACACTTACACACATTCAACACCACATTCACTGAAGACCTCTATGCTGGATTTATGGTTTTTGACTCCTCAGTGTCTTTGTGTCAGAGAGAACAAATGAAACTCTACAACAGAAAAGATTGATTTTCTGACTTAATGCAATAGTCTGTAGTAAAACTCTGGGCTCTGCGTTTGATGTGATCTTATAAAAGCTCCAGTTGATGTCATCACTAATGTTTACATTTGCATCTACAGTGCTGCTTAAAAATTTGTGAAGCTCTTTCAGGATCGAAAGAAATGCTAACAATTTTCTAAAAATAAGAAAGATCATACACAATGCATATTATTTTTATGTTTAGAATTATTTACAAAAGACGTTTACATATAGTCCACAACACAGAGTTTGTAAACCCTTGGCTTTTGTTAGAGTGTATTTTCCTGGCTGTTTTTTCTTGTTCTGGTGGTTTGTTAGTGCATGCCTTTTTTGCCAATTAAGTGTTATAAACAGAACTGAGCAGCATTGCTGTGTTTCCTTTCTGAATGAATATTTTGAGTGAGTGGATATTCAATTGAATCAATTTATCTTTATTTGTATAGTGCTTTTACAAGAGGGGTTTATTTATGAACTAAGAGTATCACGTGCTTATGATCAACATGGCTGGCACCACATTAGCTCCATAATATGCCCTATTAGATGATTACAGATGCATTATAAATAACCAGAGCTTTTCACTCCAGTTATCTGCGTCTTGAAGTACCCCCCCCCCCCCCCCATTCCACCCCTACTTCCCACTCTTTTTCCAATAGGGCAAAACGGCGGCCCAGTTGCTAGCAATGTTGCCTCACAGCTGGTCCAACCTCCTATCGGGCCAGTTGGCATTTCTGTGTGAAGTTTACATGTTCTCCCTGTGTTCACCATAGCCAATCAACTAAACCCAATTATCCCTGCTGAAAAATCCAGCTTAAATTCAACTGGTTTTAACTGGTCGACCAGGCTGGTTTTAGAGGGGTTTTGGCCATTTCCAGGCTGGTTTCCAGCCATTTCCAGCCTAGTCTTAGCTGGTCAGGCTGGAAGATGACCAGCTAAATCCAGCTAAAACCAGCTTGACCAGCCTGTTTTAAGCTTTACATAGCTGGTTTTAGCTGGGCTCCCAGCTTGGCTAGGCTGGTTAAGCTGGTTTTAGCTGGTCATCTCCCAGCCTGACCAGCAAAGACCAGGCTGGACATGGCTGGAAACCAGCTTGGAAGTGGCCAAAATCCCAGCCAAAAGACCAGCTAAAACCAGCCAACCAGCCTAGGCTGGTTTAACCTAGATTTTTCAGCAGGGATCACCGAAGACAACCTTAGTTTACACTTCTTACACGGCGACAAGCAGGGGAGTTCTCGAGACCTACCAGAGCTCAAACTCTCGCCCTCTCGCCCTTCTAACGGGAGGGAGCCCCGGGCCCGAGGATATTACGAGCTCAAGTCTCTCTCCCAGGACAGCATGCCAATTACGCTTTATTGATTATCAGCTAAGTGTGAACTCTTGAATGTAGATTGTGTCAAAGCACCTTCACATAGAAGATTATAGTGAATTGAAACGGTGTCAGTTTTTTTTTATTTTTATAAAGTGCTGATAAATAAATAATACATGTATTTGTTAATTAATAAAGGTTTAAATGAGCATTTCATACAAACATTTAAGAGAAAATGTCAGACTGGTGGGCCTTCAAAAAGTGGGTCCCAAAGTGGAAAAAGTTGAGAACCCTTGCCCTAAACAAACAAGACTTTGTGTGAATGTGTGGTTTATGTATAGTCCAAGTAATCATTCAGTGATGAACTTCAGCTGTGTATGTGTCAGTGTCCAGATAACTGTCAGCTGTGGCAGGAGTGATCGGAGCAATGAAACCGAAACCGCATGCTTCCATACTATATAGTACGCTCAAATCAGTATGCGAGCCGAGTAGTATGTCCGAATTCATAGAATTTGAAAATCACTATGCGAGAACTACCAGGTTGGCTTACTACTTCCAGCGAGATTCTGGAGTGTGCATCCCATGCATGCTGCGCTATCCCATGATGCCCGGCGAGAGAATTCATGAATGGAAGTGAAGCAATGCAACTGACACAGATAGGTCACATGACCATGACAAAATGGCGAATGTAGTACGTCCGAATTCGATTCATACTTTTCACATTCATACTGTATAGAATGCACTTTTCTAACGGCCGAGTAGTACGCTTAAATTCAAATGCAGTACCTACTGAGTGGTAGGCAGTTTCGGACACAGCCAATGACTTCTAGTCGTATACTGCATCCTAATTTGCATACATATACTACGCCCTAAAAGTATGTAATTTTTTGTAAAGGAATAGTTTACACTTTAAAGAGTGCAACAGAAGAGTATGCAAGCTTTGGGACATACTACTTCCTTAATAGATCGCTGTGTTACTTAGTTATACCCCCTGTCAATCATCCACACGTAATCCACATTTCTGTCGTATTTCATTTCTTCCATTCAGGGGTCTTTTATGCAGAGAAATCTCCTCAAGGCTTTGGGTAATTCTGCATTCAGACATTCAGACGTCCAAACGCGTTTTTATAGAACTTCAGTATTTTTGTTGCAGATGAAATATAACACAGATAATGCGATTTAAATATGGTCCAGTGGGCTAGATATTGACTGACAGTCATTCAAACATCTTTACCGAAGGCTCTCTACTTGACGGTTGGTCTCGCGCGTCCATCATGTTTGTAGTTTGTTTACACTTTGTACACATGTTTGTAGTTCTAATCGAATTCGCGTCCAATGCGCAATGTATTGTGGGCAATATCAGCAGTTATTACGCCTCTACACTTAACATTTTTACCAGAACTAGCAAACCATCCGGGAACCTCTGGCATACTCTTTTCAACATACTATGGTTTGAGACATACTAATTCTATTTTTAAATACTATTTAGGACGCATAGTATGCGGATTGGGACGCAGCACTAGTTTGGTTCATTGGCAGAAAATGCAACTGCCAGACTGCTTGTGATCATAACTGATTCAACGCTACCTACTACTGGATAAACATCAATATTGATCCTGAATCATTATTCCTTTTTGAAAATGTAATCCATACCTAACCCCCAGGGCTGAATTGTTTTTAAAGTACTATTTTTTTTGCTGATAGTATTATTATTATAATTTTTTTTAAATAATATGTATTATCAAATTTTCTACTATTTGTTTAATATTTGCTTGGTATATTTTTTTTCTAATGTATAAAAGAAGGCCTACAACCCTTAATGTTAATGTTACATTAATTTGTTACGATAACGTAACCCAATAATTAAAACCAAATTTAACAAATTCATTTTCATCGATTTATAACAAAATCCTGCATTACAACATCTACTGATGTTTTGATATGGAAAATAACGAACAGAACATGCCACCTATAGGTAACTGTATGAGCAAAGTAATGTGCGCGTCATAACTAAATTGCTTCAAAGGCTCTCAAAAAAGGAATGCACAGAGGACTGCATGAATGCGTTCTCTAAGGAAATACTGCATTACAACAACATCTGATATTTTGTTTTGCTAATATGACCCAACCCCTAACCAAAAACCCAAACCATAGCTGTAAATTATTCACAAAACCAGAAAGGATTCGTAGTTGAATAACAACAACGTAGAAGCACAACCTTGTTAGCCTTAATTTATGTGTGTGTGTGTGTGTGTGTGTGTGTGTGTGTGTGTGTGTGTGTGTGTGTGTGTGTGTATAAACATATATACAGTTGAAGTCGGAATTATTACCCCCCCGAATTGTTAGCACCCCTGTTTATTTTTTTCCCCAATTTCTGTTTAACGGAGAGCAGATTGTTTCAACACATTTCTAATCATAATAGTTTAATAACTCATCTCTAATAACTGATTTATTTTCTCTTTGTCATGATGACAGTAAATAATATTAGACTAGATATTCTTCAAGACACTTCTATACAGCATAAAGTGACATTTAAAGGCTTCACTAGTGTAATTAGATTAACTAGGCAGGTTAGGGTAATTAGGCAAGTTATTGTATAATGATGGTTTGTTCTGACTTCCCTCTGATCGGAAAAAAGTTAGCTTAAAGGGGCTAATAATTTTGTCCTTAAAATGGTGTTTAAAAAATTCAAAACTGCTTTTATTCTAGCCAAAATAAAACAAATAAGACTTTTTCCAGAAGAAAAAATATTATCAGACACACTGTGAACATTTCCTTGCTCTGTTAAACATCATTTGAGAAATATTTTAAAAAATTAAAAAAATTCAAAGGGGGGCAAATAATTCTGACTTCAACTGTATGGATTCGATCTGATTGGCTGATTCAAATGTTCTTGTAGGATCAACTCAAATGCTGATCCAGGAATACATTACTCAAACCAATCTAGAACACATGCAGGATAACACTGTTTAACTGTGCTTTTAATGAAAAATTTAATTGATAAAATCCTAGACGTAATCAAGATATTTATTTTTGTTTTTCTCACCCCCCCCCCCCCCACCCAGATGTGAGATACTGTTCTGGCTCATTGCAAGTTGAGTAACACCAGTTAGCTCTTTTAATTCAGTATGAATAATGGTTTAGTGCTTTTATAAAACAGTTATCTTATAAAGGTGTTTGTTCATTTCTGCTAAAATATCATCTGAAGTCAGTAAATGTTGATATTTTTGACATGGGGTAATTGCAGTGCTCTGTGTTCTAAGTATAGCTTGGTTGGTTTTTCCATTCTGTAACATGTTTTTTCCCCCTGAAGTGCTTCATGAAACCAGTCGAGCAAGTTGAACAGCTGAAAACTCTAAAATCTCTGTATAACTTAAACTGCAGCATTCTGTGACAAGGAAACAGGCTGAAAAAGCAACATTAACCTGCAGGATCATCTGTCATGGTGAGTACATTTTTAAAGCTCTGTCATATTAAAAGATTTACAAAGTTTAATGTTATGAAAAATGTTAAAATGTTCCCCATCTGTAGGGAATTGACCTGATTTATTTGCTCAACCTGTGAATGAATGACTTAAGCATTGATCAAAATGACTAAGACATTTGACAACAGGTTTATTTCTAGTGGTGTTTAATGTAATGATTAAGGCAGATGATGTACTGTAAAACTGTTTATCCATAAATTGCACAGCTTCAACCAGAATTAATTTATTAAATCCATGAACTAGTAACCAGAGTAATCTGTTTGATATTTTATAAGTATTTGAGTCATTCATGACTTCACAAGACAAAAAATACTGTTAGAGCTGAACCATTAAGAACATTTACTAATGCTGTGATGTTTCTTCATATAGTGTGGTAAATATATGCAATAATTGCACAAATTGTGATTAAAAACACCGATGTGCTTTAAATTAGAGCAGCTGTGAGTGAGAAACAGAAAATAAGACTTTAGCTGAGCTTAAAGGAAATGAGAATGAAAGGGTTCTGGGGAAAATTTATATTGATTATTTAAAGATTGATGAGAGAAATTTGAGAAGCTTGAAACATTTTAAATGAATAAAATGTCTGTCTTTAAGTGGTGATAACAATACACTTGCTCTAGAAAAAAACCCTAACCCATGCCTAAATCTGCCACTGGCTGGGAACTATACTCTAATACTCTAATACTCTAATTCCAGCATAATAATCAGGGAACTTTGCTGTACCATGTTATGTTATTAGAATTCTTTATTCAATTTTGATCGAGATGCTAATGGTCTTATACGACTTTAGCTTAGCTTAGCATAGACCATTGAAGGGGATTTCACCAATAGCATTTCACTCAAAAATTTCTTAAGTTTAGCTAGTTTTCCTAGTTAAAGCTTGACTCCAGCGTGTCCTGGGTCTTCCCAGAGGCTTTCCCAGTGGGACATGCCTGGAACACCTCCCTAAGAAGGCGTCATGGAGGCATCCGAAACAGATGCTCGAGCCTCCTCAGCTGACTTCTCTGGATGTGGAGGAGCAGCGGCTCTACTCTGAGCTCCTCCCGGGTGACAGAGCTCCTCACCCTGTGAAGGAAACTCATTTCGCTGCTTGTATCTGTGATCTTGTCTTTTCGGTCATGACCCAAACTCATGACCAGCTAAGACCAGTCTGGAAATGGCTGGAAACCAGCCTGGAAATGGCCAAAACCCCTCTAAAACCAGGCTGGTCAACCAGCTAAAATCAGCCAACCAGCCTAGGCTGGTTAAAGCTGGATTTTTCAGCAGGGAGGAAATATTGATTACTGTACTCTATCACAAGACAGCATTTTCCCAAACATAGTTTGCAGATAATTCATTTATTTAAATTGGTATTTGGTGTGTGTGTTTGACTGTGGCACAGGGTTGATGGCGCCATACCACAAAGAGCAGCTCAGCATTGCATCTAAAAAGGTAATCTCTGTGAGGTGCTGGATGAAGAGATGCAGGCGAGGGTCACTGAAGAACCCAGCGGGGTGTCTATCAGGAGTAACACATCTTTATTCCTGCCTCCTAACATCAGTGATGGAGCTGTGACCTCTGACCCCAGGTAAAACAAACAACTGACATTGATTAAACCTCATTGAATACATGATTAGAGACTGATTAAGAGTTAGTTGTTGTCAGCAGGCACAAACTAGCCTCTCCAAAACCCAGCTGTGTGTCTGTGAAGAGTACTGGATCTTTAGTTATGCCACCTAACATCAGTGATGGACCTGTGACCTCTGACCTTGGGTAAGACAAATTGCTGATACTGAAAAACAGCATAAATACAGATTTGCCTTGTATAAATCTTATACTGAGTGAAAATGTTTAAGTTGAATGCTATATTTCTTTGTTAGCATGAGCAATTTTGCTAATGACCCTTCTCTCCATGGTTATTTTGTGATTAAGAATTGATATTTATTATTTGACTCAGCAGAAAGAAAGAAAATCTGAGCCAGAGTCAGTCCAGATGTGGAGTTTCCGAGTCCAGACCCACAGAAGACATTGACTGTCCTCCATGCAGAAAGAGATGCAGATGGGGATCCAGTTTTTCTGGTTCTGCTCACGGCATCACAAGAGCAGACCAGCAGGAGAACCCTGGAATCCTGGAAAAATCTGTACATGATGAAGTACAGAGAGTCAAAGACCAGCACAAAACCAGCATGAAGAATAAATATGAGAGATTATTTGAGGGAAACAGACTCCAAGAGAACCAAACCCTCCTGAACCGGATCTACACCCAGCTGTACATCATAGAGGGAGAGAGTGAAGGAGTGAATGAAGAACATGAGGTTTTACAGATGGAGAAAACAGCCAGAACAAAACACTCCCAACACACTCCAATCTACTGCAATGACATCTTTAAAGAGGAGAAAGAGCAAATCAAGACTGTTCTTACTAAAGGCATCGCTGGAATCGGAAAAACCGTCTCTGTGCAGAAGTTCATTCTGGACTGGGCCGAGGGAAAAGCCAATCAGGATGTAGATTTCATGTTTGTGCTTCCATTTCGAGAGCTGAACTTGATCAGAGATCATCAGTACAGTCTTCACACACTTCTGCTGGACTTTCATCCTGAACTTGAAGATCTGGAGCCCAAGATTTATGAGGAGTGTAAAGTTGTGTTCATCTTTGATGGTCTGGATGAAAGCAGAATCACACTGATGTTTTCAGACGCTCAGAAAGTTTGTGATGTGACTGAGACTTCATCAGTGACTGTGTTGATGTCAAAGCTGATGAAAGGAGAGCTGCTTCCCTCTGCTCTCATCTGGATCACCTCCAGACCAGCAGCAGCCAATCAGATCCCCTCCAAATACATCAAGCGTCTGACAGAAATTCAGGGATTCACTGAGCCTCAGAAGGAGGAATATTTCAGGAAGAGAATCAGTGAGCAGCATCAAGCCAGCAGAATCATCTCACACATCAGAAGAGCAAGAAGCCTCCACATCATGTGCCACATACCCGTCTTCTGCTGGATCTCATCCACTGTGCTTCAGAAGCTCCTGGAAGAAGATCTGAGTGCAGAAATCCCTCAAACTCTGACTGAAATGTACATCCACTTCCTGCTGATTCAGATCAACATGAGGAATCAGAAGTATGAAGAGAGAGATCCAGAGAAACTCCTGCAGTCCAACAGAGAAGTGATTGTCAAACTTGCTGAAGTGGCTTTCAGACAGCTGATGAAGGGCAATGTGATGTTCTATGAGGAGGACCTGATTGAGAGCGGTGTAGATGCAGCTCACACCTCAATATATTCTGGGATTTGCACTGAGATCTTTAAGGAGGAATCTGTGATTCAGCAGAGGAAAGTCTACAGCTTCATCCATCTGAGTGTTCAGGAGTTCCTCGCTGCTTTATATGTGTTTTACTACCACATAAGCAACACTGCAGAAGCATGTTTGGATTCACTGCATGATTTACAGAAAAGAGCAGTAGATAAAGCCATTGAGAGTGAGAATGGGCGTCTGGATCTGTTCCTGCGGTTCCTGCTGGGCGTCTCACTGGAGTCCAATCAGAAACTCTTGCAGGATCTACTGACACACACAGAGAAGAGCTCAGAGAGCATCAGGAGAAGCACACAGTACATTAAAGAGAAGATCAGAGATGGACATGGACTCTCCACTGAAAGATCCATCAATCTGTTCCTCTGTCTGCTGGAAGTGAAAGATCAGACTCTGTCCAGAGAGATTCAGGAGTTTGTGAAATCAGACAAACAGTCAGAGAAGAAACTCTCTCCTGCTCACTGCTCAACAATCGCCTACATGCTTCAGATGTCAGAGGAGGTGCTGGATGAGCTGGAGCTCCAGAAATACAACACATCAGATGAGGGCAGGAGAAGACTGATACCAGCCGTCAGCAACTGCACAAGAGCTCTGTGAGGGTTTGACCAAGTGTTAGTGTTCAAATTAGTTTTGGGAGAAATTTATTTACTGTGTGTTTTTCTCTTCTTCCAGTCTTGCTGGCTGTAATCTCTCTGCTCAGGATTGTGAAATTGTGTCGTCAGTTCTTCAATCCTCAAACTGTGTCCTGAGAGAGCTGGACCTGAGTAACAATGACCTGCAGGATTCAGGAGTGAAGCTGCTCTCTGATGGACTGAAGAGTCCAAACTGTCAGCTGGAGATACTGAGGTTTGAGTTTCATATTGTGTCATGATCATTTAATGTTTCAGATTCAATACTGTCTTAAAATTTGAACCCCAGTGTTTGTGTCTGCAGGTTGTCTGGCTGTATGGTGACAGAGGAAGGCTGTGGTTTTCTATCTTCAGCTCTGAGTTCAAACCCCTCACACCTGAGAGAGCTGGATCTGAGCTACAATCACCCAGGACAATCAGGAGTCCAGCTGCTCCAACACACACTGGAGGATCCACACTACACACTGCAGAAACTCAAGTATGTGGGGCAGTCAGGGAATGCTATTCTAGAAATGTGCTTTTAATCGTACTTAATTATATACAAGTATATATGTTGCCTACATTTTTGGGACACCCCTCCAAATCATTAAATTCAGGTATTCCAATCACTCCCATAGCGACAGGCGTATAAAACCAAGCACTAGGCATGCAGATGCTTCTACCAACATTAGTAAAAGTCTATTTGTGAGATCACTACTTAATATTCCACACACAACTGTTAGTGGTAATATAACAAACTGGAAGAAAAAGGAAACAGCATCAACTGAGCCACAAAGTGGTAGGCCACATAAAATCGCAGAGCGGGGTCAATGTTTGCTGAGGCACACAGTATTACAGACCTCCAACCATTAAGTTGCCTTCAGACAAGCTCAAAGAGCTCCAGGACTGGGTTTCCTGGAGCGAGAAGCTGCATTAGTGGTCACCAAACTTGTTCCTGGAGGGCCAGTGTCCTGCAGATTTTCAAACACACCTGAACAAGCTAATCAAGGTGTTACTAGGTATACTTGAAACACCCAGGACGGTGTGGTGACAGAGAGGACCTCTGAGAGGACTCAAGGATCGAGATTGGTGACCCCTGCCATACATCATCATCAAGTGCACAGAAAACTGTTGGATGCAATGGTGTAAAGCAGGGGTCACCAAACTTGCTCCTGGAGGGCTGGTGTCCTGCAGATTTTAGCTCCAACCCTAATCAAACACACCTGAACAAGCTAATCAAGGTCTTACTAGGTATACTTGAAACATCCAGGCAGGTGTGTTGAGGCAAGTTGGAGATAAACCCTGCAGGGACACCGGCCCTCCAGGACTGAGATTGGTGACCCCTGGTGTAAAAAGATCGCATTTGACTCCTGAGCATCGTTTGGTGGACAATTCTGGGTTTGGTTAGCGTCTAAAGAATGAGACTTGCCTGACTGAATTGTGTCAAGTGTAATGTTTGGTCGAGGGGGTTATGAGAGTCCATTACTGAGAGTTCAAACACTGAAGAGCAAATGCATCGATGCGTAGCTTTTCAGATCCTGAACCATGCAAGCTAGTGGCGACAGCGGAGAGGGAAAAAAAACTTCACCAATAAGAGAGTGAAGAAAAAAAAACCCTGAGAGAACCAGGCTCAGTTGGGCACGACCATTTTAATTTCTCCGCTGGCCAACAGTCTTGTGCAGAGCTTCAGTCTCAGTGGTGGAGGCTGGAAGCTGGCCTCAGTGAAGACTCGTCTGTCCCTGGAGCGTCACTGGAATCAGTCTCATACTCTCCACTCCCCTATGACCAACAGCGCAGCAGCTGCTCAGGATACGGCCTGGTCCCGGATATGGACACCTTGGGATCATCTCGTCGCTGGTCTTGGATCCAATCAGTGACTCCGCATAATCGGAAGACCTCGGGATGAGTATCCCCAGTTGGAAATGAAGATGTGATGATGTTGGCTTGTTTTTCAGGGGTTGGGGTAGGGCCATTAGTTTAACAAACTTATGCTCCCAAATTTGTGAGAACAGATTTCGTGAGTGTTTTTGGTTTGGAGGACTGGACTGGATCTCACCTCAGAGTCATGACCTCAACCCGAAAACATTTAGGTAGGTTTGGAGACTCTGAACTGTGCATTATTGCCCAACATCAGTTCCTAACCTCGACAAATGCCCTTCTGTAAGAATATAGAAGGTCAAGAATGGTCAAGAGTTCTCATAAGCACACTGCTAAACTTTGTGGAAAGCTTTCGGAGAAGAGAGGAAGTTGTTATAGCTGCAAAGGTTGATCCATTCCTAATTAAATCCTATGGATTAGGACTGGGATGCCATTGAAGTTTGTGTGGATCTAACAGAAGATGTCCCAGAACTTTTGGCAATGCATTGTTAAACATTTATCATTAGCCATTATTCATTTGTGGTTCCTTGTTCCTTTCTAGTTTGGACCATGCTGCATATTTCCGAATCACCCCAGGACTGAGAAAATGTAGGCCATTTCTGCCCTTTTTCACTCTGTCTTTCTTTATGTGCACTGTATTTGCATGCATGATTTGTCCAACTTATGATCATGTAAAATCAGTGTTGTCAGGCTTAAATTACATTTTAATTGGTGTACAGCTGTAATTGTCATCTCATACCCTCTTCTTGTGTTCAGATGCATTTGAGCTTACGCTGGATCCAAACACAGCGCACAATCAACTCCAGATATCCGAGGAGAACAGGAAGATCACATATGTGGAGGAGCGTCAGGCATATCCTGATCATCCAGAGAGATTTGAGCGCCATCCTCAGGTTCTATGTAGAGAGATTCTGACTGGACGCTGTTACTGGGAGGCTGAATGGAGCAGCTGGGGTCATATAGCACTGTCGTATAAAGAAATGGCCAGAAATGAAGTGACTGATTGTCGGTTTGGATTCAGTGATAAATCCTGGAGTCTGTTCTGCTCTGCTAATGGATTCACTGTTTGGCACAATAATGTGAGCACTAGCATATCTACCTCTACACCACTGTCTAACAGAGTAGGAGTGTATGTGGACGTGTCGTCCGGCTCTCTCTCCTTCTACAGTGTCTCTGATACACTCACACACATACACACATTCAACACCACATTCACTGAAGACCTCTACGCTGGGTTCAGAGTGTTTGATTCCTCCCTCGCTCTGTGTCAGATTGAAAAACCAGCTGGGAGAGACGATTGAGACATCACAAGCACAGAGCTACACACGTTTGTTCAAAGTGTAGTTTAGTAAAGGTGAAGTGTGAATTTTCAGTGAAATATATTTTTGTTTATATTTGTTGTAGGCCTGATAATTGACCAACACATGGTTGTTGCTTGTTTTTTTCACTAGTCTGTATTTATGTGGCCAATTTAACATTTATTCTGTTAAAAAAAATCCAACCTGATGTTGTAGAATGTTTATTTTTAATTAAAATACATTGTATTGAATGATGTTGCAGCTGTGACACGGCGGCTCAATGGTTAGCACTGTGGCCTCACAGCAGGAAAGTTGCTGGTTCTAGTCCCGGCTGGCTCAGTTGGTGTTTCTGTATGGAGTTTGCATGTTCTCCCCGTGTTGGCGTGGGTCCACACAGTCCAAACACATGCGCTATAGGGGAATTGATGAACCAAGTAGTGTATGTGTGTGTGCATCTGAGAGTGTATTGGTGTTTCCCATTACTGGGTTGCAGCTGGAAGGGCATCCGCTGCGTAAAACATATGCTGGATTAGTTGGCGGTTCATTCCGCTGTGGTACACCCTGGTGAAAAAAGGGAGTAAGCAGACGGAAAATTAATGAATGAATGATGTTGCTAACATCCCCCTTCTCAGGGTCAGTAGCAGCATCTCACTTAGTCTGTTCAAGTTTAAATCCTGCATATATTATCATATGCACACATATTATAAGAGTGTGGGTGGGTGTCTGATAGATGTGGGTTTATTTTATTAAAATTTGGGGTTTCCACAAAAAAACTCTCTTTGAGAAACTAATGGAAATGGAAACAGTGTCTCCACTCTCCTCTTGCACTGAATATGTAATCTTTAGCATTATTTCTCCATGTTAAGCTAAATAGGCTCGCAAATAGCATGGAGTACACTGTAATGCCATTAAACAACATTAAAGAAGAACATGAAATTTGGCCAAATAATGTTTTATAAACCAACTGTTCATAAATGGTTTACTGATATATATTCTGACTGATTAAACGGAAAAAAAGAAAATCACAAGTGAATTTGAGTTGATGAATATAAAAGAAGTAAAACAGAGTAACATGAATAGATTTTGACCCTGGTAGGATGTTAAAACAACATTGCAGAAAAACAACATATAGATCAAGAAGTGTACATATGTGTGAATAGTCAGGAAAATATGTATGAAATCATTTCTTCTGTTTTTAATGTCTTTTCAATGAAGTTTAAAATAAATTGAGACCTGATAGTGAGCCCTGCAGTGCTGTTGAACCTGTGATGATGCTCAGTACCACTAGAGGGAGCAGATTAGACTGATTTTTAAGTCCGGTTTAAAAAGAAAGAAGACACACCTCAAACAAGATAATGAAACGATGCCATTCTGTTTGTACTTCAAACCTTAATGGAGCAGTAAACCTGTCAGACACACATTCTGTGGTAAGTGCAAACAGTTTATTCTTCATTTAATCACGTCATGTACAAATGAGCCGATTTTTAAAATGTTTTTATTTATTCCTCTGATTCTTTTCTTTTGATTCTAAATGCGAGTCATATATTTAGTTAATCCTTAGAGTAAACCAAATAAACTGAGGGAAGTGTTGATGTTCACTCTTTATGATTTATGCTGAATAAAAATAAATGGTAAAATGTTCAAAACTGTTGAAATAATCTTTGCTGCTGTTGTGGATAATGCTAAATGTGTAGATTTACACTATAATATTCTAGAACAACACATATTCATTTATTTAGTCTCCGTGTCAAGTTATGATTTAAAACCTCAGTCATGAAACCTTCATGTTTTAATACTAGATGTATCATTATTGAAGAATTATTCAGTGACACGTTTATGATGGCCGTTTTTTTTTCCAACTTTTATTTTGAGCTTCAAGTTGCTTTAAACAATTATTTTAATCTCTACCAGAGGTGATTTTCAGCTCTCAGGGGACCAAGGGAGGTGGTGGTGTGGAGTGAAAAAGGATGGGATTTGACTGGTATTGAAGAGCCTTGACCTTGTGTAGTCAGCGTATAGGGCAGATCAGTAATGATATTTACTATAAACATCAGTGTTTGTATCTGAACTATAAACTGTTTTGTCACTATTTCTGTGTTTTGATTGTTTGTATATTAGAAATATTACTGGCTAAAGACTGAAACTGTTCCTTGATCAAACACAGATTTGTCTGTAATGCAGCAAAGGGCTAATAAGCATATTCAAAAATTAAATAATTTAATATTTAACATTTAATATTTAAAAAGTAATTTCTAAAGATTATGCACAGTATGCAGTGTTATATTTGACTATATTATTTAGTTTCTCTACCTGAAAACCTCTGTTTGTTTTGCTTGTGTCTCTATATCGTACTGATTCGTGCTTTTGCTTATAGAGTTTGTCTTTATTTTATTAGACAGTGTCCTGTTGATTTTACTAAACATATCATATTCCAAACTGTACTGAAATCTGACCCTGAAATCAAAAACTGAAGCAAACCGTATGGAAAACACCTACTATTGACCTTTGTTTCTTTGTTCATATGGGTTGGAATTATTATACGGCTGTGACATCCACATTAAGGTCATTGTAACAACAGAGCTCTTGTGTTTCCACATCAATATGTCTGACAGTGTTTCAATACTCTCAGAAAATACGAGAAGGTGAACACTAAAATGAGTCTTCAAAAAAAGAGTGAGGATGAGGATGAGGAATCTGCTTCTGAAATGAGCTATTCACCTCCTGAATCAAGCTGTGTGTCTATGAAGAGTGATTGGTCCATGGTGTATCCTCCTGACCTCAGTGATGGATCGGTGACCTCTGACCCCAAGTAAGACACTAGTCATATTGTCTGAAGTTAATTTTCACAAAGGATAAAATCACACAACTAATTTCTATGAACTAATTCCTTTCTGGTCATGCTAATCACACCGGTGTGATTGCACGTGTGAAAGGGGTCCCTTTCACACGTACAATCACACCGGTGTGATTAGCATGTTTAGAGTACACATCTTCAACTGCAAAAATTCTGACAACAGCATGAGTATTTAAAACTTGCATGTGAAAGGGTTAATGCAGCTCGTCTGTCTATATATAAAAATTTAAATAAACATGTCAAACTATTTCTTACATTTATTTCAATTCCAGTTTGTACTCCACTGTTTTATCACTTATCACATGGTTCCTTATTTGTTAATAAATACACATAGATGAGAAGAGCATTTAAGATTTAATTGTGTGAATTTTTTTTTTTTTAATTTGTGTCCTGTCAGCATCAGCAAGAGAAAGGGACAGCGTTTACAGTCTAAAGAGTCCAGCTGTGTGTCTGTAAAGAGTAACCGATCCATCACCCCACCTGAAAACTTTAGAGATGAACCAGCAACCTCCGACTTCAGGTGGAAGAAAGAAATTGGAGTTAAATCAGAGGATAATATGTTACAGAAAATTAAAAACCAGCACAAAACCAGCATGAAGAACAAATATGAGAGATTATTTGAGGGAAACACACTCCAAGAGAACCAAACCCTCCTGAACCGGATCTACACCCAGCTGTACATCATAGAGGGAGAGAGTGAAGGAGTGAATGAAGAACATGAGGTTTTACAGATGGAGAAAACAGCCAGAACAAAACACTCCCAACACACTCCAATCTACTGCAATGACATCTTTAAAGAGGAGAAAGAGCAAATCAAGACTGTTCTTACTAAAGGCATCGCTGGAATCGGAAAAACCGTCTCTGTGCAGAAGTTCATTCTGGACTGGGCCGAGGGAAAAGCCAATCAGGATGTAGATTTCATGTTTGTGCTTCCATTTCGAGAGCTGAACTTGATCAGAGATCATCAGTACAGTCTTCACACACTTCTGCTGGACTTTCATCCTGAACTTGAAGATCTGAAGCCCAAGATTTATGAGGAGTGTAAAGTTGTGTTCATCTTTGATGGTCTGGATGAAAGCAGAATCACACTGATGTTTTCAGACGCTCAGAAAGTTTGTGATGTGACTGAGACTTCATCAGTGGCTGTGTTGATGTCAAAGCTGATGAAAGGAGAGCTGCTTCCCTCTGCTCTCATCTGGATCACCTCCAGACCAGCAGCAGCCAATCAGATCCCCTCCAAATACATCAAGCGTCTGACAGAAATTCAGGGATTCACTGAGCCTCAGAAGGAGGAATATTTCAGGAAGAGAATCAGTGAGCAGCATCAAGCCAGCAGAATCATCTCACACATCAGAAGAGCAAGAAGCCTCCACATCATGTGCCACATACCCGTCTTCTGCTGGATCTCATCCACTGTGCTTCAGAAGCTCCTGGAAGAAGATCTGAGTGCAGAAATCCCTCAAACTCTGACTGAAATGTACATCCACTTCCTGCTGATTCAGACCAACATGAGGAATCAGAAGTATGAAGAGAGAGATCCAGAGAAACTCCTGCAGTCCAACAGAGAAGTGATTGTCAAACTTGCTGAAGTGGCTTTCAGACAGCTGATGAAGGGCAATGTGATGTTCTATGAGGAGGACCTGATTGAGAGCGGCGTAGACGTCTTTGACGCCTCAGTGTATTCTGGGATTTGCACTGAGATCTTTAAGGAGGAATCTGTGATTCAGAAGAGGAAAGTCTACAGCTTCACCCATCTCAGCATTCAGGAGTTCCTCGCTGCTTTCCATGTGTTTTACTACCACATAACCTGCTCCACAGAGGCATGTTTTGATTCACTGCATGATTTACAAAGAAGAGCAGTAGATAAAGCCATTGAGAGTGAGAATGGGCGTCTGGATCTGTTCCTGCGGTTCCTGCTGGGCGTCTCATTGGAGTCCAATCAGAGACTCTTCCAGGATCTACTGACACACACAGAGAAGAGCTCAGAGAGCATCAGGAGAAGCACACAGTACATTAAAGAGAAGATCAGAGATGGACATGGACTCTCCACTGAAAGATCCATCAATCTGTTCCTCTGTCTGCTGGAAGTGAAAGATCAGACTCTGTCCAGAGAGATTCAGGAGTTTGTGAAATCAGACAAACAGTCAGAGAAGAAACTCTCTCCTGCTCACTGCTCAACAATCGCCTACATGCTTCAGATGTCAAAGGAGGTGCTGGATGAGCTGGAGCTCCAGAAATACAACACATCAGATGAGGGCAGGAAAAGACTGATACCAGCCGTCAGCAACTGCACAAGAGCTCTGTGAGTGTTTAATCTGGTGAAGAGACATTGCTGAATGAAATTTGCATTTCTGGTATTGGATTAATAAATGTTGAGTATCTTTTTAGGTATAACTGAATTCTCATTTGTTCTGCTCTTCTTTCAGTCTTGCTGGCTGTAATCTCTCTGCTCAGGATTGTGAAATTGTGTCGTCAGTTCTTCAATCCTCAAACTGTGTCCTGAGAGAGCTGGACCTGAGTAACAATGACCTGCAGGATTCAGGAGTGAAGCTGCTCTCTGATGGACTGAAGAGTCCAAACTGTCAGCTGGAGATACTGAGGTGAGATTTTCCTGTTGAGTCATGATTATTTAAAGATACAGATTCTATATTATAATTTGCACTCTGGTCTGTGTGTCTGCAGGTTGTCTGGCTGTATGGTGACAGAGGAAGGCTGTGGTTTTCTATCATCAGCTCTGAGTTCAAACCCCTCACACCTGAGAGAGCTGGATCTGAGCTACAATCACCCAGGACAATCAGGAGTCCAGCTGCTCCAACACACACAGGAGGATCCACACTACACACTGCAGAAACTCAAGTATGTGGGGTAGTAAGACAATTATGTGGTTTTGCATTAGATTGTAAATTCTCCTTAACTCAGTAGACGGTCCCAGTGTGTGTTGATGATGAAGAACAGGGGAATGTCCGAGTCTGAGTTGAAGATTAAGAGTAGGGGCGATGTGCAAGTGTGTGTGTTGAAGATGAAGAATAGGGAGGGTCTGGGGTGTCAGAGTGTTTGTTGAAGATGATGAATTGGGTAGATGTCTCAGTGAGAACTAGTTTTGTGAGTCTCATGGTGATTTTGTTTGTCAAAAAGATGATATTAATAGAAATACCATGTTCGCCTATGCACAGATAGGTATTTTTCATGAGGTTAGCTGATCAATACAATAAGAAAGAACATGATGTGTCTATTAATCAAGAGTTTGTGCTGTTACTGATGTCCTTGCAGAGTTGGCATCATCTCTTCACAACTGTCTTGAATCTGATCAACAAGATTTGCAGGTGCCTTGGCATGTTGATCCAAATAAAAAAATTTAAAAAGACAGAATTGACAGGCGATCTGGCCAATCATGCTGATATTCTGTGCCCCCGTCACAGCGCTCAACTTTCTCAGACAAGCAGAACAGCTAGACTAACCAGGCATAGTGTAGAAACACCAGCGCTAAACATGAATCATTGTAATAGTGTGCTCATTCAGGCCTTACAAGCAGGTACCAAGAAGGCTAGGCCTATATTTTTGCATTTGTTTGTAAATTATGTGTTAGGGAATCAATTTGTTTCATTTTTTTTATCACATTCAAATAATCTAAACACACTTCAGCTGTAGCACAGATTTGTAGGGGAGTGCCAAGGCATAGTGAAAGCACATTGGAGAGTGAAAAGGGGGACAGGGTTTTGCTGGGTCAATTGAGCCCAATCCCAATTCTACTTTATAACCCTACATCTTCCCCTTGGCCCTTGAAAAAAAGAGTGTGTGGGGGTAGGGATGGAAATATTTCTCTAAGAAGGGGACACCACTACATATGCACATAGTATCATAGGTCATGTCATTTTAATGTCTGTCTGTATGTTTTTGTAATTTTCAGTTTGGACCATGGAGGACATTTCAGGATCACATCTGGATTGAGAAAATGTAAGCACACACAAATACAGACATAATTTCTGTGCATAATCCATAATTGATTCATCTGATTTCTCTCTTTGTCTTCAGATGCCTGTTTTCTCACACTGGATCCAATCACAGCACATACTCAGCTCCAGCTGTCTGAGGAGAACAGGAAAGCAAGTATTGTGACAGATCCTCAGCCGTATCCTGATCATCCAGACAGATTTGATCAACAGGAGCAGGTTCTGTGTAGAGAGACTCTGACTGGACGCTGTTACTGGGAGGTAAAATGGAGCGGCTCTGGTCTTGTAGCGGTGACTTATAAAGGAATTGGCAGGAAAAGTGGATTTGACTGTTGTTTTGGACATAATGAACACTCCTGGTGTCTTTACTGCAGTGATGAGGTTTACTCTGTCTGGGACAATAATAAGAGCGTTGATGTATTTGGTCCTTCATCTCGTACTAATAGAGTAGGAGTGTATGTGGACGTGCCGTCCGGCTGTCTGTCTTTCTACAGTGTCTCTGACACAAACACACTCACACACATACACACATTCAACATCGCATTCACTGAAGAGCTCTATGCTGGATTTAAGGTTTATCCTGGATCTTCGGTGTCTCTGTGTCCTGTTGAACCTGCTGAAGTTCCTCCCTAAGTTCCAACCTAACCCCAAAACCCCAATTATACACAAAACCACAGGCAGTTTCTGTTATTTTCTTTTCGGCTTAGTCTTTTTATTAATCAGGGGTCGCCACAGCGGAATGAACGACCAACTTATCCAGCATATGTTTAACGCAGCCAATGACCTTCCAGCTGCAACCCAGCACTGGGAAACACCCATACACTCTTGCATGCACACACATACACTACGACCAACTTTGTTTACTCAATTCCCCTATAGGGTAGTGTATGTGTGTGGACTCTTGGGGGAAACTGGAGCACTCGGAAGAAACCTACGCCAATATGGGGAGAACATACAAACTCCACACAGAAACACCAACCAACTCAGCCGGGACTCGAACCAGCGACCTTCTTGCTGTAAGGCCACAGTGCTAACCACTGCGCCACTGTGTCGCCCCTATGATTTTTTCCTGATTCCATTCCACTATGTTATCAGCTACCATATAAGATATAATTTTTAAACTTTATTTTTATTATTAAAGTTACAAGAAGAAAACAAGGATTTTAACACATATACAGAGGTTGAAAAATGAAGAGTTCACAAAGATATGTTTAAAGGGGTTTAATTGTGAGGTTTATTTATTCATTTTCTTGAAGTCCCTTTATTAATCCAGGGTCACCACAGCGGAATGAACCGCCAACTTATCCAGCACGTTTTTACGCAGCGGATGCTTTTCCAGCAGCAACCCATCTCTGGGAAATTAATTGTGAGGTTGAAAAAGAAAAAGGAATTTGACCAAAATTATATATGTATTTTTAAAGATATAACCAACTATCTAAAAGCATGCCCTCAGTCGAAGAATCACCCTAGCACAAAATGCAAGGGATGCTTTGTAAAATGCATGATGATGTCTTATAAAATTAAGAAGTCTTTTTGAGTAAAAAAAATATATACATATATCTATGAAATAATTTTACTGTGTAATTTTTGTTCTCATTTTAATTAAGTTATACATGTGTTTGCTGTGCAAAAACAATTATAGTGAACATCTGCATAGGCAAGGCAAGTTTATTTTCTATAGCACATTTCATACACAGTGGCAATTCAAAGTGCTTTACATGAACAGGAATAAAAGAGACAAGTGTAAGAAAATAAAAACAAACAATAAAAATGATTAAAAACAGATTTAATGTGTTAAACAGGTTATAAAAGAAGCACAGTGCTCATTCAGTAAAGGCTCAGCTAAACAGATGTGTGTTCAGTCTTGATTTGAATGTGCCTAATGTTGGAGCACATCTGATCATTTCTGGAAGATGATTCCAGCAGCGGGGGTGCTGTTAGTAGCTGAAAGCTGATTCACTCTTGGAGTTTCTAGTTTAAATGATCCAAAAGATTTGAGTGATCTGTAATGTATTAAGGTCCTATGCCATTTAGTGATTTATGGACAAGTAGTAATACTTTAAACTAAAGAATATATAATATATAAAAGATTCCCCCCATGGTTGGGGTATGCACAGAACTTTCTTTGCTAAAATACCACCAGCCTAACACCTTTTCATACATACTTGACAACCTGTAACTGGGAGCCAGTGTAAGACCTGAGGACAGGTGTGATGTGCTCTGATTTCCTGGTTCTGGTCAGAATCCTGGCCGCAGCATTCTGGATGAGCTGCAACTGTCTGACTGTTTCTTGGGAGGGTCAGTGAGGAGTCCATTACAGTAATCCACCCTGCTGCTGATAAAAGCATCAACTAGTTTCTCAAGTCTTCACTGGAAACAAAGCATCTGATTCTTGCAATGTTTTTGAGATGATAGTATGCTGATTTACTGACTGCTTTGACATGACTACTGAAACTGACTCCAGAGTCACACCAAGATTCTTGATCTTATTTTTTGTTGTTTGACCTTTCTCCACCTTGAGAAGCTCATCTCTGTTCCCAAACGCAATGACTGCAGTTTTCTCTTTGTTTAAATGAAGATAATTTTGGCACATCCAACTGTTCATTTCATCAATGCACTGTCAAAGGGTGTCAATGGGGCTGTAGTCATTAGCCAGTAAGGCTAGGTAGATCTGAGTGTCATCAGCATAGCTGTGGTAGGAGATTTGGTCATTATTTGGCTCAGAGGGAGCATGTAAAGGTTGAACAGGAGAAGTGCCAGAATCGAGCCTTGTGGAACTCCACATGTCATGGGTGTCCACCTCGACCTATGGTCACCTATACTGACATAGTAACCTACTTCAAGGTAAGATCTGAGCCATATGAGGACCGTGCCAGACAGCCCAACCCAGTTTTCCAGCCAATTCACAAGTATGCTGTGATCGACAGTGTCAAATGCAGCACTGAGATCCAGCAGTACCACCTGTTAGTTTGCCTGAATCTGTATTTAGGCGTATATCATTGATTATCTTTATAAGAGCGCTCTCTGTACTGTGATGTGCTCTGAAACCAGACTTATAATTGTCTAAACACCCCTTGAAGTTTAAGAACTTGTCAACCTGGTTGAAAACAAATTTTTTAATGATTTTGCCAATGAAAGGGAGATTTGAGATTGGCCTGTAATTGCTCAATAGGGTGTTATCCAGTTTGCTCTTCTTCAAGAGGGGTTTAACAACTGCAGTTTTAAATGAGTTTGGAAAATTCCCTAAGAGAAGTAAAGCATTTACCACTTTAGAAGATCCATTTCTAAACAGGTAAACACAGTAGAGGATAGAGCTTGTTTGTTTTTCACATATCCGGTTTAAAAACAAACACAACACACCTTACAGGTAAGTCAAAGCGAAAGGTTGGAACGACACCATTCTGTGGCTTATAAGAATACGTGGGGTTTATTTATAACCTGATTTCGAGAGGATCGCACACTTATGATTTACCACATAGAGTCCCACATTATCTAATCATATATTATCATATTGTTACTATATACAACCACAGTCTTCAGTCCACATTTATCTTCGTCTGGAAGAATTCCCCCTTCCTCGCTTTTTTTTTCTCATTGATTGGGCGGCACAGCAAGCCAGTGGTTAGTACTGTTGCCCCACAGCAAGAACACTGCAGGCTCTGGTCCTCGCCGGGCCGGTGGGTGTTTCTGTGCAGAGTTTGTTTGTTCTCTCCGTGTCCGCATGGGTTTTCCCTGGATTCTCCAGTTTCCTCCCACCGTCCAAAGATATGCATCATGCGTAACAGATTATGCAAAGCAGGCACTTTATCTAGCTCCCTGCATCAGTATCTTTCCTTCTCAAAGTAGTTCACCTTTACTTCTTCAGCTGGAGAGTTTTTGAGATCTACCTGGGCTCAATCTCTCCTCTTTTATGATAAATCATTAGCTGAGTGTGAAATCTTGAATGGACCTTTTCACAAGACCATTATAAAAGCATCTTCAATTTTCGAAAGTTTTTAATATTTATATATATATTTGTTTAAATGTATGTACATTCATGGTGGGAGAAATAAGTATTCGACATGACGTGTTTTTTTTTTCCTGGGAATAATATTTGTAAAGGAGCTGTTGACATGGAATTGAAGATAGTTTTGGTAAAAACCCAAACAATATAAAGACAAAAATAAAACCTGAAAATGAGTTCTGTACAATAGGAATGGAACGACACAAGGAGAAAGTGCTAAACTACTGAAATGCATTTAATACTTTGTCTAAAAGTGTTTTTTGGTGCTGCACCTTAAAGACGCCTCTCATATGAAGAATGAAGCCTCATGCATTGCTCAGGTGCGAGTTGCTTCTGTGGGTCTCGTCTATCAAATCTGAGCCTTATTCTGTATTCTCTATTGGATTCAGGTTAGGTGATTGGCTGGGCCATTCTGCAGCTTGATTCTCTTTCTCTGAAAGCACTTGAGAGTCTCCTTAGTTCATTGTCTTGCTGGTGTCATCTTCATCCTCCTGCTAATGTAGATGTTGGACTGAAGCAGCTGATGTTCATTTACACAGAGGAAGGGCAGAGGCTTGCTGAAGTACTACTGAGAGATTTCAGCTGCTGTCTGGGCTTTCACTGCCAAACCACACCTCCCTTTTTTCACGTGTTCAATACTTTTCTCTTTGTCATTGCATTTTGTTACACAGAACTTAATTTGTAAACTCATTAGATTTGTTTTCTTTGCATATTTGGCTTTCTTTGGTTGTTACCAACATCTGGTGAAAATTCCATGTCAAAGACACCTTTAGAAATATTTTTCCTGAGAAAAAAGTGACGGGTTCAATTCTTATTCCTCCACTTTATATGTATTTATGTATGTATCATCTTTGCATCAAACAACAAAATTCCTGCTTGTGCGATACAATTGTGGTGCAGCGCCTATGGGGCAGGACAGTAAATTTGACATTATTCTCTCTTCTGGCTGCTGTTGTAAGTCTGACACTAGGTTTGATAACACCATTGACACATTTTTCTTTTGATATTTCATTGAATAGGATTGTTTATTTGTTGTATTCTCACGTTCACTGTACTCTGTGAGAAACCAGGAAATGTGAAAAGGGTCGATTTATGATTATCTCCCATCATCTCTGTCTTTACCACTCAGTATTATGCTTGCATTTTGGTGTAACATTCCCTCTGAGTGTTACCACGTGACCCTGTTTGTTTGTTTCTGTTTATAAAAGTATTGATGATCATTCATGAGTAAAAAAAGCTTCTTTTAAAATAACTTAAAGAAAGTTGGAAATTCTAGCAAGATGGGTCATCATCTCAATATTATGGTTTGTTTCATTTTTAAAAAGAAAAAAAGGAGAGAAAGAGTACTACTGAGAAAAAAGCCTGGTAAGCACTGTCGCCTCACAGCAAGAAGGTGGCTGGTTCGAGTCCCAGCTGGGTCAGTTGGCGTTTTTTGTGTGGAGTTTGCATGTTCTCCCGGTGTTGGCGTGGGTTTCCTTATGGTGCTCCGGTTTCCCCCACAGTCCAAACACGTGCGCTATAGGGGGGTTTCCACAAAAAACTCCCTCTGAGAAAGTGAAGGAAATGCAAAAAGTGTCTCCACTCTCCCCAACACTGAATGAGTTCTTGCATTGAATATGTAATTTTAAGCATTATTTCTCCATGTTAAGTTAAATAGGCTTGCAAATATGATAGAGTATACTGTTATGCCGTTAAACAACATTAAAGAAGAACATAAAATTTGGACTATGTCTCTCGGTTGGCCTGGGAACGCCTCGGGATCCCCCCGGAGATAGGGAAGTCTGGGGTTCTCTCCTAAAACTGCTGCCCCCGCGACCCGGCCCCGGAAAAGCGGCAGAAGATGAATGAATGAATGAATGAATGTATGAATGAAATTTGGCCAAATAATGTTTTATAGACTCACTGTACATAAATGGTTTACTGATATATATTCTGACTGATTACACAGAAAAAAATAAAATCACAAGTGAATTTGAGTTGATGAATATTAAAGAAGTAAAACAGAGTAACATGAATAGATATTGACCCTGGTAGGATGTTAAAACAACATTGCAGAAAAACAACATATAGATCAAGAAGTGTACATTTTGAGTGAATAGTCAGGAAAGATGTATGAAATCATTTCTTCTGCATTTCCTTTTCCTCCCAGTGATTTTTTTTTTAACTAGAGACCTGATAGTGAGCCCTGCAGTGCTGTTGAACCTGTGATGATACTCAGTGCCTTTAGAGGGAGCAGGTTAGATTCTCATGTCCGGTTTAAAAAGAAAGAAGACACACCTCAAACAGGACAGTGTAAGCAAGATAATGAAACGATGCCATTCTGTTTGTACTTCAAACCTTAATGGAGCAGTAAACCTGTCAGACACACATTCTGTGGTAAGTGCAAACAGTTTATTCTTTATTTAATCACGTCATGTACAAATGAGCTGATTTTTAAAATGCATTTATTTATTCCTCTGATTCTTTTCTTTTGATTCTAAATGCGAGTCATTTATTTAGTTAATCCTTAGAGTAAACCAAATAAACTGAGGGAAGTGTTGATGTACACTCTTTATTTTCAATATGCTTTAAATTAAAAGTGAAGTCAAGCTATGAGCAGCTGAATAAAAATAAATGGTAAAATATTCAAAACTGTCAAAATAATCTTTGCTACTGCTGTTGATAATGCTAAATGTGTAGATTTATGTAATAATCTTCTACAACAACACATATTCATTTATTTAGTCTCCGAGTCAAGTTATGATTTAAAACCTCAGTCATGAAACCTTCATGTTTTAATACCAGACATATCATTATTGAAGTATTATTCAGTGACACGTTTATGATGGCCGGTTGTCTTTCAACTTTTATTTTGAGCTTCAAGTTGCTTTAAACACTGATTTTAATCTTTGCCAGATGTGATTATCCAGCCTGATCTCAAGTATTTTACGTTTTGCCAGTTTAGTGGCTAATTCGTATGAATTCGTACGATTTCAGTCATACGAAATGATACGATTTTAAAAAGGAGGCGTGGCACCAAACCCCAACCATCATTGGGGGATGAGCAAATCGTACTAAATTGTACGAATTAGATCGTACGAATTTATACAAATTAGCCACTAAATGAAAAAGTTACGAACTGCCATGAGATTGTGTTGGATTATCGTCTCTCTGGGGTCCTATGGAGGTGATAGTGTGGGGTGGAAAAGGATGGGATTTGACTGATATTGAAGAGTGGGAGCCTATGACCTTGTGTAGTCAGTGTATAGGGCAGATCGGTACTGATATTTACCATAAACATCAGTGTTTGTATCTGAACTATGAACTGTTTTCCCAATACTTCTGTTTTGATTGTTGGTCGCTAATAAATAATACTGGCTAAAAGACTGAATCTCTTTCTTGATCAAACTCAGATTTGTCTGTAATGAATCAAAGGGTTAATAAGCATAGGCAAATGACCCTTATTCAATGCCTGATCTTTTACTCATTAATAGTACAGCTTTACTCTGAATGCATACACTAGCCTTCATTACATATGCCAAACTGTGGGTCATAATCCAAATCAGCTGATTTGTTACATCCCTAACTATGACCAATATTTATGTCATCATGTCAAATTGGCTTGAATGTAGATATTTGAGAAAATGTGTTGTCTGTTTATTCTAGTTTTGAACCAGCAACTTTCGACTTCAGGTAGAAGAGAACAATTGGAGTCAAAGCAATGGATAATATGTTACAGAGAATTAAAAATCAGCACAAAACCAGCCTGAAAAATAAGTATGAGAGATTATTTGAAGGAATCGAAGTAAAAGAGACTGGAACCCACCTGAACCGGATCTACACCCAGCTGTACATCCTAGAGGGAGAGAGTGAAGGAGTGAATGAAGAACATGAGGTTTTACAGATGGAGAAAACAGCCAGAACAAAACACTCCCAACACACTCCAATCTACTGCAATGACATCTTTAAAGAGGAGAAAGAGCAAATCAAGACTGTTCTTACTAAAGGCATCGCTGGAATCGGAAAAACCGTCTCTGTGCAGAAGTTCATTCTGGACTGGGCCGAGGGAAAAGCCAATCAGGATGTAGATTTCATGTTTGTGCTTCCATTTCGAGAGCTGAACTTGATCAGAGATCATCAGTACAGTCTTCACAGACTTCTGCTGGACTTTCATCCTGAACTTGAAGATCTGGAGCCCAAGATTTATGAGGAGTGTAAAGTTGTGTTCATCTTTGATGGTCTGGATGAAAGCAGAATCACACTGATGTTTTCAGACGCTCAGAAAGTTTGTGATGTGACTGAGACTTCATCAGTGGCTGTGTTGATGTCAAAGCTGATGAAAGGAGAGCTGCTTCCCTCTGCTCTCATCTGGATCACCTCCAGACCAGCAGCAGCCAATCAGATCCCCTCCAAATACATCAAGCGTCTGACAGAAATTCAGGGATTCACTGAGCCTCAGAAGGAGGAATATTTCAGGAAGAGAATCAGTGAGCAGCATCAAGCCAGCAGAATCATCTCACACATCAGAAGAGCAAGAAGCCTCCACATCATGTGCCACATACCCGTCTTCTGCTGGATCTCATCCACTGTGCTTCAGAAGCTCCTGGAAGAAGATCTGAGTGCAGAAATCCCTCAAACTCTGACTGAAATGTACATCCACTTCCTGCTGATTCAGATCAACATGAGGAATCAGAAGTATGAAGAGAGAGATCCAGAGAATCTCCTGCAGTCCAACAGAGAAGTGATTGTCAAACTTGCTGAAGTGGCTTTCAGACAGCTGATGAAGGGCAATGTGATGTTCTATGAGGAGGACCTGATTGAGAGCGGCATAGACGTCTCTGACGCCTCAGTGTATTCTGGGATTTGCACTGAGATCTTAAAGGAGGAATCTGTGATTCAGCAGAGGAAAGTCTACAGCTTCATCCATCTGAGCTTCCAGGAGTTCCTCGCTGCTTTCCATGTATTTTACCACCACATAACCTGCTCCACAGAGGCAAGTTTAGATTCACTGCATGATTTGCAGAAAAGAATTATAAATAAATCCACTGAGAGTGAGAATGGGCGTCTGGATCTGTTCCTGCGGTTCCTGCTGGGCGTCTCACTGGAGTCCAATCAGAGACTCTTCCAGGATCTACTGACACACACAGAGAAGAGATCAGAGAGCATCAGGAGAAGCACACAGTACATTAAAGAGAAGATCAGAGATGGACATGGACTCTCCACTGAAAGATCCATCAATCTGTTCCTCTGTCTGCTGGAAGTGAAAGATCAGACTCTGTCCAGAGAGATTCAGGAGTTTGTGAAATCAGACAAACAGTCAGAGAAGAAACTCTCTCCTGCTCACTGCTCAACAATCGCCTACATGCTTCAGATGTCAGAGGAGGTGCTGGATGAGCTGAAGCTCCAGAAATACAACACATCAGATGAGGGCAGAAGAAGACTGATACCAGCCGTCAGCAACTGCACAAGAGCTCTGTGAGGGTTTATTTGTGCTACTCTGTTGTTTCTTGCATATATTTACCTTGTATTAAATTCCCTTGTGCTTCTCTTCTTTCAGTCTTGCTGGCTGTAATCTCTCTGCTCAGGATTGTGAAATTGTGTCGTCAGTTCTTCAATCCTCAAACTGTGTCCTGAGAGAGCTGGACCTGAGTAACAATGACCTGCAGGATTCAGGAGTGAAGCTGCTCTCTGATGGACTGAAGAGTCCAAACTGTCAGCTGGAGATACTGAGGTGAGACTTTCATGTTTAGTAATTATTATTTAAAGTTATGGATTCTATACTATATTATAATTTGCACTCTGGTCTGTGTCTGCAGGTTGTCTGGCTGTATGGTGACAGAGGAAGGCTGTGGTTTTCTATCTTCAGCTCTGAGTTCAAACCCCTCACACCTGAGAGAGCTGAATCTGAGCTACAATCACCCAGGACAATCAGGAGTCCAGCTGCTCCAACACACACTGGAGGATCCACACTACACACTGCAGAAACTCAAGTATGTGGAATATTTATGACTCATTTGTCTGTACATAATGGGTCACATAAGAAGGGTGTTTTTGCATATATAAATTGTAGCGCAAGACTAGTTGCCAACGGAAGCTAGATAGGGTCAAGGATACTAGTTAGATAGTAGTTAAATAGTACTAGATAGATACTAGTTGGATACTAGTTCTACTTTATCTAAAATTTCAGCGTAATATTTATTTATTCATTTACTTATGTTTTTGTCTCTGTATAGTTTGGACCATGGAGGACATTTTAGGATCACACCAGGCCTAAGAAAATGCAAGTTCTCTCTCTCTCTCTCACACACACACTCACACACCTATGTATATTAAATGATGCTATAGATGATGTGATCTGTGCTCTTGTCTTCAGATGCCTGTGTTCTCACTCTGGATCCAAACACAGCACACACTCATCTTGTTCTGTCTGAAAAGAACAGACAGGCCAGAAATGTAACAGATCCTCAGCCGTATCCTGATCATCCAGACAGATTTAAGAACAATGAGCAGGTTCTGTGTAGAGAGACTCTGACTGGACGCTGTTACTGGGAGGTGAAATGGAGCGGCTCTGGTCATATTGGGGTGGCTTATAAAGCAATCGACAGGAAAAGTGGGCTTGACTCTTGGTTTGGACTCAATGAAAACTCTTGGAGTCTGTACAGCTGTGATACGATTTACACAGTCTGGCACAATAATAAGAGCGCTGATATTATTGCTCCTTCAGCTTGTACTAATAGAGTAGGAGTGTATGTGGATGTGCCATCTGGCTCTCTGTCTTTTTACAGTGTCACTGACACACACACACTCACACTCATACACACATTCAACACCACATTCACTGAAGAGCTCTATACAGGATTTGGGATTTATCCTGAAGCTTCAGTGTCTCTGTGTCAGATTTAACAAACACTTCAAAGCAATTCAGAGACATACAACATATAAAAAAAGGTCAATATTTCACCTGTTATTAACATTCTGATATGCACGCAAGGTCCAAAAACACCTTCATTGTCTTATAACATGCTTTTATTGTTATCTAATTATACAGATGACTCTCAGTTGATTTGTTCAGCGATTCATTTCTTTCAAACCTCTTTTTCCCATGATGCTAATCTGTGGTGATTGGTTCATTGACTCAGTCTGTTGTGATTGGTCGACTGCGTTCAGCGCAAGTCAGATATGAAATGCCCACCACAGTTTATCAGCAGGCATATGTGTGAGGCCAATGCAGGAAATCATTAAAGCAATGCTGTTAAACACCAGCATATTGCTCTATTCTTAACATAACCCCAAGTAATGACAATAACATTCATTCAATATTGATCTATACTGCTGCAAATGTTGAACTATTTTGAAAATTGCGCAGCTGAGGTGTGTTCTTGGCAAGGATCAAACCGTTGAAATGAAAGTTAAATCGGTGATTTCTGTGTCTGGTGTTTAAGAACAGTTGATGAAGGACAAAGACAAACGGCAAAGGATCTCGAGCACAGAACCGGGTTTAAACTAGCGGCTACACACTTTGTATGTTTCATGTGGTTTTAGATGTGATATGTGAATAGCCCCTTAAAGAGTTAACTAGAGAGATATAATAACAAAGAGGCAACTGTTAAATTCACATTTACAGGTTGTGATCCAGACGATGAAACGGGTCAATGTAAACTGTGTACTGACAGTGCCATACATTGGTAGTTTTTGGTGCTGATTCTTTTTTTTATAAAAAAGCTTGCTTTATACTGTTGAAGTCATCAATAAAATGACAGGAACACAGCAAAAGGTTGGTTATAATGCAATCCAGGCTTCTGAAAACCTTTATATACATTTCTTGAGAGCACCAAATACGTCCCAGGAGCTAAGTTTTTTTTATTTTTATTTTTTACAGTTTTTTATTTATTTAATTTTTTTTTTTTGCAGTTTTTAAAATTGTTTTATTTTCATACACACGCTACTGTGTATAAATCCAACCAATAGTGTTTTAAAAAGCACCGATTGACAGACTTACCTAAACTCAACCAACAGCTTTATAAAGCAATCCAGAAAAATAAAAGCCCTTGCCTGATTTTTACCACGTTTTTTTAGATTTTACCACAGTCTCACCATGTTATTTACTTGTTTATTTGACCTCCTTTCTGGAACCGTTTTTTGCCAGACTCAAACCTCATTTTTGTGGTCAACTCCTCTCTGCATCTCAAGTCCACCGACAAACACATCGAGCTAACTGGACAAACTGGTAACAGCGGGAAAGCCATCCACACCGAGGTAAGCAGTCAGCTGGTAAATGCGAAAAGGAATGGCATCATACCACCCCATAGCGTTCGTTTTTAAAACAAAATTCAGCCATACGTATTTCGGGCTACATAATTCTCGATCTCCAAAAACGTATATAGGGTTACGTTTTGAGAATGAGCCTATGCTGCTATAAAGAGATATTGTTGTGAAAATGAACTTTATTTAATTTTTATTTTCCTCACAGCCTCATCTTTAGGTATCTCAGTAATCACTCATTTTCACGTCATGATCAGTTCTATCCCCCAGCAATCTGCTATAGTATTTGAGAGTAAGAGGCTTTGAGTTTTCCCAAGTCTGCGCATGTAACTCTTGTTCAGGTGTCACAATGAAATGGCTAAAGAGACAAGATCTTGATAAATCATTCAAATGACTTGGTCTAATCTTTAATTAAGAACTTGAGTACTTGTATACACGTTGTACTATCAGGTTTAACCCTCAGCAGGATGTTTTCACACGGCATGGAAGCATAACAAGGGCTCTTTAAATGAAGTTTCACAAACTAATTTCTAGAGGAGCACGTGGTATGATTGACTGCAGCCGGCCACTCATCTACACTCATTGGCTAGCCAATCAGATTGATCCAAACTCACTATAAGTAACCTAACTAAGATCTACTCCCTTATCTTAGATTCCGAAGAAACCCGCCATCCACCCCTTCTCCTCCTTTCCTCTTTTGCCGAGGGGAGCTCTCGAGAACACCTGACCTCGTACTCCCCTCACATGCTTTATGGATGTGGCGGGAGCCCTGGGCTCAACTATCTCCGAGCTCAGGGCTCTCTCCCGGGACAGCATGCCAAACCTGCTAACTTGCTAACAAGTTGTCAAACAGTATCTAAGTGTGAACTCTTGAATAGGCATCATTTAAATATAATGTGCTTGCATGTGAATTGCTGATGTTAGATTTTCAGGGCAGGGCTGACATTTAATGCATCAGCAAGTTTTCCAAACAATGAAAGGCAACTTGAACAAGAGCAAATAAATGATGACTCTGGTTTCTGTCTTAACTCATGTTTGCAATGTTATTTTAATAACCTGTTTAGTGGTTAATTTGCTCTTGTATTTGAGTGTATTTCGAGTGTTTCAGGCTTGTTTGTGTCTATTTCAAAAGCCAGAATAAAAGAAGATAAGTGAAAACCTGTTACCTGTGTTTGCCCAATCTTGTGTCTACAAAGCAACTAAATCAACAATGCCTGTATGGACATTTCAGAGCAGGAACAAAAAGCAAAAGAGAGGATTTGCATTACAGGATATAGCGTGTATTGTTATAGGATGCACTGTGTATGTTTTGCTAAAGAGATTTGTCTGTAATTTAGTTTTAAACTGAGAGAATGTGTCCCAGCTTCAAAAATAGTGGGAAATGCTAAATTTGTTGCACATTTCCGGTCTGTCGCATTCATATGAATATAATTCTATGGATGAAGAAGTGCAGTGTGACTGCGGCTTTAATCTAAACGTCTGTTTAGTTCAAATGTTTATTACTTACATTATCTCTCAGCCATTGTGTGAATGTTCAATGCAGTCTCAGATGACAGTCTTGATTAAACACGATACTCAACAGTCTACTGATGTTTGCTGCCTCATTACAAACATACGCATTATAAATTGATGAAACATTGATCAATTAACAAGAGATATAAATGATAAAGTTTAAACATAACTTACTACTCTTAGGGGTGGCACTGGATAAATATATAATACATATGTCCTGCGTTTCATTTTCTGCCAGCAACGCTCAGAAAACAATTGGGTTTGGCTGGCTTTGTCTCCGTCTGTTTCCTAGAGTCCCACATATAGCGGCAGCTACACTGCAAAAAATGCTTTTCTTACTTAGATTTTTTTCTCTTGTTTGTAGTCCAAATATCTAAAAATTCCTAAATCAAGAAGAGTTTTCTAGACAAGCAAAACATATTGTCTTGTTTTGAGAAATAATATGCCAATATTAAGTGAGTTTTTCCTTAAAACAAGCAAAATAATCTGCCAATGGGGTAAGCAAAATAATCTTACGTCAAAAGAAAAAACAAGATTATTTTGCTCATGTATTCTGGCTGACGGAAAACGTGACCTAAAGTACATGCAAATGTTGAAGACATGCTGGCGAATAGCCCCATAACAACAGTCTTGTGTTCTGATTGGCCTGTTTTTCACTGCCCAAGTAGCAAATAATTCTGGCCCAGATTTGGCATGAAGCTGGCAAATCAGGCATTCATCCGGCATTGGCATACAGCATGTGGGCCAAACATAAGGTAGTATTTGGTCCAGTTGTTCAAAACTGATATGTGGGCCACCAAAGTTTTCCCTATCTTGACCCACATTTAAAATGCTTTTAAATTATTTTTTGAGTAAAGAACAAAATTTTAGGTCACTTTGGGAAAAAAACACACCCATAAAGCACCATGCTCCCTGGGTTTATCAATTTCATTGCAGTTGGGACACAACAAAATATCTGGCCCAATTATGGGTTATTATCTTGGCTGAGTCTTGGCCCAGATATGGTCCATGTTTGGCCATTGTCTGGAAGCCAGGCTTGGTCCAGTCATGTACCATAATTCACTGCAACAAGTGGGCAAAGCAAAAGCTGATTGTGTGGGCCAGAGCTGGGCCAGAAATATTTTGCTATGTACGTGGCGTTTTTACTCATGGAATTTACATGGGAATGAGGTAACAATGGTGTTTGAGGCCATTTAATGATTTTGTAATATTCAACAAGGCACATTTTAAACTTATTTAGTATTGCAATTATTTTATAAAGCAAAATCTGGTCACCCTATATTTTGATAGTCCATTTAGTTACATTGCATCTACATGCCGCCTAATTCTCATTACATTATAAGTAGACTGTTAGGGTTGGGGTTTGGGTTAGTGTAAGTTGACATGTACTTGCGACGTTTCTTATAGTCAGTTAAATGTCTGTTGAAGGAGCAGAATCAGCAGATATTAAGCAGACAGTCTACTAATACTCAAATGGACCATCAAAATACATTTTTACCCAAAATCTCCATCTATATTTAATATACCTTCTTTAGACCCCTAAATGACCAGCATATCCCCTGAGATACAAATATTTAGATACAGATTATAAAAAAAAGTTCAAAATTATTTATTAATTTGCATAAACGTAATACGTTAACACTTTACAACTTAAAAAAGACACGTTAACTCATTGTAAATATGTTAAATACATCAACTTGTACCTGGATTTGAGTAGTTTCGATTTCAGTGCAGCCTGTTGACTAAACAGAATACATCAACAATGTCACCAAGTTTAAGCATTCACAACAAATAACTTCAAATCGATACCAAGAAATAAGACTCAGTTTCTCAGCCTTACTGGACAGCCTCTAAAAATATACATGGCAGCAAACTTATCTGCGTAAGCCATTTTCACTTTTCAGATAAACATGGTATAGTATGGTTCAGACTGCCTAGCATCCTATGCCTTTACAGGCTGTTTGGATTAAAACTGTGTTGTTTGCATAGAAAACAATGTGACAGAATAAAATCAAACAGTACAGACTGGCTTGGGCAGTTTGTCTTTGACAGATCACTATATATTACAAACACAGACAGCCTCTAGTGGCTAATATAGGACATAAGAAGTTGGTGTCATTTTTTCTTGATTTAAAGTAGGTGGATAGTTCCAGAAAGGAGCACTTGGACTATAAAACACCAGTAAGTATGAGGCTAATTCAGATTTTTTCACTTTCCTATTGACAGGTGTATTTCTTCTTTAAATAATTAAAAGTTGTTTGTGGCGCTGTTACCATTTAGCACAGTTTAATGAGCTGGGTCAATTCAAGGCAGGGTTAAATGCTCAACTGTAATTAATGTAATATCTAATGATCTAACTTATTCATGTATATTTAAAATTTTTACTTTAGCTAATCTACTATATTTAGATATTGTTTGAGTTGTTTGATTACAAGATTTATTGGATATAAAAAAGCATTGGTAAGTTTGAGGCTGTTTTTTTCTTATTGAGAAGTGCAACTTTTCTTTAAATAATGCATCAATTAAAATTTGTTTATGGCACTGTTACTATTTAGCACAATATGTTGAGTGAGCAGGGTAATTTCTAGGCAGTGTTTAATGCCCCAAAGATGCTTAATGCATTATTAATGATCTAACAAATCTGTAATTTTCAACAAATCTTTATGTCTTTTTTGTAGCCATTTGCATCAGCAAGTTTCTGTTAGAAAAGTGTTTCATTCTGCTGTTCCTGTTTTATTTTATTTTACAATCAGAAATGGAGCAATAAAACACTTTTATTTGCTAAAAACTGGATGTTTTGTGTTGATGATACATTGTTGCTCTGTTTCTGACAGATTCTATAAATCCAGTCCAGTCATGTCTATAAACATGAGTAGCAGATTTGGAAATCAGGACGTCTTGCCTCGAGAGATTTTATCTGGTTCCTTGAGTTTCGTTTTACGGTATATATCTGTCTGTTTGTCTGTCTGTCTGTCTGTCTGTCTGTCTGTCTGTCTGACTATCTATCTATCTATCTATCTATCTATCTATCTATCTATCTATCTATCTATCTATCTATCTATCTATCTATCTATCTATCTATCTGACTGTATGATTTGTCTGTCTATCCAGTAAAAAAAAATCAATTGATGCATAAATACATTTATAGACTTTCAGTTGTTAAATGTTAAACAGATAAATATAGTGCGGGTCAACCTTTTTCTGAACCACTGTGACCTAAAACCTAAAGAAGCTTGTTTGTTTTGTTTTTAAATTAATTTAGTGCGAATCGATTCACATCTGCTAGAATAGTTTTTAAGTACATACAAATTCAAGGAACAGGAACATCACACACACAAAAAAAAAACAATCATCACAGGAGGGTGAGATTAACAAAGGGAGGGGCCAGGAGAGGCAGCAGGGTGGAGAAGATGAAGGCTTAGGCTAAGGGTGCACTGAGGGGTTTATTGGAAAAGTTAGGTGTATTGTTGAGTCGGCAGGGCTTGAGGTCTGAAGGGAACCAGCGGGACTGGAGGTCTGAGGGGAAATTGCAGGGCTGGAGGTCTGAATGGAAATGGCAAAGCTGGAGGTCTGAGGGGAACTAGCAGGACTGTAGGTCTGGAGGGAAATAGCAGGCCTGTAGGTCTGAGGGGAACCAACAAGGCTGTAGGTCTGAGGGGAAATGGAAGGGCTGTAGGTCTGAGGGTAGCTGGCAGGGCAAGAGGTCTGAAAGAAAGCAGCAGGGATGGAGGTCTGATGGGAAATTGCAGGGCTGGAGCTCTGAAGAGAAATGGCAGGGCTGAAGGTCTGAGGGAAACCAGCAGGGCTTGTAGGTCTGAGTGGAACCGACAGGGCAGTAGGTCTGAAGGGAACCGGCAGGGCAGTAGGTCTGAGGACAAATGGCAAAGCTGCAGGTCTGAGGGGAACCAGCAGGGCTGTATGTCTGAGGGAAAATAGCAGGGCTGTAGGTCTAAGGGGAAATGGCAGGGCTGGAGGTCTGAGGGGAAATGGCAGGGCTGGAGGTATAAGGGGAACCGGCGGCGCTTCAGGTCTGAGGGGACCCGGCAGGGCTGTATGTCTGAGGGAAAATAGCAGGGCTGGAGGTCTTAGGGGAAATGGCAGGGCTGGAGGTCTGAGGGGAAATGGCAGGGCTGGAGGTATTAGGGGAACCAGCGGCGCTTCAGGTCTGAGGGGACCCGGCAGGGCTGTATGTCTGAGGGAAAATGGCAGGGCTGGAGGTCTTAGGGGAAATGGCAGGGCTGGAGGTCTTAGGGGAAATGGCAGGGCTGGAGGTCTGAGGGGAAATGTCAGGGCTGTAGGTCTGAGGGAAAATGGCAGGGCTGGAGGTCTTAGGGGAAATGGCAGGGCTGGAGGTCTGAGGGGAAATGGCAGGGCTGGAGGTATAAGGGGAACCGGCGGCACTTCAGGTCTGAGGGGACCCGGCAGGGCTGTATGTCTGAGGGAAAATGGCAGGGCTGGAGGTCTTAGGGGAAATGGCAGGGCTGGAGGTCTGAGGGGAAATGTCAGGGCTGTAGGTCTGAGGGAAAATGGCAGGGCTGGAGGTCTGAGGGAAAATGGCAGGGCTGGAGGTCTGAGGGTAAATGTCAGGGCTGTAGGTCTGAGGGAAAATGGCAGGGCTGTAAGTCTGAGGGTGTGGGTGTAAGTCTGAGGGTGTGGGTGTGAGAAGAAATGTGTTTGACAATCCTCACATGACTTTTGGCACAAAATGATGAGCCACAATCCTTTTTCACATGCAAAGACTGAAGCCCTCACCTATCACCAGTTCACCTGTTTATTATGGACTGCTTCAAAAGTTTGCTTTTTGGAGTGTATAGCAAGCATCAGAATATTTTTAACGTGTTTAACAACAGTCAGTTTACAGTGTTCAACAACAGTCGGTGCTGTACATACACATCCAAGGAACAAAAACACAATCATGGGGATGATGAAAGGACCCAACAAAGAACTGAATGTTCTGAATGTTATCTTCCATCATTCTCAAGTTAATTTGTTTTAACATACATTGTTTAACATTTTTGTTGTTTCCTTTGTTGTTGTAGTGCCTTTAATGAGCTATATTCAAGCAGGCCAAAAAGGTAATGTGCACAAACACACCTAGAGCTTCATAGAACGTTAAAAATAATTTACCAAAAATATCAAAGAACATTAGAACAAATTGTCCAACTCTGGTGTCTTTCTTTCAGGTATATATCGATCGCTTTTGTGATTGCAATGGTTTTATTTCTGACACTGACTCAGAGATCTACTGTGACACACACTCGACGCTCTTTACCCTCTGTGAAACTCAATACACCCATTATGACACCCATTGTAAACTGCAATGAAAAAGCAGCAGTGGCAGCAGATGCAGAAATTTGCTCAAAAATTGGAAGGTAGGATTTTAAAGAGCCTCTACATTCATGTTTCCACATGTATCCTATGGTCTTCATTATGTGAGCAGTGATAATTCTGCAACCTTTGACTATGCATTTTGAGGTTAATTATTTTCAAAGATTTTAGAACTATTAGGTTCCTAGTGATGTGTAATAAGCCACCAGGAAGGTATTAGGAGAAATAAGCCTTGGGTAACTGGCCGTATGACTAATTTTCGTAATTTAGTTCTTATAACCAAAGGTGGGTAGTAATATAGCCATTATACACTCCTGGAGAACATACAGTTTGAACATGTTTGAACTATACTGGTTAAAAAAACACACCTTGAAAAATACATTCTTTATTAGAAACCCAGTTATTTACTGCATACTTTATTCTTGCAAGCAGGAAAAATGTATTTGCATAAGCTAAGTATAATTAGTTATGCAGTACTGAAGATGTTTATTAGGCTGCTGCCAGTTTAGCTTTACTCATACTCAGACTGCATCATAAAGGCTGTATCCAGATACTAATGGATCACTCTTCTGTCTTTGCAGGGACATTCTGGGACGCAATGGTTCAGCAGTGGATGCTGCTATCGCTGCTCTGCTGTGTGTGAGTGTGATTAACCCACAGAGTATGGGCATCGGTGGAGGAAGCGTGTTCACCATATACAATGCAATAAACGGTAGTTTTCAGTTGACTCTTTGTTTTAAAGAAAAGACATTAATACTGCACAAAACTAAGAAGCTGTTTCTCTAAAGCACCCATAAAAAAGGGACAGAGATGCGTTGATACAGCCTTCCACCAGCTAATTTTGGTAACTATAGGCTGCGCTTCCCCACTCAACTGATTTTAAATCTGCCCCGAAAACATGTTCAACTTGGACAAGGAGATTTAAGTTCAGGCGTTAATGAGCAACTAATTCAGATGCAAGCAACACCTTGACCAAGTGAATGTGAACATCATCCAGCATTTCTCTGTATGATTTCTAATCATGAATTGTGTTTCTGGGTTAAGGATAGGACTGAAATAGTAGCATGTACACCATTGCAACCAGTAGTGATGGAAGAAATTAAGCTTTTCAAAGATTCAAATCAATTAATCTAATTGCTCAAAAAATATTCACCACATGAAAGAGACACCTGCTGGTCAAAATTATGTTGTTGCAACAAAAACATTCATTAAAATTGGGTTTTACAAACACATTGGAAACAATTAAATGCATAACCTGTTAAATACACTCAGCATATTATCTATTGTCATTAAATGTTAAGAGTTCAAGGCTTATATTTTGAAAATAACTTGATATAAACATGTTTCCAGTGCATGTTGGGCTCTGGGAGGGCTACCCCTTGTCACCAATTCTGTTCATATTTTTTATGAATAGAATTTTAAAGTGCAGCCTTGGGCTGGAGGGGGTCCGCTTAGGGAAGTTTGACATGGCTGGGATGAGAAGCAGCACCTCCAAGTCTGAGGCGGAAAAAGGTGGTTCGGAGGCGGATCGGTACATCTGCAGCAGTAATGTGGTTAATGTAACGGTCCGTTGTGGTAAAGAAGGAGCTGAGCCGAAAGGGAAAGCTCTCGATTTATCGGTTAATCTACGTTCCTACTCTCACCTGTGGTCATGAGAAAGGACAAGATCTTGGATACAAGTGGTTGAATTGAGTTTCCTTCGAAGGGTGGCAGGGCGCACCCTTATTGATAGGATGAGGAGCTCTGACACCCGGGAGGAGCTCAGAGTAGAGCCTCTGCTCCTCCTCATCGAAAGTCAGCTGAGCTGGCTCGGACATCTGTTTCGAATACCTCCTGGACGCCTATCTAGGGAAATATTCCAGGCATGTTCCACCTGGAGTAGGCCTCAGGGAGGACCCAGGACACGCTGGAGGGACTAAGTTTCTCGGCTGGCTTGGGAACACCTCATTAACCCCCAAAGGAGCTGGAGGAAGTGTTTGGGGAGAGGGGAGTCAGGAGTTCTCTCCTAAGACTGCTGCCCCCATGACCCGTCCCCGGATAAGCAGACGAAAATGAGATGAGAGATGAGAACTACTATTTTTCTTTTCATTTATATAATTTTAACATGAAATCATAACAATGTCTACAAATCAGTTAAACTGATCTGAGGTCATGTTAAAAGTTGTACACCATGTCACCACTGGGAGATGATCTGAGTAAACAAATATTTGTAAAGATTTTAGTTTTATGAAACAGTTCTACAAAAGCAGACATCCCAGTTACCAACCTATTGATGTTACAGGTAGGTTATGCCTTGGCTAGATTAGACTTTGCAGCTTTGACAGAAATACTGATCCAGGACATAAAAAGGTGCTGATCCAGTAACCACAACAACCTAGTTGATCTGTGGACTATGACCAGCATCTCATTGTGGTTAATGAAAACTTAAAGTTTGATGTCTTCACCCACAGGAACCGTGGAGATAATTAATGCTCGAGAGACTGCCCCAATGAGTGCTACAGCAAACATGTTTGACAAGGAGCCCCAAAAAGAGAATCCAGGTATCATCCACCATACATAATTATACCTTTACAACACAGATTTAATAAGCACATTACCTGTTAATGATAATTAGGCCCACACAGAATCTATGTGTGCAGAAATGCGCCTTTTTTGTCCATCTAGTTTACTGTAAATATATGTATTTATTTTTATATTAATTGCGGTAATATTATGGACTAACATGCATATGTTTATGAATGATTAAAAATACAGTTTGTAAAGTATTTGTTTCTGTCTTTTAGTAGACATATGAGTTTATGATTTGGTTACCAAACGAATTGATCTAATTGGAATTGGGTTGTAAACCTTAATTAAATAAAAGTTTAAAAGTTATTTTTTTGTTTCACTTTTTAGGTTTTTAGTTATTATACTTTCAAAATTCATTCTGGATAAATCCACAGTTTTAAAAAAAAAAAATCTGCGCAGAAATAACAAAAAAATGTTTGGAGGTTCTGTATGGTTCTAATGATAATCCAAAATAAACAACAAACTGAATATTTCTTCCAGTGTAGGATCATAAATGACTTGATTTTCTCCTTGTTTTTGTCCTGATTGTCAGGATTATTAATAGCTGTACCAGGAGAACTGCGTGGTTATAAAATGGCTCATGATAGGTATGGGAAACTCCCATGGAAAGATCTGTTTGAGCCCAGTATAAAGCTGGCATCGGAGGGATTTAACATTAGCAAAGGCCTGGCCTATGCCATCAATATGGAAGAAAGGAAAATTCGGAAAAATATAGCATTGCGGTGAGAATATTTATGTACCACATAAACCAAGCCAAGCTCGTCCCGAGGACGTTTCTGGAGACCGCAATTTACGAAGCCGGAGGTACATATGGCATTTAAGCGAACGCTATGGGGCGGTGTGATACCGCTCCTCTTCTTCGCGCTCTCCCGCTGACAGCTCACCTCCGTGTGAAAGGCTTTCCTGCCGCAACCAGTTTGTCCGGTTAGCTCGTCATATAAGTCAGCGAAGGGGAGACCGGGAAAGGAGCTGACCACGACGACCAGAAATCAGCTAAGACAAAAACAGAGTACAAAAAATAAAGTGAACAAATTCATAACAGGGTGAGAATGTGATCAAATTGAAAATGTGGTCAAATCAGACAAGGGCTTTTCTTTTTCTAGATGGCTTATGTAAATCGTTGCTTGGGTTTAGGGAAGCAAGCGGGCTGGCGTGCAGGTCAATCGGTAAAACCGGTTGGTTTTAGAGAAGAAGGAGGAGGAGGGTGGGTCAGCCGATTGGCCGGTCACCCAGTCAATCATTCAGTCATTTAGTCAGTTGGACCAATGGTCACTCGACAGCGGCCTCCGGCGGCTTTACGTTTGGGCACGAGTTGCGTGGATTCACGAAAACAAAAACTGCACGATTACTTACCTCCCGGGATGTATTTTGTGGTCTCCATAACGTCTGCGGGACTAAGTTTTTGCCACAAATCAACATAATTCCTAATACTGTCATAATGCAAATTGTATCTGTAATAATTATAACATCATCTTAATTGTGCTCTTGTCTTTCTCTTCAGTGAAGTGTTTTGCGACTCAGACAATAAGCCCTTGAAGGAAAGCAATTTTACCAGATTTCCCAAGCTAGCTAAAACCTACCGGACAATAGCAGAAGAAGGACCAGATGCATTTTACGATGGGTCCCTGACTCAGAGTATACTGGATGAAATCACAGTTGCTGGTTATTTCATACCTTAAACTTTTTCCCATATTTGAGTTTCTACTGAACTCATTTGTTTCAGCCAGGGGTCACCAATCCCAGTTCATTAGGGCCGGTGTGCCCTGCAGGGTTTAGCTCCAACTTGCCTCAACACACCTGCCAGGATGTTTCAAGTGTACCTAGTAAGACTTTGATTAGCTTGTTCAGGTGTGTTGGATTAGGGTTAGAGCTAAAATCAGCAGGACATCGGCCCTCCGGGAACAAGTTTGGTGACCATTGGTTTAAGCTAACAACTTGTTTCTGACAACACAGGAGGAAACATCACACGTGAAGACCTTAAGCGTTATAAGCCAGATCTGCAAAAGTATGCATTGAACTTTACAGTGGGGAAATACATATTTTTTGCTCCTACTGCTCCATTCGGTGGACCTGTGCTCGCTCTGATCATGAAAATACTCCTGGGCAACGGTACAGCAGGTAGTAGCAAATCACATTTACTTCATTGCATTTTGTAAAAGTTACTTTGCTTTAGAAACAACATCTAATTTAGATAAGTTGCTAGTTAGGTTTGAAACCAGTTACATGATGTCTTGTTAGAGAGTTCAACAATGTTTGAAATATGGTAGTAACCTGTTTATTGTCACAACAACTGAGCAATTTTCACAAATTTTTCAAGAGTTCACACTTAGCTGATGATTGATTATAAAGCTTGTTTGCAAGCTGCAAACGATTGATTATAAAGCACACTGTCCCGAGAGAGAGCCTTGAGTTTCTTGAGCCCAGGGCTCTCTCCTGTTTGCAGGGTTAGAGGGGAGTTTGAGCTCAGGTAGCTCTTAAGAACTTAAGAAATAAATTGCTATATAGAGATAAACTGCTGGTTAAGAGCTCATCTATAGTGCTAATTTAGATTGACTTATTCATTTATGATGCATGTTCTTGATTATGACTAATGTTTTATGGAATTAGATTGGCTGGATCCTTTGCAGTCAAATTACTCCATGCTGTTGGAATGTTATAGATCAGAGGACAGACGAGAGGTCTAAGACAGTAATGGCCACTGTGTTCATGTCTTAAAATGGATTAAATCATTCTAGTCACATGAGTCTCTGGGCCTACTTACACTATGCTATCCGAACTGTGCCCAGGCCCGTTTCCCGGATCGTTTGAGAAGTGTGAGTGCGCTGAATCGGGCTCAGGCAAGGTTCACTTGGCCGGCCCTGGCCTGGTTGGAAGAGGTGGGCCTGAGTGCGGTTCACTTGGGCTTTGGCGCAGTACATTTGTAGTGTGAGTGCAAAACGCGCCAAAGCCCGAAACTGAAAGCGAGACGTGACTTTTAAGTGACTGTTTCATATGGATGTATTAATCATTCTTGCTGTTCAGTGAACGCAAACTGCCGTCGTTTATTAAAGATGCAACCCCCTCACTGCACGACAGCTGCACACCTTCAGCAGACCTCCTCGTTCCTGCAGCACGAGGGCTTTATGATTGCTTATGAGCGCCAAAAGTGGTGAATCTGTTCGGCGAAATATTTGACTGCGTGTCACTGCATATAACGACTGAAGCGATATAACTAGAGAAATCTCCACTGTGCTGCTGAGTGAGAGCGCTTCTCACTGAACAGCGCAGCAGCGATGACAGAAGCATGCCGAGGCCCGATTGTGGTGTGAGTGCCGGCCGTCGGGGGAGACGGGAGAGGGGACAATCGTGCTTTGGCCTGGTTCGAGGCAACTGTACCTAGTGTGAGTACGGCCTTAGCTTTTGTTTAGTCTTTGTTGGGGAGTCGTTATTTTCACAAGGTTTCCCTTAAAGCATGCTATGTATAGCGAGTGAAATGGTAAGGGGTGAGATTTCAGATTCCTTGTGATAGCTTGGAGTGTGGATACTGGCCTTTGAGACTTCAAACGGAGTTTGTGGACTGTGATCTTCTTGGAGATTTGGGTTAAAGACATGGCGGATGCATTGAGTGAGGGTGTTTGATAGAAGTGTGAACTTACACTGCCCTCACGGTTTGGTAAGCCTGGAGTGATGGGATTGGGGTCTGCGATGTCAGAGGAAGTATAGCCCAAAGGGTTTTGAGTAGAATCCCTTCACTACCCACTAACAGTTTGTGTTCCTAGAAAGGATACAATGGTGACTGTCAGCGCTGGCTTGAGAGAGCAAATTTCTCCCTCTTAGCAGCCTCTAAAGTTTGTATTTAGGGACTTGAATCGGAATTCAATCTGTTGTTTGGCTAGCTGTGCTTGAAGCCCAGGAGAAAAATCTGCAAAGGCTTCTTTAAGATTATCTCTCTCCTCCTGTAAAATTGGTGCCGTCATCTGATGTATATTCAAAGAGGGTTCTATGACTGGCAGTGAATGGGCCTGTACAGACTGACTTTGTTGACTTATTCTGTTGTTGTGAAACGTTGCAGACAATTTTCTACATAAAAGGACATGTCTCACATCATTCTTAATGTTAACTGTTGTCCAAGACTTGCCTTGAAGAGCATACATACACTGCACAACAGGTGGGACAAGCAGTTCCAAAAGGAAGAACTTGCCACACAATCACTCTGGGTGGTTCTTTTACCTTGAGATTTCAGCTGTGATAATGCAGCATTTGGCGAGGCAGTGGCGCAGTAGGTAGTGCTGTTGCCTTACAGCAAGAAGGTTGCTGGGTCGCTGGTTCGAGCCACTGCTTAGTTGGCATTTCTGTGTGGAGTTTGCATGTTCTCCCTGCGTTTGTGTGGATTTCCTCCGGGTGCTCCGGTTTCCCCCACAGTCCAAACACATGCGGTACAGGTGAATTGTGTAGGCTAAATTGTCAGTAGTATATGAGTGTGTGTGTGGATATTTCCCAGAGAAGGGCATCTGCTGCGTAAAAACTTGCTGGATAAGTTGGCGGTTCATTCCGCTGTGGCGACCCCGGATTAATAAAGGGACTAAGCCGACAAGAAAATGAATGAATGAATAATGCAGCATCGGTTTGTCTTCTGGGAGCAACCGGATCTGTTGGAACATTCCTTATATATTGCCATTGACTGAAAGGAGTAGGTAGTAACAATCATTTGTAACTTAATTTTGTATTTTAAATGTAAAATGTGAGTAACTTTCTTCACAGTTTCATTTTAAATGGGTATTAAACAAATTACAGTTAAATCTGAAAAGTATTTTAAACCAACAAAGCGATTACTTTTAAAGGGACCATAGAATGCACTGATTGGGTATGTTTAAATTGTCTGATATCAACATAATAGGGATGTGTCTTAGGTAAGTGCTAAACATTTAACTAAAATCCAACATTGCATGAATAATAAAACATTAAGTTATTAGTTAATTTAGTTAATGATGAAACATCTGATTTCAGATTCTTCAGGTTTCAACCTCTCAAACAAAAGTGTGTCCACACCAGAGAATATGACTTTGACCTATCATCGCATCATAGAGGCTTTCCGCTTTGCTAATGCTCAGAAGGCAAAACTGGCAGACCCACTTCACGAAAAAAACGTCACTGAGGTCAGTTTAACCATACTGATGGATTTCTTTGTGGTGGGGAGTTATTATGAGATTTAAAGACATTTAGTGTGACTCACAGTGTTTTCACAGTGTATTTAGGAAATGGCCTGGCAAATGGTACAGTCCTCTGCCAATCATGTTCCTTGTTTTTCTCTGATTATGTGATATTATTATTATTATTATTATTATTATTATTATTATTATTATTATTATTATTATTAATATTATTTACTTATAATGCTTCCTAACACACAATTAACCAAGGGTGAAAGGTGCCACATAAGTCTGAAAGATTGACCAGATCTCTCAGAGCCATATCTGATGTGATTTACTCTAATGCTCCTGTTCTGATTTTCTCTGTTTCAATGTTCCTATATTTACATATTTTGCTATTTTTATTTCACAGTTTGTTAAATACATGACCTCAGACAGCTTTGCGGACAACATCAGGAGTAAGATTAAAGATGACATCAAACAAACCAGCTATAATGAGCAGGGCATTAAAATTGTACCTGACGACCACGGTACATCTCATCTATCTGTCATCGCTAAAGATGGCAGTGCAGTGGCGGTGACCAGCAGCATTAATAACTTGTAAGTTATCTAAAACACCCAGTTTAAGCTATTTAGTTAGACCAACAAAGCTCGCTAGAGAGTGTTTAGCATCCCGCTCAGTTTCAAGACAAATCTGAACATGTGAAATACTGTAGGTAACTGTCTTTAGAAATTTTTGTTATTCAATTCAGCTTTATTTGTACAGCACTTTCACAACGTAGATTGTGTCAAAGCAGCTTCACATAAAAGATCATCGTAAATTGAAACAGTGTAGAGCAAATCCATCCAACCATATCTTGTTGCCGAATTAGTTGTGTAGATGGCAGATGAATCAAAACAAGACATGATTGTTGGCTTTGCTCCAGAGGATCTTTGCACACTGAAGTCTGAAATTTTGGTTTGCATTTTTTTTCATGTATTTAAATCAAAAAGAAATCGTCACACATGCAAACCTTGCACACGATGCGTATTACTTAATCGGTTGTAAAAGAAACCACAAAACAACACAAAATAAAGTCTTAGAGTAGTGAAGATTATTTTATTTTGTTGGAAAGAGATCTACCTCCTTATCAAAGAGCTGCGGGATAGACCTGACACATTCAACATTTACTTCAGGGTGTTCATACTTTGCTAGTGATACTGAAAGACATATTAAAAAGAACACCCCTAATTACCGTGAACCAATTGGTCCTGAACAGAGACTGATAGTTTATCTGAGGTATGGAGACAAAGTCAGACACACAAACAGACACGCCTTTTGGATTTTACCTTTTGCTTGATTGGCTTTAGAAGTTATTCCAGTAAACAGGTAAAATTTTCAAGTAGAGTTTATGATGACACCATGGTGGTGGGTTTTTCATGATGCATTGTTCCTTGACTCTTTTTAATTGTGCATGTGTGCATGTGTGTTCTCCCAGTTTCGGTTCAGGTGTGATGTCATGCTTAAGAGGTATTATATTTAATGATCAGATGTCGGATTACACTAGTCCTGAAATGAAAAATGGACCTAATGCAATCAAACCAGGTGAAGAAAAAATACATTTGAGGAGTTTAAATGATTGCAATATTAAAACTGCCGGTATAAATGAATATTTTGGCATATTTTTACCAGGTAAAAGGCCACTTTCATCAATGTGTCCCACAATAATACTGGACAAAGACAGCAGAAAAGTGAGAATGGTAGCTGGAGGTGCAGGAGGGACCAACATCACCACATCTGTTGCTCAGGTGAGACAAATATATCAACAGATTACAACTATTTAAGCATTACTCAACTTTACACCACATGCCTACATCACCACATAATGGAAATCAAATCAGTATAGTCATATTTGATTCATTATATTTGTGTGATTTTTAAAATATATTTATCTTTTATCTATTTCTGTCTTTACAGGTTATCCTGGACCACCTGTACTTTGACTATAACCTGCAGAAGGCTGTTGCAGAACCCAGAGTTCAGGTCCCACCCAATGTGACAAATGTGGAGGAGGGATTTGATTCGGTAGGATCTCCACACTTCATGACAACATTTTATTATGCAAATTAGATTCACTATATCAAAAAAGTGATGATGATGTTACTAAATTTGTCTATGTTGTATTTATGAACGCAGACAGTAATGGGTTGGCTGTCGAGGAAGTATCATAATATTTCTCAGTATACTTCATTAACAATGGTCCAGGTGGTTGAAAAGGAAGGGAGCCAAGTCTGTGCTGTATCTGACACCAGGGATGCTGTATACTACAGGCCGAGCAGTGCTTCTGTGAAAGGGCTGTCCAGTGACAGCTACATAATCATTTGTTTGGGTGTTTTGTGGATGCTATTAAACGGGGCTTAAAATTAACATTTACCATGCACAAATGCGCCATGGCAAGGTGGTAAGATACAACATGATTTTTGTATTATTACTAATTCTGACATTATATAAATCACATATTACCTAATACACTGAAAAAAAATATTCAAAGATGATTCCTTGAATTTACTCAATTTTTTTACGTTAAGTTCTAAACAATTTATTTGTGTTGAATTTAAACAAACAAATTAAGTTGAACATTATTAAACTAAATTTGTTTGTTTAAATTCAACACAAATAAATTGTTTGCAGCAGTTCTGCATGCAACACTTTTTTCAGTGTACTTTAATTTGAACTAATAATGATTTTGAATCATTTTAATTGATATTTCTTGATCATGAATGATTATCCAAATGCTATCAGCGTAATTAATACTAATAGTGGTAAATAGTATAATTAACATTTTATTTTAAATTGATAAGTTACATTAAGGATTAATAATGAAAGGTCAGGGTTCGGATAGTCACCCTGCATTCAGATGATGATGGTGATGGTGATTATGATCATGATGCACTAGTCACGCTAGAGGAAGATGTTTGTTTACCCATAAACACTGAGATACAGACACCTTGTCTGACCAAGAAGTGAAACTGAAGACAGTCAGGAGATATAAAACAAACACTCTCCAACAGTGCATGTAAAACCTGTATGTTTATGCCAGTTCAACCATTCACTTCACTTTACAAAACACACAAGACCAAAGTGCACCTTCACCAGGTCAGTAGAAACAAGGTGAAAGAAGGAAGTGTAAATATTTCAACTCTTTGTTTAATCTATCTCTCGTTTTATGGTAAGATATTTGTGATGTACCACCTGGACTTTTAACATCTGCTTATTAAATGTCTTTATTCTCTTTTACTCAATTGCAATTTATTATGTTGATCTTTGTTAGCTTATATATTGAAAGCAAACTAAAAGACTTCTGTAACATACTGCATTCAGTTTTCATAATTTTATTCTTCTTTAAATGTATGCTATGATGAGTGCAGCGTAGTGACTTCATAATATGCCCCATTATACATCAGTCCCACTGAGGAGCTCCAGAAGGAGAACAGAAGTGAATCCTCATCTTGCTTGGATAAAAGCATGCTAAATAATTAGAGGGAATGTAAATGAGAAGTGAAGGATGAAAGAGAATCAGGATATTTGCATTGCTGTTTTGTTTTATTTTTATTTTTAATTAATTGGATATTTTGATATCATTGTTTTAATATTACCCTGTGCAGGGACTGCAGGTGGAAATTAGCAATCCTGCTACAACCTGGCACAATGCATCTTTCCTCCTTGAGGTTAATGCAATTTTTTGTGTATTGTCCTTGTTAAATAAATAAGTTCCTTCATTCATTCATTCATTCATTCATTCATATATTCATTAATTTGTTCATTTTTGTGTAGCAATCATTTAAAGCAGTGTTTCTCAACCACATTTTTGGAGAAGCACCAGCACTGCATGCGTTGGATGTCTCCTTTGCCTGTCACACTCATTACAGGTCTTTCTGTTTCTACTAATGATGATGATCTCAATCAGGTGTGTTTAGTTAAGGAGACACGGAAAATGTGCAGAGCTGGTGCTCTTCCAGGAACGTGGTTGAGAAACACTAAAGGGTCTTAACTAAATTTGTATGTTGTTTTCATATTTTATGATTAAAGTCTTCATTTTTTCCTCAAATTTGAGCTAAGTAACCTCAGAGGCTTCCACACTACAGACTAATGCACTCTATTCATATGATCCTTTCTCAATACTCAAGGACAATAAGTTATGAAACAAAGCATTAAAACAACAGACACATTATATATGTACAACATATGCAAGCACATTTGCAGTGAGATTGTGAGTGTGAGACTCGACCAATAGGAATTTAATACAATCAGGAGAGAAAAACAAATAAATTTGTTTTAACCTTTTAGGGAACTAAATCTAGTTACAACATCAGTCCAGTGTCTAACCCAGTAAAATGGGACGTATGGTGACGTCTTAGTAGATTGGGTGAATGCATGCCATATCGAACACTATTACAGTGTTTTGTTGACCATTGTTGACCATGTTCCCATTACTAAATCAATAAAAATTGCCTAATCTTTTTGTTAAAAGGATAATTTTGTTTTTTACAATACAAAGCCAAAGTAAATAATGCAACATCACCTCATTAAGATTCTGTACACACTTTATACACTGAGCGATGCATAAATATCACTGAGCATTTTGTTTAGCAAAATCACTCACATTTGTCAACGTTAAATACAATAACAATAAAACGATGACGATAATAATAATAATATTATTAATAATAATAATAATAATAATAATAATAATAATAAATTAAAGATAATCTGTTTTCATGGCACACAAAATAAAAATAAAAATTTAATGTTGAGGCAAATGATCTGTATTTATTTAATTTGTAGTTATTTTTAAAACAAGAAATGTTATATTTAAAAAATCTTATAAATTGATCAGAAGGTACCACCATTTAATCTGACAAATGTACACAATTATAGAAGTTTAGTAGAGCTACAATGGAAGCAATGACATATTTAAAAACAGCTAGCAATAAAAAAAATTATTAGTTTTAAATAAGTTTTACACAGTAGAACCACACAGTTCCACAGTTATAGTGTATTAAGAGTATAATGATGTAGCTTCTCTGCATACCAAGGTTATTTTAGTTTTGGATTTTTAAAATGAGTTTATATTTTGATACTGTTTTAAATTTACTTTACATTTTAGTTGAGTTGTTGTTTGGTTCATTGATAATTTAGTTTGTTTAAGGTCAGTTTTTATTTGGTGATGACATTGCTATTTAGTTTTACTTTTAGTTTTAGTAATTCTAGTTTATCAGAGTAAACGGAGGACATCCAGTGTCAGCCAAAACACAGTGTAATAATTGCAAAGTTTATATTAACACCAGTGCAAACCTCATATTAATAATAAATAAATGAACAAACATTCAATTAAAAACCACACAAATACAACCAAATATTAAAATAATTCAACTTAAAAAAATATATTAGTTTTATAGCTTTTAAATGAAGAAATGAGTATTAAAACTCAGCAAAAGTGCTAAAACTGAACAGACAATTAAATGAGGGATTTGTGTATAATAATGCTAAATTATCAAAAGTCATATATGAAATAGTCACTTATTAGGTTGATTAAAAATTGCTTTCAGTTTATTTAAACAACAATTCCATTTATTTACTTATTTAGACTTTTACTTTATTTTTTTATTAATAATTCTCCCCTGTGTTTCCCAGTGTTGGGTTGCGGCTAGAAGGCCATCCGCTTTGTAAAACATTTTTAGGAAAAGTTGGCGGTTCATTCCGCTCTAGCCACCCCTGATAAATTAGGGACTAAGCCGGAAAAGAAAAAAAAAAAGAAAAAAACTGAATGATTTGTTATTTTTAATATTTATAATTTATTAACAACAAATACAGAATTGTACAGAATTATACAAATATATATGCCAGAGTGCACATAAAAACATTCAGTAATTAAAAATCTTATATCCCTTTAGAATATTACAAGTCTTTTTTGCTTTTTTATTAACAACATTTTCCAAACTTGTAGTAGTCTATAGTCTCATTGCAGGAAGTGAACAAAATTTGGCTCTGATCCAGTCCATTTTTTTATGTATAACAGTCTTTCCCATAATAAAAAGGTTGTACTGGAAAGATGTGTTTTGTACATGTATAGACATAATAAAAACAAATTTCAAGTGAATGAATTTTGAATGTTATGTCTATGTACGTGACGGTGATGACTCTGTGCGCCGCTAGAGGGAGTATAAATAGGCTCGAGTCCAAAAGCGAAACTGAAAGAAGGCGGAAGCGTTAAAAGGTAAGCTATTGTCTTGATTAAATCACGGATTTATTTTCAACAGCCTTATAATTTGTGGCAAGTTCATACCACACATTCATGTAGCCTACCCAGTAGTAGTGAAGTTTGCTGAAACTTGGGGTTTTGGTTCCTCATTTGTTTCCTCATATTTTCTCAACCGCAGCGCTGACAGAAAAAAAGCAGAAATACAGTGTTGAAACCAAAAACACCGTCATGTTTAGCGTTATACTTCAGTTAATATGCTCTGGTGTTTGTTTAAACATACTTCTCTACAGGTGTGTTTTATGAATGAGGTTTTATTGTAGGCGTACAGCAACAATGTGAACACAAGCACAGACTGGAGTGAAGTGATGGAACAGATTCGCCATGTTTGTTTATCTGCGCCATTATTAAAATAACGGTTTTAACCTGTAGCGGAGCACTCGACACAGTACAGAGGAGCTGACCAAAACATGAAGCAGATGTGATTTAAACAGCAGTGAAAGTTTTAGTTTCTGTAACCTCTGCATTGGCTCAGTGATTGAAGTGTCTTTTTCCCTTTGAGTGTAGTAAACCGGACTGCAGACACAATACTGTACGCAATAGTTATATCCTAAATGTACTAAATAATTGTTTCCTAAATCTATAATAGTCGTCATATTATGAAGGGTGAATATAGGCTAACACACATTTCTACAGTTATAGTAAGAGGATACATTGATGTAGCTTCTCTGTATACCAAGGTTATTATAGTTTTCCATTTTTAAAAATAGTGTATATTTTGATACTGTTTTTAAATTTACTGTACATTTCAGTTCAGTTGTTGTTTGGTTCATTAATAATTTAGTTTGTTTAAGTTTAGTTTTTATTTTGTGAAGACATTTTTCTATTTAGTTTTTATACATTTAGTTTCACTTTTAGTTTAAGTAGTTTATCAGAGTGAAGGGAAGACGTCCAGTGTCAGCCAGAACACAGTGTAATGTATGCAAAGTTTATACTAACGCTCGTGCAAACCTCATAGTAATAAATAAATGAACAAACATTCAATAAATCACAAAATACAAACTAATTTTGAAATGATGAATTCAGACTAGTTAACCTAATTAACCTAGTGAAGCCTTTAAATGTCACTTTAAGCTGTATAGAAGTGTCTTGAAGAATATCTAGTCTAATATTATTTACTGTCATCATGACAAAGAGAAAATAAATCAGTTATTAGAGATGAGTTATTAACACTATTATGATTCGAAATGTGTTGAAGAAATCTGCTCTCCGTTAAACAAAAATTGTGGAAAAAATAAACGGGGGGGCGAATAATGCTGACTTCAACTAATATATATATATATATAATTATATATATATATATATATATATATATATATATATATATATATATATATATATATATATATATATATATATATATATATATATAATTATTATTATTATTTTATTTCAGTTATTTTTTCAGCGACTGTTTTTTTTTTTTTTTGTTTGAGTTTATTGTATGGTTGCATTTATTGCATTTCTTTTATTTCAGTTAACTCAAATGTTTTTGACCAAAAATTGTAATCTTATTTCTAGTTGCAGTTTACTGAAACAATTTTGATATGTGGTTTAATGAAAGTATTTTTATAAGCGCAGCTTCTCATTCATTATAGAATATTGTATTACACAAGTGTTATTTCCTGCTTTCACACAACAGGTCTGAAATCAATCGCTCAGCACACTGATGACTGAGAGTTGGAGGACACAGACTCTAATATGAGTGCTCCGTCAAGTCATGATCATCCTTCCACCTGTGATGAAAACATGACCTCTGACCCCAGGTAAGACAACAGACCCTTTCACATTTGTAAATCAGAGACACAGTTTCACTTGCCTTGAAATTGTCCTTCATTGACTGAATCAATTTAATGAAATTATACAAGCCTGATTGGAATCAACAATTAAAATTTTTTGTTCATAAATAAAAACAAAAATGGCTAATCAGAATTCATTCATTCATTTTCTGTTCGGCTTAGTTCCTTTATTAATCAGAGGTTGCCACAGCGGAATGAACCGCCAACTTATCCAGTACATGTTTTACACAGAGGATACCCATCCAGCTGCAACCCAGTACTGGAAAACAACCATACACAGTCATTCACTCACACTCATACACTACAGCCAATTTAGCTTATTCAATTCCCCTATACCGCATGTGTTTGGACTGGGGAAAACCGGAGCACCCGGAGGAAACCCATGCGAACGCAGGGAGAACATGCTAACTCCACACAGAAACGCCAACTGACCCAGCTGAGGCTCGAACCAGCGACGTTCTTGCTGTGAGGTGACAGCACTACCCACTGAATCCACTGCCTAAGCATTTAAAGCAGCATTTCATAGTCGTCTTAAAAAAACCGGCCAATATTTCAAGTTGTCAGGAATTAACAAGAACATCAGAGGATGCACAGATATGGACATTAAAACCTGACATAATAATACACTACAGAACACAGGATGTAAATACAAGGACTAATCAAAGCCAGGTGATAGATTATGCAGAGTTCAGACTGCATGATTTTAGCTCTGATTTTCACTCGCCAACAGGTTTTGAGAAATTGGCAACGAATGCCTGAAATCACAGGCAAATCACTGCTCGTTCACGTGAGTAACGATCACAGTGTGAACTATCAAAGATACAATCTGAGAGAATCACAGACGAGTCGCCGACACCTGTGAGATATTTGGCATGCTAAATATCTGGACATATTGGAGCAACATCCACTAGTGTGGGTATCTGCAGGCCAGCGGGAGGTTGGGGGAGAAGTTAAGGGCTTCTTTTCAGTCTATTTGGACCCAAGAAATGGAGGAAAAACTAGTGTAAATTTGTCGGGTGTAAATTTGTTTGTTTGACGTATCATCTGAGCAAGAAAAAAAAGAAAAAATGAAGAGAAATTGCTAATTCTCCTCGAAACCCAGGTGAGCAAAATATGTACGCGTTCCACCCGACTAAAGGCTTTGCATTATGTAGTTAATAGCAAAAGATAGCTGCTTTGCTGCGTTGTTTCCATGTCATTTTCTCCATGTGTATAATTGTGAGATGCAGTTTGCAGGCCAAGACAAAGTTGTCTGCTATTATTCCTATTGTAAAGTCATGAAGAGTGAAACCCCTTGTCGCCAATCCATCTTGCAGTGTGAACACGGCAGCGATGCCATGCTCCAGATAGTCCTGCAGTGTGAAAACATCTGCTCAATTCATCTTTATTTGTATTGCACTTTTACAATGTAGATTGTGTCAAAGCAGCTTCACATAGAATATTGGAGTCAATTGAAACAGTGTCAGTTCAGTTTTCAGAGTTTAAGTTCACTTCAGTTTAGATTAGTTCAGTGTGTTTTAAAATTCACCGCTGAGTGACCAAACACTGGAGTGCAATCCATTGATGCGCAGCTCTACTAAGTTTCGAATAATGCAAGCCAGTGGTGACCGCGGCGAGGAAAAAACATCACCAATGGGTAAAAGTAAAGGGAAAAAAACCTTGAGAGAAACCAGGCTGAGTTGGGCACAACCATTTCTCATACTGCATGGCCAAACATCTTGTGGAGAGCTGCAGTCTAGGCGCCGGAGGCTGGGGAACACTGGACCTTAGCGAAGACTCGTCTGTCCCTGGGGTCTCACAAGAATCAGAAGCATGCCCTCTACTCCTTCATGACTGCCACAGCAGCTGCTACGGCCTGATCTGGGAATGTGAAACCTTGGGATCATCTCTTCACAGATCTTGGATCGCTTCAGTGGCACTGCATAGTCTCTGGGGGCCTCGGGATGAGTATCCCTAGGTAGAAATAGAGAATAGAGAGAATAATAAGCGTAGCTGCTGTTCATAGGGTATATAAACGAAATGCAAACACTGTGATACCATTACTTTTAAAATCATGCAGTCTGAACTCAGCATTACAGAAACTGTATCTGGGCTTGAATCTACAAGGCCCTTCAGGGCTGTAGTTCTGACTTTCGGGGTTTTCTTTTTGGAATGAGACATTGATGTGATTGTAATGAGTGTAACATTTGGTGAATATTTGCAATGTTTGTTTGTTTTATCAGTGTAACTCTGAGAAAGACACCAAGATCAGAGTCTTCTGGACCCAGTGGGGTGTCTGTGAAGAGTGACTGGTCCATGGAGCGACCTCCTGCATTGAGCAATCAACCAGTGACCTCTGACCCTCGGTTAGTACAGTTGGTACACTTAAATTTCTACAGTTGTTAACATTGGTAAATATTTGAGGACCCAAATGCATTAGACGTGTCTAAAATATTTATTTATCTGTTTTGTCAGTGTAAATCAGAGAAAGACACCAAGGTGGGAGTCTCCAGAACCCAGTGGTGTGTCTATGAAGAGTGACTGGTCCATAGAGCGACCTCCTGCATTCAGCAATCCACCAGTGACCTCTGACCCTCGGTTAGCACTGTTGTTTACTTGCATTTTTACAGTCGTTAACATTTGCATGTGGAGATGGATGTAAATTTCGAACAATTGCTAAATATTTGAGAACCCAAATGCATTAGATGTGTCTAAAATGTTTGTTTATTTATTTGTTTTGTCAGTGTAAATCAGAGAAAGACACCAAGGTTGGAGTCTCCAGAACCCAGTGGTGTGTCTGTGAAGAGTGACTGGTCTAAAGAGCGACCTCCTGCATTCAGTGATGAACCAGTGACCTCTGACCCTCGGTTAGTACAGTTAGTACACTTACATTTCTACAGTTGTTAACATTTGCATGTAGAGATGGATGTGTAATTGAGAACAATTGCTAAATATTTGAGAACCCAAATGCATTAGATGAGTCTAAAATGTTTATTTATTTGTTTTGTCAGTGTAAATCAGAGAAAGACACCAAGGTTGGAGTCTCCAGAACTCAGTGGTGTGTCTGTGAAGAGTGACTGGTCCATTGAGCGACCTCCTGCATTCAGTAATGAACCTGTGACCTCTGACCCTCGGTTAGTACAGTTGTTTACTTGCATATGTACTGCAGGTCATGGTGTCAATATCTCATGATATGCAAATTTCTGAATCTGTTTGGTTTTGTTGACACTTCTATCAGGAGGTGTGATATACATGAGCGATGTGTGAACATTACACAGAGCAACAGTGGATCACAAACACTGAAGACAAGAGACCTACAGAGAGTCAAAGACCAGCTCAAAACCAGCATGAAGAACAAGTATGAGCTGTTATCTGAAGGAATTAAAGTAAAAGAGAATCAAACCCACCTGAAGCGGATCTACACCCAGCTGTACATCATAGAAGGAGAGAGAGAAGGAGTGAATGAAGAACATGAGGTTTTACAGATGGAGAAAACAGCCAGAACAAAACACTCCCAACACACTCCAATCTACTGCAATGACATCTTTAAAGAGGAGAAAGAGCAAATCAAGACTGTTCTTACTAAAGGCATCGCTGGAATCGGAAAAACCGTCTCTGTGCAGAAGTTCATTCTGGACTGGGCCGAGGGAAAAGCCAATCAGGATGTAGATTTCATGTTTGTGCTTCCATTTCGAGAGCTGAACTTGATCAGAGATCATCAGTACAGTCTTCACACACTTCTGCTGGACTTTCATCCTGAACTTGAAGATCTGGAGCCCAAGATTTATGAGGAGTGTAAAGTTGTGTTCATCTTTGATGGTCTGGATGAAAGCAGAATCACACTGATGTTTTCAGACGCTCAGAAAGTTTGTGATGTGACTGAGACTTCATCAGTGGCTGTGTTGATGTCAAAGCTGATGAAAGGAGAGCTGCTTCCCTCTGCTCTCATCTGGATCACCTCCAGACCAGCAGCAGCCAATCAGATCCCCTCCAAATACATCAAGCGTCTGACAGAAATTCAGGGATTCACTGAGCCTCAGAAGGAGGAATATTTCAGGAAGAGAATCAGTGAGCAGCATCAAGCCAGCAGAATCATCTCACACATCAGAAGAGCAAGAAGCCTCCACATCATGTGCCACATACCCGTCTTCTGCTGGATCTCATCCACTGTGCTTCAGAAGCTCCTGGAAGAAGATCTGAGTGCAGAAATCCCTCAAACTCTGACTGAAATGTACATCCACTTCCTGCTGATTCAGATCAACATGAGGAATCAGAAGTATGAAGAGAGAGATCCAGAGAAACTCCTGCAGTCCAACAGAGAAGTGATTGTCAAACTTGCTGAAGTGGCTTTCAGACAGCTGATGAAGGGCAATGTGATGTTCTATGAGGAGGACCTGATTGAGAGCGGCATCGACATCTGTGAGGCCTCAGTGTATTCTGGGATTTGCACTGAGATCTTTAAGGAGGAATCTGTGATTCAGCAGAGGAAAGTCTACAGCTTCATCCATCTGAGTGTTCAGGAGTTTCTGGCTGCTTTCTATGTTTTTTACATTCATGTAAGCAGCACTACAGAAGCATCTTTTGATTCACTAGAAAATCTCCATAAAAGAATCATTAATAAAGCCATTGAGAGTGAGAATGGTCATCTGGATCTGTTCCTGCGGTTCCTGCTGGGCGTCTCACTGGAGTCCAATCAGAGACTCTTCCAGGATCTACTGACACACACAGAGAAGAGCTCAGAGAGCATCAGGAGAAGCACACAGTACATTAAAGAGAAGATCAGAGATGGACATGGACTCTCCACTGAAAGATCCATCAATCTGTTCCTCTGTCTGCTGGAAGTGAAAGATCAGACTCTGTCCAGGGAGATTCAGGAGTTTGTGAAATCAGACAAACAGTCAGAGAAGAAACTCTCTCCTGCTCACTGCTCAACAATCGCCTACATGCTTCAGATGTCAGAGGAGGTGCTGGATGAGCTGGAGCTCCAGAAATACAACACATCAGATGAGGGCAGAAGAAGACTGATACCAGCCGTCAGCAACTGCACAAGAGCTCTGTGAGTGATTAATCCAGTGCTAGTGTTAAAATTAGTTTTGGGAGAAATTTATTTACTGTGTGTTCTCCTCTTCTTTCAGTCTTGCTGGCTGTAATCTCTCTGCTCAGGATTGTGAAATTGTGTCGTCAGTTCTTCAATCCTCAAACTGTGTCCTGAGAGAGCTGGACCTGAGTAACAATGACCTGCAGGATTCAGGAGTGAAGCTGCTCTCTGATGGACTGAAGAGTCCAAACTGTCAGCTGGAGATACTGAGGTATTAAGAATATATAAAAGAGAGAATTATGTCAATATCTGTAGATGATCCATCTGTTTGTGCATTGGTATCTGCAGGTTGTCTGGCTGTATGGTGACAGAGGAAGGCTGTGGTTTTCTATCTTCAGCTCTGAGTTCAAACCCCTCACACCTGAGAGAGCTGGATCTGAGCTACAATCACCCAGGACAATCAGGAGTCCAGCTGCTCCAACACACACTGGAGGATCCACACTACACACTGCAGAAACTCAAGTATGTGGGGGAGATTTGAATTTCCTTAAATGATTGAGGCCACAGAAGATATGATGAAAACATCTATAGTGAAATTAATTTATAGTCTCATTACTTTTTATAAGGCTTTATCTGTTTATCCCCAAACTATTGCAAACTATAAAATAGAAGAACTGTTCATTTATACCAGGGGTGTCAAACTCAATTCCTGGAGGGCCGAAGCCCTGCACAGTTTAGTTCCAACCCTGCTCCAACACACTTACCTGTAGCTTTCAAACAAGCCTGAAGGACTCAATTAGTTTGATCAGGTGTGTTTAATTAGGGTTGAAACTAAACTGTGCAGAGCTGCGGCCCTTTTGGAACTGAGTCTGACACCTGTGATTTATACCTATTACTAATTTCATGAAAAAATGACAAAACTCTATATTTATATAACTCATATTGCTTGAATATGGCACCTTAAGCAAACCTGCCCATGGGCCTCAGGATGTTTGCTCGTATATTGCCCTTAAATAAATCCACAACTGCTCGTGTCAGATAATTTTAGTTCTTTTTGCTTAATTTGTGTTTTTAGTTTGGACCATGGAGGACATTTGAGGATCAAGCAAGGATTTTTGAAATGTAAGTCATCCATTTACACACACACACACACACACACACACTCTCTCTCTCTCCTGTGCATATTTAACAATGGCATTGGTGATTTCTGTGTTCAGATGCCTGCTTTCTCACACTGGATCCAAACACAGCACACAATCAACTTCAAGTGTCTGAGGGAAACAGAAAGGCAGTGCATATGAAAGATCCTCAGCCGTACCCTAATCATCCAGACAGATTTGAGCTACAGGAGCAGGTTCTGTGTAAAGAGACTCTGACTGGACGCTGTTACTGGGAGTCTAAATGGAGTGGATCTGGTTATGTAGCAGTGGCCTATAAAGCGATCGACAGGAAAGGAGGGCTTGAATCTTGGTTTGGACTCAACGAAAGGTCCTGGAGTATTTACTGCTCCAATATAAATTACACTGCCTGGCACAATAACGAGGGCACTGATATTATTGCTCCTTCCTCTCGCAATAATAGAGTAGGAGTGTATGTGGACGTGCCGTCCGGTTCTATGTCCTTCTACAGTGTCTCTGACACAAACACACTCACACACTTACACACATTCAACACCACATTCACCGAAGACATCTATGCAGGATTCAGGATATATCCTAAATCTTCAGTGTCTCTGTGTCAGATTTAACAAACACTTCAGAAGAAACTCAGGGACCAATGTACATTTCCTCTATTCCAGAAGAATCAGATTGAAAAGGTCATCATATAAAAGTATTTATATTTTAATAAATATGCTATTTTTACTATATTTTGAAGGTTAAAAGGGAAGAAACAGAATGTTCTCTAGAGTTACATTATAATGTTTGATGACGTCAGATTGTAATCTAAATGAGCAGAGTAAGATTTAAAGCTGTTGTAGAGAAGTAGCTGTGATTTTGAGATTTAAAGTTAATTGAGGTAAAGTTTGCGTTTATATTCACACATTCAATATAATTAGTATGGAGGCAGCTAGCTCTTTGCAACTCTCACATGGTCGCCCACTGAAGCTAAGCAGGGCTGCGCCCGGTCAGTACCTGGATGGGAGACCACATGGGAAAGCTAGGCTGCTGCTGGAAGTAGTGTTAGTGAGGCCAGCAGGGGGCGCTCAACCTGCATTCTGTATGGGTCCTAATGCCCCAGTATAGTGATGGGGACTCTATACTGGTCAGTGAGTGCTGTCTTTCGGATAAGAAGTTAAACTGAGGTCCTGACTCTCTGTGCTCATTTAAAAAGTCCCAGGATGTCCTTCGAAAAAGAGTAGGGGTTTAATTTAAGGTGACAAATTTGCCCACTGGCCTCTGTCCATTATGGCCTCCCATATCTCAAGAGCGGTGGTATGTGTGCGCGCAACGTATCTGAAGACCGGTTGGGGCGTGTGCGTGCGATGTATCTGAACAGTGGTGGGGTTGAGTCACGCCTGACGTACCTGAAGAGCTGGGAGGGATGCGGTGGAGACTATTTAAGGACCGGACGGAGATTATCATTCGTTTGCGCGCCAGTGGGAGTCTCTATGCATTTGCGGGAGACTCCCGGAACGTCAGGGAGACTTGGGATGTCTGTTTGAGTGTCCAGAAAAGCGCTATATAAATGTAAGGAATTATTATTAATTACAAAAAAGAAGTATTATTTACAAATTCTAAATAGTGAAACCATGTTAGCAACCAATCACTACCCTGCTGAGAAATCCAGCTTAAACCAGTCTATGCTGGTTTTAGCTGGTCGACCAGCCTGGTTTTAGAGGGGTTTTGGCCACTTTCAGGCTGGTTTTCAGCCATTTCCAGCCTGGTTTTAGCTGGCCAGGCTGGGAGCCCAGCTAAAAATAGCTATATCCAGCTTAAACCAGGATGATCAAGCTGGTTTTAGATCGTTTTAGCTGGTCACTTTCCAGCCTGACCAGCTAAAACCAGGCTGGAAACCAGCCTGGAAGTGGCCAAAACCTTTCTAAAACCAGGCTGGTTGACCAGCTAAAACCAGCCAACTATCCAAGGCTGGTTTAAGCTGGATTTTTAGCAGGGTATTAAAGTACAACAACGACGCTAATGATGCTTTGACGTCATACTTGCATGCTAATTCAGACCCATTATTTAAAGTAGTGTGGTAAACAGTGTGGGGACTGTTAATTAACTGAATGTAGTAACTGAATATAAAGCCAGCTTTACCTCAATGTAAAGTTACACTGCACAAGTGACAACTGCCAGAAATGTATTAACAATGATAATTTCATTAAGACGGTCACTTGTGGAAGAAGTCAGCTAAATATAATCTGCTTGCATGTGTATTTCACTGGGCTGTTACACTGAGTGTCATTTAAAGGGACAGTTCACCCAAAAAAATGACTTTCATTTACTCATGCTTTACTTGCTCACTTGCACTTGTCTTGTTTTTGCTGTTGACCACAAAATATGATATTTTGAAGAAGCCTGTATCCTTTCTTCCTTTATATTTGTTTTTTCTACAATCAAAGTCAATAGTTACAGAGTTCTAACAGCTAAATAACTTATTTTGTGTTAAACTCGCAAAGATTTGAAACCACTTGAGGGAGCTATATCCATTTAACTCGTGTTTACAATGTTATTTTAATACCTTTTTAAAAATATGAAAATATATACAAATGTTTTTATATGTATTATATGTCGTAGCACATGGTGAAGCTGTTGCAAACTTTTATTTTTATATCAAAACCAAGAATAAAACAGATAAATGAAAACCTGCTGCCCGTGATTAAACATATGACACACACGCAGAACAAGAGAGAGACTTCACACGCTATTTGCTCTCAATGTCTTGTCTTTTTCGGTTCACCCACCTGTATGTTATTATCGCCAATAGAGGACGCCTACAGGCTGCAGTCAAACAGAAAGTGGAAAGAATCCGGAAGCGTTAAACAGGTAAACAATGGGCTTTATATAATACTGTTTTATTTTAAAAAGCTGCATCATTATGTGGCAGATTCTTATCATATCGTTAATGTAACCAGTCAAGAAGTTAGCTGCTAAAACTGTTAGCTGAAATGTGGGGTTTGGACTTCCTTATTTCTCGACTGTACACTAATGAAGTAAACTAGTTCAAGTAAAGTATAGTGTTTTGCCTTATGCTTGAGTTAATACGTTTGTTCTTAATTTAAAAACCCGTATATAGAAGTGCCATGTGTTTTACGTACGCGGTTTTATTGTATGTACAGAAACAAACCAAGAAAGAAAAATATGAAGACGAACTCCGATTACAGCCGATTAAACAATGAGTGCTCGCCATGTTTGTTTATATGCGCCATTAATAAATTACTGACGCGTAACACTTTGCAGAAGATCCTATACCGAAAACACGAAACAGCTGTCTTAAACTGATGTTCAGTTCATTCGAAAGCTTACAGTTTTACATCTGTATTTGCATATAATCAGTTTCAGTTTTAAGTTTATGTAAATGTACTGCCGCTGTAAAACTCGACATGCACAATCTATAGTTAGTGTAAGGGCAATAAAGGTGATTTATACTACATATATTAAATATGATTATACTTCATAGCTTATATGCATAGTTAATGTTAGACTTTCACTTTCATATATGACTCTATATAACTATAACTCACTTTCACTTCGATGTATATGTATTGCTGTATTCTGTAGTTGAAGCATTAATTTTGACTGCAGCGGCTGGATACGTTTGTGAACATCCTTCAGTCAGTGATGAAAACCTGAGTTTTGACCCCAGGTAACACACTGGACACCTTTATCTTTTACATTTACACACTGCACAAAATCATTTTCAATTCTTTTGTCATATTAAAAAAATATTAAATCAAGAAGCATTTTCCAGATGAGCAAAACATATAGTTTGTTTTCAGCAATATGTCAAAATGTTAAAACTAGCAAACGTATCTGCCTGTGGGGTAAAGCAGAATAATCAAATGTCAAAAAAAAAAAAAAAAAAAAAAAAACGACAGGGAGATTATTTGCATATTTTAAGAAAAAACTTACCTAATTTTGGTATATTATTTCTGAAAACAACACAATATGGTATGCTTGTCTAAAACTTTTAGATGTTTGGACTAGAACCAAGACAAAAAAATCTAAGTAAGAAAATCATTTTTCAGTGCATTTTAACCCACAGGAACTTAAAGGGCACGTCTGTCATGAGTCTGTCACACAGTGAGCCGAACAATCAGTTCCCTGAATTTTTTTCTGTTCCTATTTGGCATTTAAATTAATTAAACTATACCATAAAATTCTGTTTGCATCATGTTATATATTTATAAATTTATACTTTGAATTTTTCCTTTAGTAGTTCAAACATTTAAAGTGATAAAGTGCAGTGTTACATGATTTTTTTTTCCCTTCAGTTTCTTACATTTTTTTTCTCTCTTTCACATCCTGAGGTTTCAGTTCCTTTTGTAGACTAACCCCTAACGTACATCTTAAACTGCCTTTTGTTTGGCATTATCAGCAAGATGAAGAGACCGGAGTCTCCAGAATCCAGCAGTGTGTCTATGAAGAGCGGCAGATCCATGGAGCAACCCATGAGATTCAGTGATGATCCAATGATCTCTGACCCGCGGTACAACCATTTATTATTTTTGTTTTAGGGATCATTATATAAACTATACAAATATGCAGTGTGTACACTGTACAGAAGTGCAGATTGATAAGGGGGGCTAAAATCCAACATCTCTGATAACCAATATGTTTCTCATGGTTTCTCAAAATTTTGTAATCATTGTCATTCAGTACATTTCTATAGACAACAGTATTAACATGATTAACAATAGACCACACTGCAGTACTATACAATATATTCTTAGATATAGACATTATATTGTTATTGCTTCTATCACGTTATCATACATTTACTCAACCAAGTCAAAATTCACTCATCTCATCACTCATCTTTTTTTTTTAAATGAAAGCATTTATAAAAGAAGATGAGAGATTTTAATTCCCTTCTTCTGTGGACTAACCATTGAAGTGTGTATTGTGTTTTGCTTTTGTTTTTTGCAGGATAAACAGACAGAGATTGGAGTCTTCAGAATTCAGCAGTGTGTCTGTGATGAGTGGCAGGTCCATGGAGCAACCCATGAGATTCAGTGATGCACCCGTGACCTCTGACCCTCGGTTAGTACAACCAATTACCTTCTGATTAACTGTACAGTCTCTCTATGATGAGTAGTAATTTTATAAACTGATACAAAGCTATAAACTTTACATTATACTAATAAACTACAATACAAGTTAACATAAACAGAATTCAGACATGTGGAGTAAAAGGGGCAAAGACTGCACCTGGATTAGATAAAGATGCCTCCTTTGACCTGCTGTTGGATGGCTTGCTTCAAGTCAGCGAATACCAGGGGCCAGTTGCACCAGTAGTGCGTAATGTTGCCAGGCATTGCCTCCTGTGATGTAAAAGGACACTAATTTCTAACTTATGCATTACTAGTAGTTTTGTATTGCACGACCGAACTTGGTTTTCACCTGCATTTCTTCAGAGAGGAGGAGAATGCATTTAGCAATTGGTTTTATCCAATGCGACTTACACCTGTGAACACATGCCCTGAGTAGTTTTACTAAAGTGGAAGAGTGCTGTTTTTTCACCCCCGAGGCAATTTATTATGGCCCTCCAAATAATGTGACCAAGACATCAGAAATAAATTTGAAAAAAATCTCTATAGTTATGAAGTGACATTCATGTCTGTTCAATACAGCACAAGCTGCAGTTGAAGGCTGCACAGAGTGAGCAAGTGGCGCAGGCACTCGAATAAGCATGGATCATTTCTGTTGCTAAAAAAATTATTGAGATCAGTGGAGGGAGGTTTTAACTATACACCATCAACTAGCCTTGGTTACTCATGAAACATACCAATTGTCATTTTGGCGCTCTTGTCTTTTTCATTTCACTTTACAACATTCAGTAAATGTCAAAATCAGAGACACATGATCCAGGAGAACACAGAAACAGTCTTACAGAGACAAACATTAGAGACTGGAGACCTGCAGAGAGTCAAAGACCAGCACAAAACCAGCATGAAGAGGAAGTATGAGAGATTATTTGAGGGAATCACTCTTCAAGAGACTGGAACCCACCTGAGCCAGATCTACACCCAGCTGTACATCCTAGAGGGAGAGAGTGAAGGAGTGAATGAAGAACATGAGGTTTTACAGATGGAGAAAACAGCCAGAACAAAACACTCCCAACACACTCCAATCTACTGCAATGACATCTTTAAAGAGGAGAAAGAGCAAATCAAGACTGTTCTTACTAAAGGCATCGCTGGAATCGGAAAAACCGTCTCTGTGCAGAAGTTCATTCTGGACTGGGCCGAGGGAAAAGCCAATCAGGATGTAGATTTCATGTTTGTGCTTCCATTTCGAGAGCTGAACTTGATCAGAGATCATCAGTACAGTCTTCACACACTTCTGCTGGACTTTCATCCTGAACTTGAAGATCTGGAGCCCAAGATTTATGAGGAGTGTAAAGTTGTGTTCATCTTTGATGGTCTGGATGAAAGCAGAATCACACTGATGTTTTCAGACGCTCAGAAAGTTTGTGATGTGACTGAGACTTCATCAGTGGCTGTGTTGATGTCAAAGCTGATGAAAGGAGAGCTGCTTCCCTCTGCTCTCATCTGGATCACCTCCAGACCAGCAGCAGCCAATCAGATCCCCTCCAAATACATCAAGCGTCTGACAGAAATTCAGGGATTCACTGAGCCTCAGAAGGAGGAATATTTCAGGAAGAGAATCAGTGAGCAGCATCAAGCCAGCAGAATCATCTCACACATCAGAAGAGCAAGAAGCCTCCACATCATGTGCCACATACCCGTCTTCTGCTGGATCTCATCCACTGTGCTTCAGAAGCTCCTGGAAGAAGATCTGAGTGCAGAAATCCCTCAAACTCTGACTGAAATGTACATCCACTTCCTGCTGATTCAGATCAACATGAGGAATCAGAAGTATGAAGAGAGAGATCCAGAGAAACTCCTGCAGTCCAACAGAGAAGTGATTGTCAAACTTGCTGAAGTGGCTTTCAGACAGCTGATGAAGGGCAATGTGATGTTCTATGAGGAGGACCTGATTGAGAGCGGCGTAGACGTCTCTGACGCCTCAGTGTATTCTGGGATTTGCACTGAGATCTTTAAGGAGGAATCTGTGATTCAGCAGAGGAAAGTCTACAGCTTCATCCATCTGAGTGTTCAGGAGTTTCTGGCTGCTTTATATGTGTTTTACTACCACATAAGCAACACTGCAGAAGCATCTTTGGATTCTCTGCATAATTTACAGATAAGAGCAGTAGATAAAGCCATTGAGAGTGAGAATGGTCATCTGGATCTGTTTCTGCGGTTCCTGCTGGGCGTCTCACTGGAGTCCAATCAGAGACTCTTCCAGGATCTACTGACACACACAGAGAAGAGCTCAGAGAGCATCAGGAGAAGCACACAGTACATTAAAGAGAAGATCAGAGATGGACATGGACTCTCCACTGAAAGATCCATCAATCTGTTCCTCTGTCTGCTGGAAGTGAAAGATCAGACTCTGTCCAGAGAGATTCAGGAGTTTGTGAAATCAGACAAACAGTCAGAGAAGAAACTCTCTCCTGCTCACTGCTCAACAATCGCCTACATGCTTCAGATGTCAGAGGAGGTGCTGGATGAGCTGGAGCTCCACAAATACAACACATCAGATGAGGGCAGAAGAAGACTGATACCAGCCGTCAGCAACTGCACAAGAGCTCTGTGAGTGTTTATGTTACTGCTTTGTTTCTTGCATATATTTACCTTGTATTAAATTCCCTTGTGCTTCTCTTCTTTCAGTCTTGCTGGCTGTAATCTCTCTGCTCAGGATTGTGAAATTGTGTCGTCAGTTCTTCAATCCTCAAACTGTGTCCTGAGAGAGCTGGACCTGAGTAACAATGACCTGCAGGATTCAGGAGTGAAGCTGCTCTCTGATGGACTGAAGAGTCCAAACTGTCAGCTGGAGATACTGAGGTATGAGTTTCATATTCTGGCATGATCATTTAAAGCTTCAGGTTCAATACTTTCTTTAAAATTGACCCCTGTGTGTGTGTGTGTGTGTGCAGGTTGTCTGGCTGTATGGTGACAGAGGAAGGCTGTGGTTTTCTATCTTCAGCTCTGAGTTCAAACCCCTCACACCTGAGAGAGCTGGATCTGAGCTACAATCACCCAGGACAATCAGGAGTTCAGCTGCTCCAACACACACTGGAGGATCCACACTACACACTGCAGAAACTCAAGTATGTGGGGTAGTTGGGGTATTTATGGTAGTGTGGGGTAGTTTCATGTATTTAACTACTGTTAAGATACATAAAGCACTATTTATTATGTTAGTATATTTGCTACATTGCATTCATTTGGTTTTGTTTGTGCTTAGTTTTTATCTTTTATTTTTATTTGACAGTGTTATTTACTTAACATATTATACCCAAACTGTAACATAATATACCAAACCAAACTGAAACTATGTTTTGAAAACAGAAAAAAACTCTGAGTCTGATTTTTTTGAACCCATGTTATGAATACATTAACTTTTTGTGAGTGGAACGACATCAATGCTTGACAAAGACACAAATACCATCTTATCTTCTATGCTTTTCACACTTTACAATTTTAAATCACCTAAAGGTTCAGATATTTAGCATGCCAAAGTGTTTCTAAGGCCTCACTGGCATGTGATTTCTCTCTGATCTCATTTTTGATAATTCACACTATTCATCGCACTTGTTGGCGATTTCAGAAACCCTGTTGGCAAATGAAAATTAGTGCTAAATTTGTTCATTACACAAAGATAATTTAACTGCTTCCTATCAGAAATCTGCATTTGCCTCCTGTTTTCACTGTTTGAATGCTTCACGTTTAGCAGATGTGGTTCATATCTGTGTCTTTCTAGTTTGGATCACGGAGGACATTTAAGAATCAGACGAGGACTAAGAAAATGTAGGTGTTTTCTCCTTTAGACACACACAGATCTAAAATAATCCTTCGTGTAAAGTTGATCTTATCGTTATTCTTGTGTTCAGATGCTGTTTTTCTCACTCTGGATCCAAACACAGCACACACTCAACTCATCCTGTCTGAGGGAAACAGAAAGGCAGAATTTGTAAAAGAGCATCAGCCGTATCCTGATCATCCAGACAGATTTGAGCACCATGAGCAGGTTCTGTGTAAAGAGACTCTGACTGGACGCTGTTACTGGGAGGCTGAATGGAGCAGTTGGTCTTATATTGCAGTCACCTATAGAGGAATTAACAGGAAAGGAGGGAGTGACTCTTGGTTTGGGTACAATGATAAATCCTGGAGCATGTACTGCACTGATGACAGATTCACAGTCTGGCATAATAATAGGAAAACTGACATCCCCGCTCTATCCAAGTCAAAAAGATTAGGAGTGTATGTGGACGTTCCATCCGGCTCTCTGTCTTTCTACAGTGTCTCTGACACACACACACTCACACTCATACACACACTCAACACCACATTCACTGAACCCCTCTATGCTGGATTCAGAGTGTTTGAAACGACACTGACTCTGTGTCAGATTAAACAACAACACAAAACACAGTGATACAATGAAAGAGCATCACAAAATAACATGCTGAAAGACACCTGCCGTGAAGCTAAAGGAAAATTTGCCTAATACTAATTTCTCAGTTTGCATTTTTATATATTTTTTAAGATTTTTAAATCATCCTGAAATGACTTTGATTTGTTTTGAGTGTTAGTAGCGAAGTGTTAGCCTTTATGTTATCTATAAGCTAGTGTGCTTTGAAGCCGTGTCAAATATCACATGTAGAAAATATTAGCATTAAGATCTTGCATTTTCTCACTTAGTCAGACGTAGCCTCACACTGCAGTTTCTCATCAAATCTTCTGACCAAGCAAATGTTCTCCAGTATCTGAAACATCCAGCCCCCTTCAAGACACTAAAATGAACCTGGGGGAAACCCAAACGGACATGGGGAGAACATGCAAACACCGCACAGAAATACCAGATGACCCAGCGAGGACATTGGTATTCTTGCTGTGAGGCAACAGTGCTAGTCAGTGGGCCACCATGCCGCCAATTCTCTATAAAGGTGGATAAAGCTGCGGTCACACTAGAGTTTGATAACGCGAAATTCTGTCGTGCGGCGATGCAAAAAGGGGCGGGAATAAGCAAGATTATTTGGCATTAAATAAGCAAGCAATTGCTCCTTGTTTTAAATTTCTATCCAGAGAGGTCATGTTTTGATCCTCGATTGGTCTCATGCAGTCAAGAGATGCGATTTGGCAAGTCAGAGTTCACCAAGCTTGAACTTTGCACTGCAGCAACCTGCGAAACTTAACGCATGACCTTGTGTTTCCGATCTGACGCATTCCCGTGCGTATGAATGGAAGTCTATGGGAGGAAAAGCCAAGTGTGACCGCAGCTTAAAGGGGAGGAGGCGGTTTTCTTAAAGATGAAGAACGATGTAGAAAAGAAATGAGGATATGTAAAGTGACTTGGGATCCTTTAATTGGAGGATCATGATTAGCTAATGTGGGCCAGCTGGGTCAGTCATGAGCATGTGCTCCTCTCGAAATGAGTTTAAAATTAAACTTCACTTACTAGAGTTTGTGTGTGTGAAATTCTGTTGTGCGGCGTTGCGAAAATGGGCGGGATTAAACAAGCTTATTAGACATTAAAATAGCGAGCGATTGGTCCATATTTTAATTTTCTGTACAGAGAGGTCATGTTTTGATCTTCAATTGGTCTCACACAGTCTAGTGATGCAAAAAATTTAATAAAATACGAAAAAAAAAGTCAAGTGATGAGATTTCGCAGGTCAGAGTTCACCAAGCTTAACCTTTGCACCGCAGCAAACTTGACGCATGACCCTGCGTTTCCGGTCTGACGCATTTGCGTGCGTATGAATGGAAGTCTATGGGAGGAAAAGCCCAGTGTAACCACAGCTTAAAGGGGAGGAGGGGGGTTTCTTAAATAAGAAGAACGTTGTAGAAAAGAAATGATGTATAGTGACTTGGGATCCTTAAATTGGAGGATTATGATTAGCTAATGTGGGCCAGCTGGGTCAGTCATGAGCACGTGCTCTACTCGAAATGAGTTTAAAATTAAACTTCACTTACTAGAGTTTGTGTGTGCGAAATTCTGTTGTGCGGCGTTGCGAAAATGGGCGGGATTAAACAAGCTTATTAGACATTAAAATAGTGAGCGATTGGTCCATATTTTAATTTTCTGTACAGAGAGGTCATGTTTTGATCCGCGATTGGTCTCACGCAGTCAAGTGATGCAAAAAAAATTTGAGTGTGTATGAATGGAAGTCTATGGGAGAAAAATCCCAATGTGACCGCAGCTCCATTCACATGGGGACTGGATGGTTTGCGGATACATTTGTATGTATAAAAATATGCATCAATCAACAGTATTGATCTGAACTCTACTTTTTAAGCATTAATTTTCTACACGCTGACTCTGATGAAGCAGTGCTTTAAATAATGAACATTCACAATGATGTGTGCCAGGATCAAGCTTTAGGCTAAACTCTAACTACATTAAACCATTCTCAACAGAATAAAACACATGCTCAAATTATATTTCAATACTGTTTTTAGTAGTCTTCTAGCTATTTCTCTTGACATCTGTGTGTATTTACAAGTTTGTGCATGGTTTTGTAAGAAAAATAAAACTTTTTACATTTTTATATTGCACACCAGTGTGCTGTCAGCTTTCATTGGAGTTTCAATGTTGATTCAACATAGTTTTAATATTAAATATCCATCTCAAAATTGCATCAATCTCACCATGATATCTGTGTGTTGATCATCTTTCTGATCCACAAGTTTCTGATTTCTTGCAGAGTTGAATTCTTTGCGCCACTAAAGGAAGTATTGAGTTTGTCCTTATTTGACCCCATGTTGGTTTAAAACAACCCAGTATGTTTTAAGTGTTATACTTAAATGAATCAATGCAAAACAATATACTAGCTGTACTTTTAAAACTCAGAAGAGAAGCTGATTTAAAAAAAAGAAATGTATACATACTAATGGAATTGAGAGATCTGTGTAACAATGTGATTTTAATCATTACTGTAAGTAAATGGTCACTTTACATGGTTGGAAAATTGCTTTCGGTGTATTTGGTCAGCTGTTCAGTTTATTTTACAGTTATTGTTTTTTCATGCTGTGTGTTTACTCATTTTCATTGCGTCTCTGTAAGTGTGATGATGCTGTGCGCCGCTAGAGGGAGTCCTTTTTAAAACGTCGACGGAGTTAAAAACGAAAGTGAAAGAAACATTTTGTGGTAAGTTCGTTTTATGTGCTTCATGGTACTATCTAATCTAGCTGTAAAACCCGTTAGCTAAAATCAGAGCTCGGTGCCAGGCTAGCCTAGCACTCTACAATTTTAACATTTCATATTTTTAAACAATTAAAAATAAAAGATCTAAAGCTTCATATTAGAAACATCCTAAATAGGTTAGATTTGTACACCCTCTGCTGAAAAATCCAGCCTATATGGTTGGCTGGTTTAAGCTGGTTGACCAGCCTGGTTTTAGAGGGGTTTTGGCCACCTCTAGACTGGTTTCCAGCCATTTCCAGCCCGGTCTTAGCTGGTCAGGCTGGAAAAAAGCATCTACAACCAGCTTGACCATCCTGGTTTAAGCTGAACATAGCTAGTTTTGGCTGGGCTCCCAGCCCGACTAGGCTGGTTTTAGCTGGTCATATCCCAACCAGACCAGCTAAGACCAGGCTAGGAATGGCTGGTAACCAGCCTCGGAGTCTAAAACCAGGCTGGTAGACCAGCTAAAACCAGCCAGCCATCCTAGGCTGGTTGAAGCTGGATTTTTCAGCAAGGCCATTTCAGAAGTTTTACTGCTAATGCATGCATGTTAGCACACCACCACCAAAAGCAATGCATGCCTGCTTACAAGTTAGTTAACTACACTGAGAAATGTGAGGAAGCATCAAACCTTTTTAAACATGAGCAATCCTGCAGAAAATGCTTGTAAGGTATGTTTTGATGCTGGCATGCAGGTCTTGCTGGTTTCTATACTGGTCTTGCAAGATTTTATGCTGGTTTTAATGCTGATCATGCTCGTTTTAATGCAGGTCTTTAAGGAGGAATCTGTGATTCATCAGAGGAAAGTCTACAGCTTCATCCATCTGAGCGTTCAGGAGTTTCTTGCTGCTTTTTATTTGTTTCACCTTTATGTGATGCAGAATGTGGACACATCTCGTTTTTTAGATGTAATTTATCTGCATAGGGAAGCAGTAGATAAAGCCATTGAGAGTGAGAATGGGCGTCTGGATCTGTTCCTGCGGTTCCTGCTGGGCGTCTCACTGGAGTCCAATCAGAGACTCTTCCAGGATCTACTGACACACACAGAGAAGAGCTCAGAGAGCATCAGGAGAAGCACACAGTACATTAAAGAGAAGATCAGAGATGGACATGGACTCTCCACTGAAAGATCCATCAATCTGTTCCTCTGTCTGCTGGAAGTGAAAGATCAGACTCTGTCCAGAGAGATTCAGGAGTTTGTGAAATCAGACAAACAGTCAGAGAAGAAACTCTCTCCTGCTCACTGCTCAACAATCGCCTACATGCTTCAGATGTCAGAGGAGGTGCTGGATGAGCTGGAGCTCCAGAAATACAACACATCAGATGAGGGCAGAAGAAGACTGATACCAGCCGTCAGCAACTGCACAAGAGCTCTGTGAGTGTTTGACCAAGTGTTAGTGTTCAAATTAGTTTTGGGAGAAATTTATTTACTGTGTGTTTTCCTCTTCTTCCAGTCTTGCTGGCTGTAATCTCTCTGCTCAGGATTGTGAAATTGTGTTGTCAGTTCTTCAATCCTTAAACTTTGTCCTAAGAGAGCTGGACCTGAGTAACAATGACCTGCAGGATTCAGGAGTGAAGCTGCTCTCTGATGGACTGAAGAGTCCAAGCTGTCAGCTGGAGATACTGAGGTATAAAGAACATATAAAGGATAATGTACAGTCAGCTGGTTATAATGTTGATGTCTGTAGATACTTTATGTATGTTTGTCTGTCTCTGCAGGTTGTCTGGCTGTATGGTGACAGAGGAAGGCTGTGGTTTTCTATCTTCAGCTCTGAGTTCAAACCCCTCACACCTGAGAGAGCTGGATCTGAGCTACAATCACCCAGGACAATCAGGAGTCCAGCTGCTCCAACACACACTGGAGGATCCACACTACACACTGCAGAAACTCAAGTATGTTCACAAGTAAAGCCTTGAATGTGACTTTAAATAATGAGTGTCACCTATGATTGTTTAAATATCTTTCTTTCATCATATACTGTGTCCAAAATATGTTTTATGTGACAGAATACTGCAGCATCCTGTTATTTGTGTCAAATTATTCAATGTCACAAAAATTGGTGGGTCATTTCCCCAGCCGAGGCTTGAACCAGTTGTTGCTGTGAGGTGAACGTGCTACCCACTGCGCCACCACAACGCCCAAATTTATATCATGTTTTATATAAAAATGCAATACAATTTGAATTAAAGCCAAATAGATCTACAAAATCAAAGCTCTTCACAACAGCAGGCATGAGCAGGAAGCAGTATAACAGGAAGTGGCATTTTCAGCAGTGCTGTGGTTGTCGTGTACTGATGAACCGTCTTTTTGCAAGTCAATTATAATTTAGACAGCGATCTGATTTAGCAGCTCTCTTTCACCTCCTCCTGCCACGGTAATATATTTTATATTTTAATTAATTAATTAATTAATTTCATTATTTATGATTTTTTTTAAATAGATAGAGTCAGATTTGTTAATACATTTATATCAATATTTTTATTTCATTAGGTTCAGTTTTAAAAAAGTCAACAATATACATACGGCTCATAAACCATCTACATCAGGGAGCCCAAACTCAGTCCTGGAGGGTCGGTGTCCTGCATAGCTTAACTCCAACTTCCTTCAGCACTCCTGCCTGGACGTTTCGAGTATACCAAGATAGAGCTTGATTAGCTGGTTCAGGTGTGTTTAATTGGGGTTGGAACTAAAATATGCAGGACACCGGCCCTCCAGGACCGAGTTTGGACACCCCTGCTCTAGATGTATACTGTTAACTTTATTTTCCACTTTATTTAATGTCCTTCTGTCTTATTGTGTTGATTTGTGTGATGTGATATTGATTAACATGACTCTGATTCTCATCAAACCCGAGTGGTATAAAACTATAGAGATAGGCAAATGAAAATCAGAGTTTGCTTATTGTTTCTATATACTGTTACACAAATTGATGAGGTAGACGACCTGAAATATTAACTCTCGTTCCTTGTGGTTTTGAATGTGTGTGCTTTTATTTTGTGTGGAATATAAAGTGAACATTTTGGGAAATTGTTTATTTATTAATGCTCATATTTTCCCTAACATCTAGCGCATTCATTTCACCAATTGGAGAAATCCACACCAGTTTGTGTATGACGTTAAATGTTCATTTTTAATTTGGTTTGAACTGTCCACCAGTCCCATCCATCATATCCAAAACAGCTCTCTCTCTATAAGAAATGGGTTTATCACCTGTTGGACATGTACCCTGCTGGAAAATCCAGCTTAAACCAGTCTAGGATGGCTGGCTGGTTTTAGCTGGTCGACCAGCCTGGTTTTAGATGGGTTTTGGCCTGGTTTCCAGCCATTTCCAGCCTGGTTTTAGTTGGACAGGCTGGGAGATGACCAGCCAAAACCAGCTTGAACAGCCTAGCCAAGCTGGGAGTCCAGCCAAAACCAGCTATGTCCAGCTTAAACCAGGCTGGTCAAGCTGGATTTGGCTGGTCATTTTCCAGCCTGACCAGCTAAGACCAAGCTAGAAATGGGCTGGAAACCAGCCTGAAACTGGCCAAAACCTCTCTAAAACCAGCCTGGTCAACCAGCTAAAACCAGCCAACCAGCCTAGGCTGGTTTAAGCTGGATTTTTCAGGAGGAAACAGTACAAACAAAGATAAACACTGACCGGAAACCTGTTTGCATCAGAAAATGTGATTGATTCAATATGATCACTGTCTTTCTACATTTCCTTCTTGCTTAACAATAGACTATAGGCCAAAGAGCAACAGAGCAAACCTCAAGAACAAACAGGCACGCGTGCACAGAAACCTCATCCTTAAAACTCAGACCACAGTAACCATGGCAACCAAACAAAGTCATACTTTATATAATAAACAATCAGTAAGCCAGTGACAAATAACCAATTACCAGGTAACAAAACACACACACACACACACACACACACACACACACACACACACACACACACACACACACACACACACACACACACACACACACACACACACACACACACAATATCAATAAATGCAGCACACTGAGATAAAAAAAATAATAATTATTTGTACGAATCACAGAGTCACTATAATAATCCACCAATTCCCAGAATCAGAGAGCTTTATAGGCAGGTATGTTCGAGGAATTTGTTTTACGTGACAGAGCTTCTACAGTGCAACAGAACTACAGAGACAGGACAATAAACAGATAATAAATATATAAAAAAGCAGCAAGTAGTGAATGCAAACATACAAATTGACAAGTGCACTGCAAAAAATGCTTTTCTTGCTTAGATTTTTTGTCTTGTTTCTACTCTAAATATCTAAAATTTCTTATATCAAGAAGCATTTTTTAGAAAAGCAAAATATATTGCCTTGTTTTGAGAAATAATATGCCAATATTAAGTCAGTTTTTCCTTAAAACAAGCAAAATAATCTGCTAATGGGGTGAGCAAATTAATCTTGTTTTTTCTTTTGACGTAATATTATTTTGCTTACCCCATTGGCAGATTATTTCTCAAAACAAGGCAATATGTTTTGCTTGTTTAGAAAATTCTTCTTGATTTAGGAATTTTTAGATATTTGGACGAGAAACAGGACAAAAAATCTAAGTAAGAAAATTTACTTTTTTGCAGTGTGTATGTAGAGCTATATTAAAACCTAGAGCTGTATTCTGTATTCTGTAGAGCTTTATTCTAAAGCCTTCCTCAGTTTGTCAGACAGCAAAAGGAAAATAGATTACAGAGATGGAGACTTTACTGCTGTTTACACTCTTTGTGTGTGGTAAATAATGGTTTCTGTGATTTTACTGTTGGTGTAAGCATAATAATCTTATTTTAAACTGAATGCAGGTTTATTATGTGTTATTCTGTTTGTTTTAAGCAAAAACTCACTTAATTTTGATTTATTATTTCTGATAATATTGCAATATTTTTTGCTTTTTCTAACAAATTCTTCTTGATGTAAGAATTATTTAAATATTTCGACTACAAACAAGACAAAAACTAGTAAGAAAAGCTTTTTTTTTTCTTAGCTTGAAGAGGCTTATATACTGCACATTTCAGGGTTTGTGATGTCACTAATCCCAGGAAGCATTCACTCATCTAAAGCTACAAAGGTGAAATCCTAATCTATAACCCCTGAGTGACATGTGGTCTGATATATATAGTCCCCAAACATGTGTATGTAACATAACTATTTAATATAGATATTTTCTGCCACACTAATAGGTGCTTAAGAATATATTCGTCTCTATGCAGCGAGCTTTAAATACACTGAAAGTCAGCGATTTGGTATTACAGCTTATACCTTAGCATTTAGCATGTAGCATTTGTTGTGCGATCATTTGAAGTCTTAGGCTGCTTCCGAAACTGTATACTTCCATACTATATAGTACACTAAAATCAGTGTGTGAGCCGAGTAGTATGTCCGAATTCATACATTGGAAAACCAGTATGCGAGAAGTACCCAGATGACTTACTACTTCCGGTGAGATTCTGGAGTGCGCATCTCATGCATGCTGCGCTATCCCATGATGCCCCGCGAGCGAATTCATGAATGGGAGTGAAGCAACGTAACTGACGCAAGTAGGTCATGTGACCATGACAAAATGGCGGATGTAGTACGTCCAAATTCCATTCATACTGTAGAGATTGCACTTTTCTAACGGCCGAGTAGTACGCTTAAATTCAAATGCAGTACCTACTAAGTAGTAAGCGGTTTCGCACGCAGCCTTAGTGTATGCCTGTGAATGTGTGCATGACAGTGTGTGTGTATAATTTCTTTCTCTTTTTTTCTCTTCAAACTTGTAGACAACGACTATTCAATAATGGCTCGTTGTCTCAAAAGCAATTCAGCAAGGTGATGATAGACACACACACACACACACTTTTTTCTATATCTCAGTGGGGACTAATAGACATCATGATGTTTCTACTGTACATTATTATCTCCCTCTATACCCTAAACTCACCTACCCCTTACCACAAAAAATGTTTACTTTTCCTAAATACTTAATTCTGTCTGATTTATAAGCATGTTCGCCAATGAGAACCTTGAATTTGATTCCCACGGTGTGGCACAAGTCCCCATGAGTCTGTGTGCATTCATGTATAAGTCCCCACTGGGATATAAAAACAAGTACACACATGTCCAATAGTTAAATCTCAGACTAATCAATGCTTTTGTACTTCTCAAATCTGACTGCAGTGCTCTTCTTTCAGATGTATGGTTGCTTCCCTTGTGATCATTGTGATAGTGATACTCATTGTTGTGCGCATTGTGTTATCCAATACCTGCTATAATAATGCAGCAGTGGCGGCTGATGCCAGGAAGTGCTCTGAGATCGGAAGGTATGATTTAAAGAGCCATTAAAAAAATGTCTGCATTATTAATATTTAAAGCCAATACAGTAGTACACTTTGCAATTTTAATAATACTTTTACATTTAGGTATTGTAAAGAGCATGCATTATATTTAAAAATTTACTATCAGAGACTGTGCAAACATAATCCCCATGTCACACTGTAACATCTCAATCAAACACGAGATTTATCTGTGAATCTGATGTCATGGATGCATGTTTAGTAACTTCATGCTGAAATGATCCCCCACAACAAATATAAACAATCTGTAGCCTTAGTTTAGCTCATAACATGTTTTGAGGATTAGAAAAAGACAATATTTGGACATTTCCCCCATGTCTTTTAGTTGCTGTGCTGAGTGTATGATCAACTTTGGCGCTATTATTGATTATTGGTTTGACGCTGATAATAGTTGAAGTCAATCTGCAGAGAAGCATCTCAAATCTTTAATCAGAAGGAAAATTTGATCACAAAGACCATAAATCGGCTGTTGTTGAACATGTCAAACCAACAATCAAAGACCAGAGACTAGTTTAATATTATATGCATCTTCGGGATTTCCAAAAATGTGTCTCAGACAACCCAATGATGGCCAAAATTGCACAGTGTGAGTTGGGCTTTAAAGAATTAGTTTACCCAAACCTAAAAAAAAAGATGTTATTAATTATTCACCATTGTGTAGTTTTAATACCAAAACTTTAGTCTGTCTTCGAAACACAAATTTCAATCTTTTAGATGTAATCAGAGAGCTCCCTCATCCTCCATAGACAGCAAGGATCCCACTCAGGGCGTGCTCGCAGTATGTATGGTTGCCTTGAACCGGGCCGAAGCATTCTTGTCTCCGTCTTTCCTGACGGCCCGCACTCACATTGCATTCACACCCTTACGTCATCGATGATACGCTGTTCACTAGAGAAGTGCTCTCGCTCAGCACAGTGGACATTTCTTTAGTTATATCTTTTAGTGGTTTGCGATGTGGTGACATGCAGTCAAATATTTCGCTGAACAGATCAGCCACTTTTGACGCTCATAAACAATCACAAAGTCCTCATGCTGCAGGTATAAGGAGGTCTGCTGAAGGTACAGCTGTGGTGCATTGACGGGTTTGTGTCTTTAATTGAACAGTAAGAAGGATTAATAAACACAGTCACTTAAAAGTCACGTTTCGTCTTCAGTTGTGGGTTCTGATCCCAAGTTATCCGCACTCTGGCACACCTCTTCCGACAAGGCCCGGGCCGGCCAACTGAACCGTGCCTGAACCCAATTCAGAGCACTTAGACTTCTCAAATGATCCGGGAAACAGGCCTGGGCACGGTTTGGACAGCATAGTGTGAACATGCCTTAAAGTCCAAAATAAGAAACAGAAACAGTCAAAACAGTCCATGTGACTTCAACTGAAGCTCCAAGAACTCATTTGTGCACCAAATAAAAAACTTCTTATGCCACAGGTCTGGGTGCACGTTTACTATGAGTAATATGACAGATTTGCCATTATAGTCAGCAGTGAAACATGCCAGTGTTATATTGCCTGTAATAGAAATGTACCCTGACCTGACATGGATGACATAGATTACAGGTGTCAAACTCAATTCTTGGAGGGCCACAGCTCTGCACAGTTTAGCTTTAACCCTCTTTAAACACACCTGATCAAACTACAGTAATTGAGTCCTTCAGGCTTCATTGAACCTCCAGGTAAGTGTGTTGAATGATGGTTTTAACTAAACTGTGCAGAGCTGCGGCTCTCCAGGAACTGAGTTTGACACCTCTGACATAGATAAACACATGCTCGCATGATTCCAGTTGAATCATTGCAGTCACATGGAATATTTTGACACTGCTTTAGGTCTTTTCTGTAATTTGAGCATCTCTGGACTCTTACTGTCTTGGGAGGATGAGATCTAAAATATCTTAATTTGTTTCAAAGATGAACTAAAGTCTTTGGATTGGAACGATACAATGGTGAATGATTATTAGCAGAACTTTCCTTTTTGGGTGAACTAACCATTTAAGATACACCATTGTTTTGATTCTCTCTGTCTGTCTTTGCAGGGATATCCTGCAGCGCAATGGTTCAGCAGTGGATGCTGCTATCGCTGCTCTGCTGTGTGTGAGTCTGGTTAATGCTCAGAGTATGGGCATCGGTGGAGGACTGGTGTTCACCATATACAATGCTTCATCAGGTACAGTATGTGGATTAACCAGACTCACACAACAGTCTGCCACAATGGCAATAATCTGACAATGGGGTAAGCAATAGAATGTTCAAAGCGAAAACAAAATTATTTTGCTTTACCCCATTGGCAGATAATTTTGCTTGTTTTAAGGTAAAACTCACTTCATTTTGACTCATTATTTCTGAAAACAACACAATATTTAGAGCTTGTCTTGAAAATGCTTATCGATTTAAGAATTTTTAGATATTTGGACTAGAAACAAGACAAAAACTCTGAGTAAGAAACACATTTTTGGCAGTAAAGGCATTTGTTTTTATACCCTCTCTTTGTGTTGGTGTAGAATATTTGCTTTAGGTTCATGCACTCTTATTTAGTAATCTCCACCTAGATGTTTTTCTGATTAATAACTGCCACCTAGTTTTTCTGATGCGTTTGTTGCCTGAACAAGTTTGTTTGCAGTTGAAGTACATAGATGTGCAGGCACATTTTATTAAAAATGTTTTCTATATTCAACACTTTCTATATCGCGTTTAACACTATAGATTGTCAAAGCAGCATAAGATAGATAGAACAAAGGAGTGGAACTTCTAGTAAACTAATAGTGCTTCAGTTCATTCAGTCATTAATTTTATTTGGCTTAGTCCCTTTATTAATCTGGGGTCGCCACAGCGGAATGAATGGCCAACTTATTCAGCATATGTTTTATGCAACAGATGCACTTCCAGCTGCAACCCAACACTGTAATACTCTTCAGTTCAGTTGTCACAGTTAAAGTTCAGTGTTGTTCAGTGTAATGCAAATGTTTATATGAATAAGCCAGAAAAGGTTTATAAAAAAATTGAACCTGGAGCATGTTGTGGACTATTAAATGTTCATGTTTTGACCCTCAGGAAAAGTGGAGACCATTAACTCTAGAGAAACTGCTCCGATGAGCGCTTCAGAGAACATGTTTGGTACAAACCCAGAGAAAGCAAAACCAGGTAAACCACAGTAAATCTGCCAATCCAGTTTCCAGAATGGCTTTACAAGAGAGATCCAGTAAACACAGTTCAGAGAGAAGTTCATTTGCGAATAAGATTTATCTAATGATTAACGATTGATGACCAACTAAACTTCTCTGACCACATTTCTAGAACTGCTCGATCGTGCAGATTTGCACTCTATAACATCAGAAAGATCCGACCCTTCTTATCTGAACATGCAGCTCAACTCCTTGTTCAAGCTCTTGTTCTCTCCAAACTGGATTACGGCAACTCTCTACTAGCTGGGCTTCCAGCTAACTCTATCAAGCCTCTTCAACTGCTCCAGAATGCAGCAGCACGAGTGGTCTTTAATGAACCTAAACGAGCACATGTCACTCCACTGCTAGTCCGTTTGCACTGGCTGCCAGTTGCTGCTCGCATCAAATTCAAAACTCTGATGTTTGCCTACAAAGTGACTTCTGGCCTAGCACCTTCTTATCTGCACTCACTTCTGCAGATCTATGTGCCCTCCAGAAACTTGCGTTCTGTGAATGAACGTCGCCTCGTGGTTCCATCCCAAAGAGGGAAAAAATCACTTTCGCGAACGCTCACGCTCAATCTGCCCAGTTGGTGGAATGAACTCCCTAACTGCATCAGAACAGCAGAGTCACTCGCTATTTTCAAGAAACGACTAAAAACTCAACTATTTAGTCTCCACTTCACTTCCTAAGCTGCAATTGCCTCTTTGAATATCACACTAATTGTACACAAAAAAAAAAAAAAAAAAAAAAAAAAAAAAAAAAAAAAAACTACTAACACTTCCCTTCTTAGACTTTACAGACCTGAAACTTGCCTTTAGTACTTATTCATTGTTGCTCTTGGTTGTGTAAATTGCTTCCTTGTCCTCATTTGTAAGTCGCTTTGGATAAAAGCGTCTGCTAAATGACTAAATGTAAATGTAAATGTAAATGTAATGATGCCTGGATGTTTTGGTTCTTGAAGGAGCTGTTCACTCCTCTTTGTTTTGTCCTGATTGGCAGGGTTGTTCATAGCTGTACCAGGAGAACTGCGTGGCTATGCATTGGCACACAAAAGACACGGGAAACTACCATGGAAAGATCTGTTTCAGCCCAGCATTAAGCTGGCATCAGAGGGATTTAAGATTGGCAAGGCCCTGGCCAATGCCATCAATGAAACAAGAGCCACAATTCAGAGAAATGCAACTCTGTGGTAAGTAAAAACCATTAGCAACATTTATTAAAGTAATTATCACTGTGTAATACACAATACAACATTTACAATACAACAAGTACAATTATTGAAGTATCCAAGAGCCAGATTCACTCCCTTCTCTTTAATTATAACATCATCTTGCTTCTGCTCATTCTCTTTGTTTTCCAGTGAAGTGTTTTGCGACTCAAACAACATCGTCTTGAAGGAAAATGATACTATCAGATTTCCCAAACTAGCTGAAACCTACAGGAAGATATCAGAAGAAGGTCCAGATGCATTTTACAATGGGTCCCTGACTCAGAGCATAGTGGATGATATCAAAGCTGCAGGTTGCTTTATTATTCAATTTTAATATATTAAATCTGACCTGATATGATCAAAGTATGCAATTCTGTCCAAATCTTTGCTTCTGCAGGAGGAATCATCACTCGTGAGGACCTGAAGGCTTATGGGCCAGTGTTGACAGAGCATGCGTTGAACTTTACAGTGGGGAAATACATATTTCATGCTCCTGGTGCTCCTTTTGGTGGACCTGTGCTGGCTCTGATCCTTAAAGTAATGAAGGGTGAGTGAATATGTGTTTATGCCACATTCACACATTTCAGATATTTACAGCAGCATATATAAACAAATATAGTATACAATAGGGAGTCACGTTGGCACAGTGGGTAGCACGATTGCCTTAAAGCAAGAAGGTCACTGGTTCGAGCCTTAGCTGGGCCAATTGGTGTTTCTGCTTGGAGTTTTCATGTTCTCCCCGTGTTGGCGTGGGTTTCCTCCGGGTGCTCCGGTTTCCTCCACAGTCCAAACACATGCACTATAAGGCTATAAGGGGAATAGGGTAAACTAAATTGTGTGTAGTGTATGATGAGTGTGTATAGTTATTTCCCAGTACTTGGTTGCAGCTGGAAGGGTATTTGATGTGTAAAACATATGCTGTATAAGTTGGTGGTTCGTTCCATTGTGGCGACCTCAGATAAATAAAGGGACTAAGCTGAAAATAAAATGAATGAATGAATAGTATACAATAGTCATGCATATATTTCAACACAGGCTCATTCTGAAAACGTAGCCCTGTATACTGTACATTTCTGGAGGTCGTAAATTATGTAGCCAGAGCCACATGTGGCAGCCTTTCGTCTTTAAAACGAATGCTACGGCACGGTATGACGCCGTTCCTTTTCCAACTTACCAGCTGACCCCTTACCTTCATATGGATGGCTTTCCCGCTGTTAACAGTTTGTCCGGTAGCTCGATATGTATGTTGGCAAACTTGAGACGCAGAGCGGAGTTGACTGTGACAACCGGGTTCTAATCCTGTAAAAAACAGTTTCAGAAAGAAACATAAACAAGTAAATAACAGGGTAAGAATGTGATAAAATCTGAAAACGTGGTAGAAATCACTGGGCTTTTCTTTTTCTGGATTACTATTTAAAACACTGAAGTTGGGTTTAGGTAAGGGTGAGGGTAAGGGATTGGTCAGTTGGTCAGTCAGTAAATCAGTCACCATTATAATCAGTCAACAGCAGCCTCTGGTGGATTTTAGTGAGAACAGCAGCCATGAATGGCACTCACAAGAGAAATTTGAGATTTGAAAAAAGCATACACAGCGGCCTTTGGTGGACTCGCAAAAACAAAAACTGCAAAAAAAAAAAAAAAAAAAAAGTAGCTCCTGGGATATATTTGGTGCTCTCCAGAAATGTATATAGAGGTACATTTTCAGAATGAGCCTGGGTTGATATATTTCTAAAATGTTAGTGTATATATATACATACAGTAGACACAGATGCATTTTGTAAATCTGAACTTTTATATTAGATGTGAATAATCGTGATCGTTTGACAGCTCTAACTTTATAAAAACCTAACAAACACACTTAAGTCTTTCATTTTTCTTAAAATAAGTGAGGTTTCACTAACTAATTTTGAGAGGAGCACGTGATATGACTGATTGCAGCTGGCCAATCAGATTAATCCAAACTTACTATAAGTATAGCCTGGCTAAAATTACTCACTTACCTTCGAAACCCCCCATCCACCCCAGATCCCCCTTTCCTCCTTTACCAGGGGGAGCTCTCAAGAACTACCTGATCTCGTACTCTCATAACATGTTCTATTGACCAGGCGAAAGCCCTATAGGCTCAATTATCTCCAAACTCAGGGTTCACTCGGGACAGCATGCCAAACCTGCTATTATTACCAAGCAGTATCTAAGTGTGAACTGTTGAAATTGAAATTTAAAATGATTAAACATTTGTTTTCAGGTTACAACATCTCCTGGAAAAGTATGGCCACAACAGGAAATAAGACTTTGACTTATCATCGCCTAATAGAGGCTTTCCGCTTCGCTGATGTCCAGAAGAGCAAACTTGGAGACCCGCTCTTTGAAAACATCACTGAGGTGAATTTAACTATACTTATCCACTTCATGGCTCTTTATCACAGCTACCAGGACATTATTAGAGCTTTGACCCTAAAAATCATTACATTTTGGAATCCTTGGATCACTTTTTCCCCAAACTTGATCAAGAATGTACCACAGATTTTCAAGAAACATTTTTAAAAATCTAATATATGTTTCTTTATTTAACCAGATAAAAACCCATTGAGATCAAGATCTCGTTTACAAGGGTGGCCTGGCCAAGACGTCTGCAACACACCACTTATGAAAAAATAATAATAATAACAAATAGAAAATATAAAAAATACAGTTTAGTTGAACAGCTATACCACATGACAATATAATAAAAAGACATACTTTGAGAAATGGACTCTTCGCTTTATCCTTTTTAACAAACAACAAAAGACGTAATTGGGATGAGCTCAGACATTTTTAGTTCAGACTGAAGAGTATTCCAGGATGAGGGAGCGGCATGATTATAGGCTCGCTTCTTTTTGACTTATGAAGAAAGGAACCTAGGTTTTAAGGCACCAGTCCCAGAAGAGCTTTGCATGATAGCTAAATTTATATCCAAAGACTAGTGCGCAAAACTGCATAAATATTGCATAACACATTTGCGAATAAAGCAGTATTTCCAATCAATGAGAAACAGAAGAGAGCAAAATCATAACTTCTTGATAAACCTGCACACATATGAGCCAGAGAAGTGGAGTCTGCTGCACTGTTGGGATTCTCCACTGTGATGTTTGTTCTCCTCTAATAAATTAGTTGCACCCCAGAAGACCAAGACCAAACGCATTGAATACGGTGGCTTTTGGAGGTGTGAGTTGAGCAGACAGATGCTCAAGACAGTTCTGGAGGGAATAATAATAGAATAATAATGATACTGAAGCGCTATGATGACGAACTGACGGAGGGCTGAAGCCTTTTACAATCAGCACAACAACATTTCACATCTGCAACAATGGAAAGCTGGAAACATGGAGAGCTGCAGCCCAACATTAAAGACGCAAACACCCTCACACACACATTTACTGTATATCTGCAGACCAACATTAATGACGCAAACACCCTCACACACATTTATTTCTGTCAAAATTTTGTCTTCTTCGTTGACTTTCATAACATTCCCTTTCAATGCAAAGAGACTTAACTTTTCTCAAAGCCTTTCGCTGCACTTCTATTTACATATTTTGCTTGTTTTATTTCTCAGCATGTCAAAAACATGGTCTCAGACAGCTTTGCGGACCACATCAGGAGTAAGATTAAAGATGACCTCAAACAGACCAGCTATGATGAGCAGGAGGACATTAATACTGTACCTGAAGACCACGGCACATCTCACGTCTCTGTCCTGGCTAAAGACGGCAGTGCGGTGGCGGTGACCAGCAGCATTAATAACTAGTACGTTTTCCGAAACACCCAGTTTGCATTGGATTTAGCTGTAAATCACAGATTTAGGCTCACAGTTGATTATTTTTAGCTGTCCTTTCAGTCATGAGACAACCGTGCATGTTGTCTATGGTGAATCAGATAGAATTTAAATGATTATATGTGTGTTTAGTAGAGGAATGTTAACGGCACACTCCACCTTTTAAAAATAGACTAATTTCATACACTTAATCCATTCAGCCAAACTGGTGGAGCATTTTTAGCTTAGCTTAGCATAGTCTATTGAATCAGATTAGACCATTAGCATCTCATTCAAAATTTTCAAAAAATGAGTTTAGATAAATTTGTCATTTAAAGCTCGACTCTTTTGTATTTACATTGTTTATTAAGACTGATGGGAAATGTAAAGGTGCTATATTCTAGGCCAGGGGTCACCAATCTCATTCCTGGAGGTCCGGTGCCCTGCAGGGTTTAACTCCAACTTTCCTCAACACACCTGCATGGGTGTTTCAAGTATACCTAGTAAGACCTTGAGTAGCTCATTCAGGTGTGTTTGATTAGGGTTAGAGCTTAAATCTGCAGGACACCAGACCTCCTGGAACAAGTTTGGTGACCCCTGTTCTAAGCTTTTAAATTTTGATTATCACGCCAGAATCAGAGTATAGTTCCTGCTATATAGAAAATAGCAACTTTTATTTTTTCTGTTAGTCTTAATACATGAAGTAACTATATATAGTTTACCTTTAAATAGGAAAATGAGCTAAACGTTTTTTGAGTGTGATGCTAATGGTCTAATCCAATTCAATGATCTATGCTAAGCTAAGCTAAAAGTGACTAGACCCTACTAGACACATAGATCAGCTTAATGTAATAAAAATGGTAAAACTCATCTGTTTACTATAGAAGAGCTGCAACATTGGTCTATTTCCAATAAATAGAATGGAGTACTTTAAGGCCTAGTTTTACAGACTTCTCAAGACAAACCAAAGGCAGTGATGTATTTTAGGATCAGTCAGTGCTAGTTATCTTTAGTTTCAATAGGTCTGAATTACGTTTTAGTCTGGGTCTAGTAAGTAAAGCCAATGGTGTATAATTACAACATGTTGAAAGTGGTCCGGCAGATTTGGCAGAGTCATTAACTCTCGGGCGAATATCAACATGTCCAAATACCTCATGCATATTTGTACGGCGGGGCGAAGCATTGGCGAAGTAGGTAGTGCTTTCACCACACAGCAAGAAGGTCGCTGGTTCAAACCTTGGCTCAGTTAGTGTTTCTGTGTGGAGTTTGCATGTTCTCCTCCGTGTGGGTTTTGGTTGCTTTGGTTTCCCCCACAGTCCAAAGACATGCGGTACAGGGGAATTGGGTGGGCTAAATTGTCCGTAGTGTATGTGGATGTTTCCCAGAGATGGGTTGCGGCTGGATGGGCATCCACTGCGTAAAAACGTGCTGGATAAGTTGGCGATTCATTCTACTGTGGCGACCCCAGATTAATAAAGGGACTAAGCCGACAAGAAAATGAATGAATGAATGAATGAATGAATATTTGTACGGTGATGTTACTGCATGAAGGCCATTTTAATGTTAATGTTCGTGTTCCCCCAGTTTCGGTTCTGGTGTGATGTCACGCTCCACAGGCATTATATTTAATGATCAGATGTGGGATTTCATTGAACCTGAGCTGATGAGTGGACCCAACAAAAACAACAAAATTAAACCAGGTACTGAGACTATTTCAGGAGATTCAAGTACAGTCTCCTATATGAATGCATATGTTGACATGTTTTTGACCAGGTAAAAGGCCACTGTCATCAATGTGTCCCACAATAATATTTGAGAAAGACGACCGCAAAAACAAAGTGAAAATGGTGGTCGGAGGTGCAGGAGGGACCAATATCACCACATCTGTGGCTCAGGTGATACAAATACATCAACAGATTACAATAAGATATGAAATAAACAATGTCTTATTAGACACAAATTGGAAATCAAAATTGATACATCATAAAAATATAATTATATATAATATGATATTTATTTCATTATTCTGAACTTAAAAAGTATTTATTTATTAATGGACTATACTGTTGAAGTCAGAATTATTCACCCTCTTGTTCAATTTTAGTTCTTTTATATTTTTCCCTAAATCAAATTCTGTTTAATGGAGTTAATTTGCTGAATTAGCCAAGTTATGGTAATTATAACAGTGCTGTATTATGAACCACTGTTATACAATGACTTGCCTAATTACCCTAACTGTACCCTAATTACCCTAGTGAAGCCTTCAAATGTCACTTTAAGCTGTATAGAAGTGTCTTGAAGAATATCTAGTCTAATATTATGTATGTGCTGTCATCATGGCACCCTTATGCAACAAAAATATATCTCTCAATACAATATATGATTTTATTCAGTTGAAGTCAGAATTATTTGCCCCTGTTTATTTTTTCCCCAATATCTGTGTAACGGATAGCAGATTGTTTCAACACATACCTAATCATAATAGTGTTAATAACTCATCTCTAATAACTGATTTATTTTCTCTTTGTCATGATGACAGTAAATAATATTAGACTAGATATTCTTCAAGACACTTCTATACAGCTTAAAGTGACATTTAAAGGCTTTACTAGGGTAATTAGGGTACAGTTAGGGTAATTAGGCAAGTCATTGTATAACAGTGGTTCATAATACAGCACTGTTATAATTAGGGTATACTAGGCAGGTTAGGGTAATTAGGCAAGTTATTGTATAATGATGGTTTGTTCTGTAGATAGTCGGAAAATATATGTCGCTCAAAGGGGCCAACAATATTGTCCTTAAAATGCGTTTTACAAAATTAAAAAACTGCTTTTATTCTAGCCGAAATAAAACAAATAAGACTTTCTCCAGAAGAACAAATATTATCAGACATACTGTGAACATTTCCTTGCTCTGTTAAACATCATTTGCAAAATATTTAAAAAATAAAATAAATAAAAGGGGGCTAATAATTTTGACTTCAACTGTATAAATGTGAGTGTAAATATATATGTTAAATTATATTAGGTAATATACCTCAATGTACAAGATAATAAACAGATTTAAATATGTAAAAAAATATATTGATTTATATTATTATAACATTATGTATATATAATTATTATATTATATATTGTATACATGGTAAATATAAAATAATTCAATGTACAATGTCTGTCATATATTTTAAAATATAATAGATTGAATAAGACGTCAATATAGCTCACATTAACTGAATGAGGCAATCTGGTTTTCTAAGAGGGATGTGCCATATATGCCACATAATGATTAATTATATTGCATATATGGCACATATGTTTAATCGAGTTAATTAATTAGGCAAGTTAGGGTAATTAGGCAAGTCATTGTATAACATTGGTTTGTTCTGGAGACAATCCAACACTAATATTGCTGAAGGGGTGAATAATATTGACCTTAAAATGGCTTTAAAACAATTAATAACTGCTTTTATTCTAGCCCAAATAAAACAAATAAGACTTTCTCCAGAAGAACAAATATTAGAGGAAATACTGCTGAATCTGTTCAACATCATTTGGAAAACATTTGGGGAAAAAAAAAACGTAATAATAAATCACAGGACATACAGAGAATGGAAATTGCGTCACTCTCAGACCCTGTCTGCGTAAGAGATAATATTAACACAAAAAAATAAAGTTTTAAAAAGAAAATGCAATAAATACAATTACACATATAATATAATCTAAAAATAGAAGTCAAAATAAATCTTGTAAGCTATGCAATTACAATTAAGGGCTCAGGGCAATGAGTGTAAAGCAGAGTTGCTCACATGCAAAACAGTATAGAGTGCAAAAAGTACAGTATAATGCAAAACAGTGCCAAACACATATAAACATGATTGTGCCATCGTACGTAAAGCTGCTTCTGTTTCTCTTATTCCAGGTGATCTTAAACCACCTGTTCTTTGGCTTTGACCTGCAGAAGTCTGTTAATACATCCAGAGTTCAGATCACGCTGAATGTGACGAACGTGGAGAAAGATTTTGATAAGGTAAAACATCCACTCTTCATATTGTTTTCATGCAAATTAAATGCACAACATCAGAACAGGGAAGATTATATTAATTTTCTGTGTGTGTTTCATGAATGCAGGCAGTAATTGAAGGCTTGAAGCAGAAGAATCATCATATTCTTCATGATACTGCATTATCTGTGGTTCAGGCCATTGGACGAAAAGGGAAGAAAGTCTGTGCTCAATCTGACCCGAGAAATGACGGTTATGCTGCAGGATACTGAACGTGCTTCTGTGTTTAGCGCTAGTTTTATTTAATATACAGTTGAAGTCAGAATTATTCGCCCTCCTGTAAATTTCTGTCAAATATTTTCCAGATGATGTTGAACAGATTCTGGAATTTCTCAAAGTATTTCCTCTAATATTTGTTCTTCTGGAGAAAGTCTTATTTGTTTTATTTCGGCTAGAATAAAAGCAGTTTTTTATTTTTTTTAACGCCATTTTAAGCTCAATATTATTATTCCCTTTAGCATTATTAGTATTGGATTGTCTTAAGAACAAACCACTGTTATACAATGACTTGCCTAATTACCCTAACTTTACCCTAATTACCCTAGTGAAGCCTTTACATGTCACTTTAAGCTGTATAGAAGTGTCTTGAAGAATATCTAGTCTAATATTATTTACTGTCATCATGACAAAGAGAAAATAAATCAGTTATTAGAGATGAGTTACTAAAACTGATTAGAAATGTGTTGAACAAAATCTGCTCTTAGTTAACTATTTTAAAATATAAAACTAGTTTAAAATATAAATTGATAAAAATTAAACAGGAGGTTGAATAATTCTGACTTCGTCTGTATATATAAAATGCTCTATAAAAGGATGAGCACGCATCGGGAAATTGAAGATGCATCAAAATCCACATTTAAAAATATATTTTTCCTTGTGATTTTCTGCTATAAAGCGCTGTACACTGAAGAAAAATTATTCAAATATGATTCCTTGGATTTACTAAAGGTTTTTAATTAAGTGCTTGTAAACTATTTATTTGGGCTGAATTTAAGTAAACGAATAAAGTTGAGCATTGCTAAAATGGGTTTATATGGGTTTAAGTTAAACCCATATAAATTGCATCAGTTTTACAGAACTAACGGCACAACTTTCCAGTGTAGTTTAATAATTAAAAATATATATTTTAATAATTAAAAAAAAAAAAAACATTTGACATAAAAATGCCTTTTTTGTAATCTTACTGCTACTGTATTGAATAATATTAATATTAGTAATTGGAATATAAATGACAATTATTTAGTGAATAGTTTATAGTTCAATAGTAATATGGTGATTTTTTTTTTTTTTTTTTTTTTTTGTGTGTTTTGGTCAAGGTACATTGCAGGCATTAATTTAATTTAAGTTAGGTAAGTTATTTTCTTTTTTCCCTTATTCAACAACAAACTAACTTAAAACAGAAACAAATGTACAAACAAACAAACAAACAAACAAACAAACAAATAAATGAATGAATAAATAAATGAATAAATAAATAAATAAATAAATAAATAAATAAATAAATAAATAAATAAATAAATAAATAAATAAATAAATACAAATAATTAAACTAAATAAATGAATCAAATAAAAATAAATCTATTTGGGGGTGGGGAAGGGGATGTTTTGGGTAAAGTTGTTTTGGATTTGTTTTATTTTAAATAAATAACTATTTCCTAATACTATTATTATTATTATTATTATTATTATTATAACAGTTTCATGGCTGGTAAAAACATATATATATATATATATATAAATATATATATATATATATATATATATATACAGTATATTTTCAATGTTAAAATCACTGGCCATTAGCAGATCCCTGTACATATAATTTCTGTTATGAATTAATGATATTGCAAAACTCGCTCCAGCTTTTTTATTCAGCTTATCTATTTTTAAAATCTATGTAAATTAAAAATGACGCATCATTATACGCTGAGGACAATATTCTGATAGTCGCATTGTAAAAATAAAAATAATAAAATAAAGTGTCCTATTAGCCTATTCAATGTGTGTGGTTTTGTCAAATTTAACACTGGTGAAAACGCAGAATTTGTAAGGTCTCTGTCCTGTGGTGAACATTTCAGCAACCAAGAACATAAATAATAGTATTTTCAGTGCATGCATTTTCTCCATTCTTTTATTTTTATTTTAACAGTTTAACTAGTGTATAAAAACCCAAGATTATTTTAAATAAAGAGTTCATTATTATTAGTTTTATTACTGTATAAAAACCTGAGAGTAAATGCAGTTCATCCTCTAAACCTTGACGGTGCTCATACATATATATCTGATACATGATTTATATATTACTTTAATGTGAACTAATAATTAGTTTAAAGCCTATAAATAACCAAGAACTAGCAAAAACTAATACAGTCACGAGTTATCTGATAGATTCATATTGATCATGAAAGATTATTTAATTGCATTTAGTTGTTATTGGAAGCTATTCAACTCAAAGCTTGAACCAAAGTTTAAAGTGAATTGATCTTGTTTTAAACTGATGGAAGTAAACTGGATGATGAAGATTAATGATGATGATGATGATGATGATGATGATGATGATGATGATGATGATGATGAACACTAGAGGGAGCAATTTGCCTAAACTAAACACTGCGACAAAGAAGTTAAACCGAAGAGAAGACAGTGGCGAGATCTAAAACAAAAACACAGTTTGTGTAAGTCCAGCATGCTCTGTGGTAAGTTCAGAAGCTTTCCTTTACGTTTTTAAAATAAGTTCTTTGCATCTTTCGGTTTCCTTTAAGAGGATTTCAAACCCGTTGAGTTTGATGAGCGCTGTTGGATGAAACCCAATGGAAACATCGTTTGAAGGTGTTTTGAGTTGAATATACTGTAGGCTAGGCCATGTAGCAACTTTTAACCGATCGTTAATAGACCTAAATCTACTGAAGCCTTCAATATTCAGTGTGTGATTATGGAGTCCACTGACTTTTCTTGAGCTTTCAGTTTGGAAAGAACTTTAAGTTTATGTGTTGCAGATGTATTATAACACGTTGTAGTTTCAGATTACGGTTATTATCACGACTGATTGGCAAACTCTCGGTGGTTGTTATTTGATGCTCGTGCACTTTTCTCTTTGTTGCTTGTTTTTTGCACGTTTACTTTTTTACCCCCTGATGTTTGCATGCATTAAAATATAAACATGCACCAGTAAACCTGTTTTTTATGTCACTGTATCTACATATTGCTGTTTTTCTGGTGATTTGGCGTGCTTTTGTTATGCTCATTGGTTTGAGATTCGCCTCTTGCTATAAAAGTGGCGCAGTAAAGTGAAAAGGGCGGCTGCGGTAAAAGCGACAGGTAAAAAAGGGGAAGGAGGAAATAGGACACTTCCTGAATTTCGCCCTTTCGTCGCGTGCAAACTAGTGATTAGAAGTTCGACTTTTTAAAAAAATGTCTCTTTTGACTTTAGAAAAGACGACCCTTACGGCTCACAATTTGTTTTATTCGGTTTTGAAATATTATATGATGGACTGTCCCGCCGCTATATCTCCGGCTGATTCGGATCTTCTTGTTCGTTTATAGAATCGATTCCTTCTGACTCGTTCGCGAATGCATCACTATGCAAATGTAAACAATGGATATTTGTGTGCTTTGTCGTAGAGTAATTGCAACTAAAATAACACTTTTTTACATTAATCACCAGTTCGCAATTGTCACTGTGTCTTTTTATTATTATTAAACACATACATTATTAATAATAAATAGTTTTGTTTACAAATTTTATCAGTTATTATCAGTTAATATCAGTTATTATACAAAAAATGTAAAGTTTTTAAAAAAAAAAAACTGTAATAATAGAATCAGGCGAAAGTGAAAGTGAAAGTGACAAAGTTTGGTGTCCCATACTCTGGATCTGTAGTCTGTGTTTAACTCAAACCAAACACACATGAACAGTAGTAAACACACACACATACGTTAACGTCAGGTTCTAAATGTAGCCATTTTTTAAAGCTCACACTATTGTGTTTTTCTATCTTATTTTTATTTTATTTTTTGCATTTGGTCAACAATTAACATTTTATAATTGTAGTATTTTCCTATTCTAATTGTTTTTCTGATAATATTATAACCCTTCTGTTTCTCTTCATTTATATGTGTGAGAAAATTTGAATTCTTGCAATTTTGGTTCCCAGATATGTGAAAATCAATGGAAAAATTGAGTAGACGATTAAATATATCTGTAGTACAGGGCTGTTGAATGCTTGAGTGAGAAACCAGTCCTACACACAGGAGCAATCAGAGGACAAAATATGACAAATGTCTGAAGCACAACATCTGAACAGTGGATTTAGCTGCTGTGGAGACCAGAAAAGCACAAAAACACACTCCTGTCCATTAAACTGTTGGACAATAATGCACATCCAAGGTGTAAAAATTCATCAGGCTGCCATTAATTATTCCTTACATAATTTTAAAACATCTGTTTAGGAAATAACTACTTGCTGATGAAATTTGGCCTAGCATATATAATAAATTCAATTTAATAATTTTGTATTGCATTAAACTATAATTCCAAATAATTGTCCACCATGTCCACAAGTCAAAGAAATTCTGCTGAATTTAACTGAGCAGGAAGAGTTTGACTAGTAGTGTAAGATTTATTTTCCTTATCAGTCTGAGAAATAAATGTTTGTTGTGGTTTTAACTGCAGATCTGCTGTTATTGTCTTTTAAAGGGAATTAATGCTAAAGGATCTGAATAAGGAAAGGAAACAGCTCTAAAATGCATCACTGTGGGAATGAAGAGGTGGACAGAGAGGAGAAAGAAAAGCATGGAGCAGAACACAGCTGTGTGTCTATGAAGAGCGATCAGTCCATGCGCAATCCCATTGCTTTCACTGATAAAGCAGTGACCTTTGACCTCAGGTACAGTAGTGGTCATGCATGCATCTGACGAAATTGTTTTATTAAAAGTACTGTACATTGCATTCAAGCTACCTCCACAACACTAAATAGAATTTGGGACATTTGTGTGTGTGTGAATTCCTCATATTTAGAGAGGTCTGGCTGCAGAATTGGTGCAGATGCAATCTGAGCTGCATGCAATGCTTTTTAAGAGGCTCACCTAACCTCAACCCTCACAGCGATGCCACTAGCTCCATTGAGTGCATTGTGTCTGACATTGCATCACTGAGATATGCAGTCTCAGCTTGCATCATAAAAGCTGCATCCAGATACTATTGACCATATTGGGCATTTTCCACCAATATCTTGTTGAAGATTAGGGAAATGTAACTATATAGTTAAATGAAATGTAACATGTCTTGCACAGGGCTGGAGCTGGATGGGTTTAATGATTGCATTAAACTTTGCAACACATTATTTGTTTTTGTGATTAAATAAGTCAATGTATTAAACCAGCTATCCGAAAATATACTGATCACTGTGTTGCCCATAACACATGTTAATGCATGTGTGTTTTGTACATTGTGAACAGATCTGTGGCGTCCTCTTCATCCCACTTTGAGACACACACTGTTCAGGAAAAAACAGACAAAGGCCTGCAGACACAAATATTTGAGACTGAAGAACTGCAGAGAGTCAAAGACCAGCACAAAACTAGCATGAGGAAGAAGTATGAGCTGTTATCTGAGGGAATTAAAGTAAAAGAGACTGGAACCCAACTGAACCGGATCTACACCCAGCTGTACATCATAGAGGGAGAGAGTGAAGGAGTGAATGAAGAACATGAGGTTTTACAGATGGAGAAAACAGCCAGAACAAAACACTCCCAACACACTCCAATCTACTGCAATGACATCTTTAAAGAGGAGAAAGAGCAAATCAAGACTGTTCTTACTAAAGGCATCGCTGGAATCGGAAAAACCGTCTCTGTGCAGAAGTTCATTCTGGACTGGGCCGAGGGAAAAGCCAATCAGGATGTAGATTTCATGTTTGTGCTTCCATTTCGAGAGCTGAACTTGATCAGAGATCATCAGTACAGTCTTCACACACTTCTGCTGGACTTTCATCCTGAACTTGAAGATCTGGAGCCCAAGATTTATGAGGAGTGTAAAGTTGTGTTCATCTTTGATGGTCTGGATGAAAGCAGAATCACACTGATGTTTTCAGACGCTCAGAAAGTTTGTGATGTGACTGAGACTTCATCAGTGGCTGTGTTGATGTCAAAGCTGATGAAAGGAGAGCTGCTTCCCTCTGCTCTCATCTGGATCACCTCCAGACCAGCAGCAGCCAATCAGATCCCCTCCAAATACATCAAGCGTCTGACAGAAATTCAGGGATTCACTGAGCCTCAGAAGGAGGAATATTTCAGGAAGAGAATCAGTGAGCAGCATCAAGCCAGCAGAATCATCTCACACATCAGAAGAGCAAGAAGCCTCCACATCATGTGCCACATACCCGTCTTCTGCTGGATCTCATCCACTGTGCTTCAGAAGCTCCTGGAAGAAGATCTGAGTGCAGAAATCCCTCAAACTCTGACTGAAATGTACATCCACTTCCTGCTGATTCAGATCAACATGAGGAATCAGAAGTATGAAGAGAGAGATCCAGAGAAACTCCTGCAGTCCAACAGAGAAGTGATTGTCAAACTTGCTGAAGTGGCTTTCAGACAGCTGATGAAGGGCAATGTGATGTTCTATGAGGAGGACCTGATTGAGAGCGGCGTAGACGTCTCTGATGCCTCAGTGTATTCTGGGATTTGCACTGAGATCTTTAAGGAGGAATCTGTGATTCAGCAGAGGAAAGTCTACAGCTTCATCCATCTGAGTGTTCAGGAGTTCCTCGCTGCTTTCTATGTGTTTTACTACCATGTGAACACAACTATGATGGGTCTGAAGACATTTGCTTCATTGCAAAAATTGCTTAAAGGTGCAGTAGATGATGCCATTGAGAGTAAGAATGGGCGTCTGGATCTGTTCCTGCGGTTCCTGCTGGGCGTCTCACTGGAGTCCAATCAGAGACTCTTCCAGGATCTACTGACACACACAGAGAAGAGCTCAGAGAGCATCAGGAGAAGCACACAGTACATTAAAGAGAAGATCAGAGATGGACATGGACTCTCCACTGAAAGATCCATCAATCTGTTCCTCTGTCTGCTGGAAGTGAAAGATCAGACTCTGTCCAGAGAGATTCAGGAGTTTGTGAAATCAGACAAACAGTCAGAGAAGAAACTCTCTCCTGCTCACTGCTCAACAATCGCCTACATGCTTCAGATGTCAGAGGAGGTGCTGGATGAGCTGGAGCTCCAGAAATACAACACATCAGATGAGGGCAGGAGAAGACTGATACCAGCCGTCAGCAACTGCACAAGAGCCCTGTGAGTGATTAATCCAGTGTTACTTCTTTAGTTTCTTGTGCACATTTAGTTTGTTTTCAATTCTCTTGTTCTCCTCTTCTTTCAGTCTTGCTGGCTGTAATCTCTCTGCTCAGGATTGTGAAATTGTGTCGTCAGTTCTTCAATCCTCAAACTGTGTCCTGAGAGAGCTGGACCTGAGTAACAATGACCTGCAGGATTCAGGAGTGAAGCTGCTCTCTGATGGACTGAAGAGTCCAAACTGTCGGCTGGAGATACTGAGGTGAGACTTTCCTGTCGAGTCATGATTATTTAAAGATACAGATTCTATATTATGATTTGCACTTTGGTCTTTGTCTGCAGGTTGTCTGGCTGTATGGTGACAGAGGAAGGCTGTGGTTTTCTGTCTTCAGCTCTGAGTTCAAACCCCTCACACCTGAGAGAGCTGGATCTGAGCTACAATCACCCAGGACAATCAGGAGTCCAGCTGCTCCAACACACACTGGAGGACCCACACTACACACTGCAGAAACTCAAGTATGTGCTGCAGTAATGACTCATGTGTGTCAGTGTGTGGCTGGACTTTTCTAAGAGGGATTTTATATCATATCCAAATAACTCTACCGCACAAGACAAGACTGATGCCAGGCAGGGTCAGGTCTATTCAGTACCTGGATAGGAGACCACTTGGGAAATCTACTGTAGGTTGCTGTCAGAATGTGGCGTTGGTTAATTCAATTTTTTTATGTTTGAAATTAATTTGCCAAGCATTTTAATGCTATAATTAGCATGTTCTCCCCGTGTTGGCGTGGGTTTCCTTCAGGTGCTCTGGTTTCCCCCACAGTCCAAACAAATGCGCTATAGGGGAATTGATGAACTAAGTTGGCCATAGAGTATGAGTGGCTGAGTGAATGAGTGTGTATGGGTGTTTCCCAGTACAGGGTTGCAGCTGGAAGGGCATCCACTGCGTAAAAGATATGCTGAGTAGGTTGTTGGTTTATTCCGTTGTGGTGATCACTGATAAATAAAGAGACTTAGCCAAAGGAAAATGCATTAATGTAACTTATTAAATGTTTACTGTATATTTGTGTTAATTTTTAATTGATTGGTAATTAATTGAGTGTGTTTTTTGTTTGTTTTTGTCCTTGTATAGTTTGGACCATGGAGGACATTTTAGGATCAAACCTGGACTAAAAAAATGCAAGTTCTCTCTCTCACACACACACATGTGCATATTTACTTATACTGATTTACTTATCCCATCATCTGTGTTCTTGTGTTCAGATGCCTGTTTCCTCACACTGGATCCAAACACAGCACATGTTCAAATCCAACTATCTGAGGGAAACAGAGAGGCCAGAAATGTGAAAGATCCTCAGCCGTATCCTGATCATCCAGACAGATTTGATCAACAGGAGCAGGTTCTGTGTAGAGAGACTCTGACTGGACGCTGTTACTGGGAGGTGAAATGGAGCGGCTCTGGTCATATTGGGGTGGCTTATAAAGCGATCGACAGGAAAAGTGGGCTTGACTCTTGGTTTGGACTCAATGAAAACTCCTGGAGTCTGTACTGCTGTGATACGAATTACACAGTCTGGTACAACAACGAGAGCGCTGATATTATTGCTCCTTCAGCTCGTACCAATAGAGTAGGAGTGTATCTGGACGTTTCATCCGGCTCTCTGTCCTTCTACACCGTCTCTGACGCAAACACACTCACACTCATACACACATTCAACACCACATTCACTGAACCCCTCTACACAGGATTTGGGCTTTATCCTGAGTCTTCAGTGTCTCTGTGTCAGATTTAACAAACACTTCAGAGGACAAAAGTTTCCAGCACATTTCCATCTTGAACACTTCCAGGTCATTGTTTTAAATGTTATTTATATTTCAAGGAAATCTTGACACTATTTTGAACACTAAAAGAGCAAGAAACAGATTTACAAGCTAGAGTCATGTTACATTTGATGATGATGCAATATAAATCAGCAGAGTGAGATGTGCACTTGCAGTAAAGAAAACTAGCTGTAATTTTAAGATTTAAGTCACTACTGGAAGAAATTAAATGAATAAACATCTACCAAGCATTTTTTGTTTTTAAAAGATGTCTAATAGATGTCTAAACATAGTTGTCTTTGCTAACACGAGGCTAAATTTGGGCTGTCAGTGAAAATCGAATAGGTGACTAAGAATAGGCCACTACTAGACTAGTCATCAAATAAACAGAAATGAATGACGACACGTATCTAATTCAATTGACCTGACACAAATCATTGCTTAGCAACCGTAGCTACGCACAGGAACTCGGTCAAGCTTTTGAGTGCATAAGGATTGTGCAAATCTGATACCCCGTATCCTAAAAGTTTGGCCAGCGTGGTGGAATGTTTTCCCTTTCATTAATTCATTTTCTTGTTGGCTTAGTCCCTTTATTAATCTGGGGTCGCCACAGCGGAATGAACCGCCAACTTATCCAGCAAGTTTTTACGCAGCAGATGCCCTTCCAGCCGCAACCCATCTCTGGGTTCAAACATCAAACATTCACACACTCATTCACTCATACACTACAGACAATTTAGCCTACCCAAATCACCTGTACCATATATCTTTGGACTGTGGGGGAAACCTGAGCACCTGGAGGAAACCCACGCGAACGCAGGGAGAACATGCAAACTCCACACAGAAACGCCAACTGAGCCGAGGTTCGAACCTGCGACCCAGCAGGTGCTACCCACTGCGCCCCCCTGTTTTCCCTTTTTAAAACCTAAAACCCAACTGGAGAAGAGCCAGCATGGATTAAGCTATGTGAGCTATTATAACTGTGAGTTAAGTTGGTTTTGTTTCAGATATATACACATTCAGTGATAGACGGCAAAACACCTCTTACCCTAAACAGATCTAAATGGTGTTTCCTACAAAAATGCAATTTTTTTTGTTTCACAGCGGTCTTTTACTTTTTTCCCGCTCGATATTATGCGCACTGCTCTGTTTAAGCCCTCGCCATAGTAGTCATATTAATAGCAGTCATATTTCCATCTGTTTCAAGCTACGAATATTTTAATGGCATATAAACAGAACAAAACCGAGAGGTGATCACAATCTAAGCACTTGCGATCAATATACTTCACCCGCAGCTGTTTATCAGTCATTTATATCCCTCATGTCCATGTCAGAGCTACAGTTCACTGATGTTTTCGTCTGTCTTTTGGAAATTTAGTCATTGGTGACGATGTTATAGCAGGTTAATTTTTGCTGGTAGGGTAAATCTGTTTGTTCACTTCTGCTATTTATACTTTGATTTGCATTACATATGATTTATTTTATCCGCTTAACTGCAAATTAGAATGGAAACTGGATAAAGAGCACACAAACATACTGACAGATATAGGTGCTGTATGTTGTTATGGGTCAGTGATGCTAATATTCAGCACAAATCAGTCAGTCTTCCCTTTCTGGCTGCTCTTTATGAATGAATGGTGTGGAAGCACTGTCCTCGAGTGGTTCCTCGTCGGTTAGTAAGGCTATATTTCATTGCATAACATTTATCCAACTACTTATTGACGACTAGTCTATCTTTTGACTATTATTAGTTGTCTATTAGATTTTCACTGACAGCCCAAGTTTAGCTTTGTTTTCGCCAAGCTGTCTACGTTTAGACATCTATTAAACACAAAGTTGTTTGCTGGGTACAAGCTGCTCATATTCACCAGCTAAATATAAAGGACTTGCATGTGAATATTCAGATGTTAGACTTTCTGGGCTGGCATTTAATGCATCAACAAGTTTTCCTATCAGAGCAATGAAAGGAAACTGTACAGGTGCAAATAAATGATGTGCCTGGTCAGATCTTCTGTCTTAGCTCATGTTTATAATGCTATTTTTTATTTGAAGTGTATAGTTCATTGTTAATTAACTCTTGAATCTCTTATATTTTAATGATATACTTTGGCTCAATGAGAGCACATGGTGCGGAATAAAACACTCATGGTGAGAGAAATGAAAACCTGCTGTCCATGTTTGTCCAATGCAATAGTGTCCGGCTGCAGACTTGCACTCTCACACACATGCAAATCATCTGCAAGTGACATCACTGTGTGGTTAGAGGCAGGGGTTAAGTGTACATATACGCATATACCTGATAGTCCATGTCTGACAGTGCACATGGACTCTTCTCAACCAATGACAAACAGTCGTCTCAATTTTAAATCTTATTTGTTTTCACAGGAACTGGATCAGCTAGATTACATTAGAGAAAAAAAGCAAAAGTAAGAGAATTAGCATATCCAGCCGCACAAACACAAACTCTACCATCCACACTAGAAATTGGATAGTCTCAAATGTGTGGGGCAATAAAAGTGTGGGGCTTATTTGGGTTCAATATATTTTATCTTAATTTAGTGAAATAAATACTGCACTCACTCTTGCATTATTAGCAGTTTTTTAGTCACCTCTAATTGTTACTTTAGCTAATCTACAAGATTTTTCATTTATGCATGCAGTGATTTAGACTTAAATATACAACACAAATCAGAAAACTATTAAATAGATAGCTGACTATCTGGCTTTGCTATGATTTGGAGGACGTGAGGACACCCTTTGCTTTGTACACAGGCCAAAATAACAACAACAATATGACAGCTGTCATGTAAACCCAAGACTACCTGAAGGAGATGGTCTAATAGCAGACCATACATATGTCCAATGTAAAACCCCCTGCTGGTTATTATACAAACAATGAGTAGATTGTTTGATTTAATTTAAAAGATTTTCCTTACTTTTATTCCTAGTTGTTTTCTTGGAAGGCTAAACATTAAACTATTTGTAATATTTCCATTGCATGACCTTTTAAAAATAGTTTTAGCAGATCAGACAGTACTAACAGGCTTGGGCAGTTTGTCTTAATCTGATAACTTATCTCTTACAAACACAGATGCACCTCTGGAGAATCACAGACGTCTAAAATCCTCTAGGTTTCAGCTGTGGTTACGAGATCTCTTGGACTATAAAAACACTGGTAAGTTTGAGACAATTACTATTTAGCACAATGAGCTGAGTTCAACACAGAGATTAATGTCACACAGATGCTGTATTTAATCAAAACAAACATCACAATTTTCAGGTAATCTTGATGTCTTGTTTTTGTAGTCTTCTTTATTTCCACATTAATAATATGACATGTTTTTTTTTTGTTAGAAGTGTGTTTCATTCTGATAATTCTACATAGTTCTCCTTTACAATAACAATTAGAGCAGCGAGTACACCATTATGTGTAGACAGGATGTTTTTTCTTTGTGTGTAAGAAATGACAGCCAATATGTTGTTGGTTTAAACATTGAAGTTTTTGTTTTTGACAGATTAACAAGCCCAGTTCAGTTTTGTATGTAAACATGAAAAGCAGATTTGGATATCAGGAAATTAAGCCTTATGGGACTTTACCGGGTCGCTTGGATGGTTTTAGAAGGTATCTATCTGTCTGTCTGTCAGTCTGTCTGTTTGTCTGTCCGTCTATCTGTCTATCTGTCTATCTATATATCTCCATCTACCTGTCTGTGTCTGTCTGTCTGTCTGTCTGTCTGTCTGTCTGTCTGTCTGTCCGTCCATCTGTCTATCTATATATCTCCATCTACCTGTCTGTCTGTCTGTCTGTCTGTTCGCTCACCTGTATATATATATATATATATATATATATATATATATATATATATATATATATATATATATATATATATATATATACCTATCTACCTGTCTGTCTATCTATCTATCTGTCTGTCTGTCCGTCCGACTGTCTATCTATATATCTACATCTACCTGTCTGTCTGTCCGTCTATCTATCTACCTACCTATCTGTCCGTCTGTCTGTCAGTCTATCTGTCTATCTATATATCTACATCTTTCTGTCTGTCCGTCTGTCTGTCTATCTATATATCTACCTATCTACCTGTCAGTTTGTCTGTCTATTTGTCTATCTATCTATCTATCTGTCTGTCTATCTATCTATCTGTCTGTCTGTGTATCCATCTATCTATCAACTGTATATCTGTCTATCTGTCTATTTCACAATGATGCTTCGAATATTAAACAAATAAATCTTGTGCTGGTATACTATTTCTGACCTAAAACAAAAAGTAGCTTTTTTGAAATAAATCATTTGTGAATTCATCTGAAACTGCAGTCAACTCTTGAATCTTTATTTCTGAATCTTCATCCAGCTGTGTGTCTCTCACAAAATAAATGAACACAAGCTGTCACTGGAGAAGCAGCCTTTCAAATGGCACTGTACAGTTTTTAACAAAAGGACAGTTCATCCAAAAATTATCATTTACTCACTATTTACTCCTTCAAGTGGTTATGAACCTATGTGGATGAAAGCTTTCTTCAAAATATCTTCTTTATTGTTCGACAGAAGGAAGGAACCCACATAGGTTCATAACCACTTGAAGGAGAGTAAATAGTGAGTACATTTGTATTTTTGGGTGAACTGTCTCTTTTAAGGGTTCATACAATATTAGAAAAGTGTAAACCTAAAAATTACAGCTATATCTTTTGCAAAGACATGACCCCCGTAACAGTTTTTGTACCTTAATTTTATTTTAACTAGGAGTATATAACGTCAAATGATTAAGGTCAAAGAAAAAAGTTTTAACATAATAATAATAATAATAGTATTAACAAATGGGACGACGCAGTGGTGCAGTAGGTAGTGCTGTGGCCTCACAGCAAGAAGGTCACTGGTTTGAGCCTCGGCTGGGTCAGTTGGCATTTCTGTGTGGAGTTTGCATGTTCTCCCTGAGTTAGCGTGGGTTTCGTTACGTGCACTTAAGGGGAATTGATTAACTAAATTGGCCGTAGTGTTTGAGTGTCGGTGTATGTGTGTGAATGTGAGTGTGTATGGGTGTTTTCCAGTACTGGGTTGCACCTATAAAGGCATCCGCTGTGTAAAACATCCTGAAATAGTTGGCAATTCATTTGGCTGTGGTGACCCCTGATAAATAGAGACTAAGCTGAAGGAAAATGAACTGGTCATCAGAAATTGTAAAACACCAACAACAAAAATACTTTGAGAACAGTAAAGTGAATATTTTTAGTAAAAAAAAAAAAAAAAAAAAAAAATATATATATATATATATATATATATATATATATATATATATATATATATATATATATATATATTCATTTTCTTGTCGGCTTAGTAGCTTTATTAATCCAGAGTTGCCACAGCGGAATGAACCGCCAACTTATCCAGCAAGTTTTTATGCAGTGGATGCCCTTCCAGCCGCAACCCATCTCTGGGAATATATATATATATATATATATATATATATATATATATATATATATATATATATATATATATATATATATATATATATATATAAAAACATTATATATAAATATATCTGTACAAAATGTTTCACATATTTAGAACATTTTGATATAATCTTGTCAGAACATTGGCCAAAGTTCACATTCCACTGTACAAGGGAAGAGTGTTCCTCTGAATGGGATCTTTCATAATTATGAAGACAAAAATGGCATCAAAAAACTTTTATAAATATTAACTTCTTTTGCTAAAATCTTAAGAACATCATTAAATACCACATAACTTAATACAATAATATATTAATATAATAATAATGTTGAATTAAAGTTAGCAGAAGAACATTTGGTTATAACTTCAAGAGGACCTTGACAGAAAGTTGACAGAAAACATCTCAAACTCTGCTGTTCTTCTTTCAGGTACATGGTCATTGCTTTTTTAATTGCAGTAGTTTTGTTTTTGACGCTGACTCAGAGATCTGCTGTGACACACATTCCACGTCCTGCACCCATTGGTTATTGCTATTGTAAAGCAGCAGTGGTAACAGATGCAGAAACTTGCTCAGTGATCGGAAGGTATGATTATAAAGAGCCGCCACATTAATGTTTTCAAATGTGCTGCATTGGATTCATCATGTGAGCAGTGATAATTCTGCAACCATCGACTATGCATTTACAGGGGCTTCATTTTCAATGTGATCAGTACTCAAGTACTTGATGCTAAATTTCCTTAGTTCTTATAATCAGAAGTGGGTAGTAACATAGACGTGTGAACTGTGGGTGCTAAGATTGCTGCAGGACCTCCTAGTTTTGCTAGTTCAATTAAGATCAAATCAAATCAGGCCTTTATTTTAAATTGAATTTGTTTGTTAATTAATGCATTAATTAATTAAGGATACATTCACAGTCAGGGCTTGACATTAACTTTTTTGATCACCAGCCTCTGTGGCTAGTAGATTTCCAACATTACTAGCCACTTGCCATTTTCACTAGCCACACTTTTGTTGTTTGGAAAATATATTTTATATAAATAAATGTGACTTTGACATGCTAAAATGACTTGATTTAGATGTTGTGTTGTCCACATGCCTCCTCATTCATTTCACTGTTTGTGTGTGTTGTGTATGAGTTTGCTCCCTGTGCATGATCAAATGGGTTGTGTCGCATTGCAATTGATTTTTATTTCACATGACTTTTTAGGGCTCAGAATAAAGGTTTTACCAAATTCATCTCTGACCACACCAAAAAGAAATAATTATTTTTTAGACACATATTTAAATGTGTCAAAACAAACAAATATATAGCTGTATACATGCACTTTTTATTCAATAAAACTTTTTTTTTTTTAATTAACATTTAAAAAGATCTATTGTCATGCATCTAAAATATGCACAGTAATCTGTCCTGGTTAAAGGGCACAGATCACAAATGGGGGGTTAATCTCATATTAAAAAAATGTTATTGTAATTAAACTACATTAAAAAAAAACTAACTGTAAGCAAAAGAAAGCAGGTAAAACATACCACGAGTGATAATGAAAGGATGATCACGTGCCTGAGAATAATTAAAACGAAAGCAGTGACTGCTGCTGCTTACAAATATATATATATATATATATATATATATATATATATATATATATATATATATATATATATATATATATATATATATATATATATATCTTAAGCTCTGGAAAGCAGCAGGTCTGTGGGTACACGAGCATCGTTTTTTTGACTAGTCTTTTTCAAAGAGAACCGATCGCAAGAGAATGGAAAAAAAGTGCAAGTAAACGGGAGCGTGCACGCTTTTTAACAGTCGCGCGCATCACATCACCTGTGCGCGCGAGTGATCATCCTGTCATACGGTATTCACCTGCTTTGTCTCGTGCGAACACAGTTATTTTTGTCTTAGAATGTTCTCGATTCTAAGATCACATTTGCACGCATAGTGGGCCATCCTTATTGTCGAACCCTGCTTTAAGAAAACTACAACGTAAAAATTATTTCCAACCTGCCAAAGTGGCTAGTGGGAGAGGCTGTCCAACCAGCCAAAGCTGAAATCTACCCGCATTTGGCAGGTGTTATTGTAAAGCCCTGTTCACAGGTACTGAATTATTAGCTAAAATGAATTTGTTAATTATTACATTAATATTAATACATGTACTCGCAAGTTATTAAGATTGCTTTATTCATTATTCACACGTCAGCCATTATTCACTTATGTTGTAGGTAAAGTAGGTTCATGAATAGCACATGCCATAAATCATAATTAGTCCATGATAAATTAAGGATTAGTTTACATATTAGTAGGTCATTATTCATTTACTTTTGTTGTAAAGTGTTACCTGCAAATGTGCATCAGCTTTTTGTTGTTCTTCTAACCTCTGCTTATTACTAACCTATTATTAATATTTATTATTAACTGGAAAAGCCTCTATTGTTGTCAATCACTCTCTGTCCTTGCAGGGATATCCTGAAGCGCGGGGGTTCAGCAGTGGATGCTGCCATTGCAGCTCTGCTGTGTGTGAGTGTGATTAACCCTCAGAGTATGGGCATCGGTGGAGGACTGGTGTTTACCATATACAATGCTTCGAATGGTAGGAAGACTTTAAAAAACCTAACCAGAACTCCACTACAGTGGCATTAAGTCTTGATTTAGTGAAATGAACACCCTATTAATGATTATCTTTATAAAGCACATTTTGCACCGACGAAATTGTCCTGTGTAATATATAACAATTATCCGGTCTGTTGCGATTGGTCAACTGCATTCAGCACGAAAATGGAAAGAAATGTCCACCATGGCTTATCAACATTAGCCCCTTTCACACAGTCATACCGGTAAATATCCAGAAAATTTCCGGAACTACTTTACCGGTATATTAAAAAAAGCGCTGTTCACACAGGCGAGGACGTTACGGAATTTTTCCGGAAAAGAGCATTCACACATCCATTCCAAAATACCGGTAAATTCTGACATCATTAACCAGAAATGTCCTCTAAACGGCTGCGCTTGTGTTTGTAAACATTTGACTACATTACAAACTCTTCGGATGGATCAGTTGAGTACAACTCTAATGAAAACATAGGGAAACACTTTGATATGTGTGTGTGCTGGCTCTATGGGCGCTCACGGGCACACGCAAAGCTTGAAGGTAAACAAACAACGGATTATCATAAACATTTTATCGATAATTATTTACACAGCATTAATAAGGAACATAGAAACATTATCTGACTAACATCTAGCAGCTAAAGGTGTCTGGAAAAAATATTCAAAGGCTTTTATTCTCATAAACCGCGCGGACGTAAATGCGTCTGACTGTTGTGATTGGCTAAAGCAGACGTCTCACGTCAGCCCGTTCTAGACGTGGACGCGCTTATTACGGCAATCTTCCTTCTGCATTCACACAGCGCAGCATTCCGGCAAATTACCGGTAATGTTACAATTTCTCTTTCCGGAAAATAGCCAGAACGAATTTACCGGTATTTTCAAAAAGGGCCTGTTCACACATACAACCTTTCCGGAAAATTGCCGGTAATTTTCCGGAAAGGTCTGTATGTGTGAAAGGGGCTATTGTTACAGTAGCAGGAATATCTAAAGCAATGCAGTTAACACCTGCATATGCCCTATTCTCAACCACAACCCCAAGTAATAACGATGACACACATATTAATTAACATAATAATGGCGGAGTTGAACTATTTAGAAAATTGACCACGCCATTTATGTGTAATCATGAAAACAACGATGCAACAGACTTTAGGATTATCAACTGCAGCGAGATGACACAAACATGAAGCTTAATATGTGTGCTTCTTTTGAGCACAAATTCATTCATTCATTTTCATCCGCTTTTCCGGGGCTGGGTCAGGGGGGGCAGCAATCTTAGGACAGAACCCCAAACTTCCCTCTCCCCAGACACTTCTTCCAGCTCCTCTGGGGGATATCCCGAGGCATTGCCAGGCCAGCCGAGAGACATAGTCTCTCCAGTGTGTCCTGGGTCCTCCCTAAGGCCTCCTCCCGGTGGGACATGCCTGGAACACCTCTCTAGGTAGTCGTCCAGGAGGCATCCGAAACGGATGCCTGAGCCACCTCAGCTGACTTCTCTCAATGTGGAGGAGCAGCGGCTCTACTCTGAGCTCCACCCAGATGACAGAGCTCCTCACGCTATCCATAAGAGTGCGCCCTGCCACCCTGAGGAGTAAACTCATTTCGGTCTCTTGTATCCAGGATCTTGTCGTTTAGGTCATGACCCAAATCTCATGAGCATAGGTGAGAGTAGGAACGTAGATTGACCGGTAAATTGAGAGCTTTGCCTTTCGGCTCAGCTCCTTCTTCACCACAACAGACCAATACATTGAACGCATTACTGCTGCCACTGCACCAATGACCTCACTCGTGAGTCATGAACAAAACCCCAAGAAACTTAAACTCCTCAAGTATGGACATGGCAAACCACCGTTTTCTAGTGGAGCACCATCGACTCGGACTTGTCACACTCAGCAGCAAACCGCCCCAGAGCATGCTGAAGATCCATGTTTGATGAAGCCAACATAACAATATCATCTGCGAATAAGAGAGAAGAAGTCCTGTGGTCCCCGAAAAGGACCCCCTCCAGTCCAATGCTGCACCTTGAAATTCTTATCACAAAAAATACATTAATCTTCATCATGATGTGGGCCAGAAAATTAATCCAGATTGGCCGGATGTAGCTGGTATAGATTTTATGATTTTACACAGATAACCTCACAATGAAGAGAAACATTGCATATTCAAAACATTTCAGTAATGACGTATCAAAGTCCCATTTACTGAAGTCACATGAGCTTGCCGATTTGATAAGTGCTCTGAACCACTAAATCAAAAAAATAGTCAAAGTATTTAAAGCCTCATGAAGCAGTGCATGAGCTATAACCAGCTCCTCACGGTCTTAAATGAAATTGTAAAGTTTATTGTGTTCATCCACAGGAAAGGTGGAGACAATCAATGCTCGAGAGACTGCCCCAATGAGTGCTACAGCAAACATGTTTGACAATGATCCTCAAAAAAAGTATCCAGGTACAAACGATCATAAATAATTACACATTTAAAACAGATTTAATAACCACATAAATCCACACAGAAGATGTTGATGATAATTAGGTCCACACAGAATCTGTGCATGCAGAAATATGCCAATATTTTGTCCATTTAATTTTCTGAAAATACATGTATTTGTTTTTTTTGTTTTTTTTATTAATTGGAGTTATATTCTGGATTTTGGATGTTTTATGATTTATTTATAATACAGTTTGTAAAGTATTTTTTCTGTATTTTAGTAGACTTTTATTATATGTTTATTACTTGTTTACAAAACAAATAGATCTAACTGGATTTTCATTGTATTGTAAACCTTAAAGGAAAAAATCTATAATTTTTTCTATTGCATGCTTTAATTTTTAGTTATGATATTCCCAAATTCATTCTGGATAAATCCACAGATCTTTGAAAATTATGCGCAGAAATAACAAAAAACATATATATATATATATATATATATATATATATATATATATATATATATATATATATATATATATATATATATATATATGAAGAGAGAGAGAGAGAGAGAGAGAGAGAGATAAATATATATGAATATTTCTTCCAGTGTAGGATCATTAATGACTTAATCTTCTCCTTGTTTTTATCCTGATTATCAGGATTATTAATAGCTGTACCAGGAGAACTGCGTGGTTATGAAATGGCACACAAAAGGTATGGGAAACTGCCATGGAAAGATCTGTTTGTGCCCAGTATAAAGCTGGCATCGGAGGGATTTAAGATTGGCAAAGCCCTGGCCAATGCCATCAATGATGAAAAAGAGAAAATTCTGAAAAATGCAGCATTGCGGTGAGAATATTAATGTACCTCACAAACATATGAGTATGGCAGAATAGAAACTAAATATATTTTGGACACAGATTAACATAACAAATGCCCAAAGGTCTTCGGTTCTGATCATACCCGTAACACTAAGTGCCCTATCATACAATCAGCGCAAAATGTTTCCACAACGTGTTGCTCTTTTCAGACCAAATGCAACCTTAATTTTCTCTGCCATGTTGTTTAAATAGCAAATCCATTTGCACCACCTTGTGGACTCATAAGTGCTCTGGTCTAGAAAGGAGGTGTGGTAAGGCTCATTGTTGGTGAGTTACTATTTTAAGGAACTAAAATAGACTGCACAACAGACTAGCTGAAAGCAGATCTAGGGCTCTATTTGACGATCCATGTGCAAAGTCCAAAGTGCAGGGCGCAAAAGCATTATGGTCATGTCAGAATCCACTTTTGCTATTTTAAGGACAGAAAAATCTGCTTTGCGCCATGGCGCATGGTCTAAAAAGGCTGAGCTTATTCTCTTAATGAGTTATAGGTGTGTTTTGAGAATAAACCAATCAGAGTCTCATCTCCCATTCCCTTTAAGAGTCAGTTGCGTCTCGCCATTGTGCATTTGCTATTTACATGATGACTTTGTAAGTGCTCTCAAGAAAAGTTAAACAGAGCATCTGCAGTGTGAGAATGAGAATTGAGCCTCCTTATTCTTTACTTTCACTTTCACTCTCGTGGATAGGAAAACATTGTAAGCACAGACATCAATTAGCCTATAAATAAGTAATTTTGTTTGTTAAGCACAAAGATTTATTTCAAAACTATTTCTAAATTCAGTTCTAATCTCCAGCAAATGAATAAATGAACAATAATAATGAAGTGTGCTCAAAAACCTGAGTTATATCCTAAAACACATGCTGTGCCCCATATGGTCTAAAACCTGACAGGTGGACAAATCTAAGCTTGTTTATAATAAAACAAATATAAATATGGATATAATAAATAATACTGCTAATAATAATAATAACATTATACAAAAGCAAATTGTCATGAATAAACTGAAAAAGCCTCCCGAGATGAAGAAGGCATGGAGGCAGAGGTGTTTATATTTATGTAGAAAATAATCATAATTGAAAAATTTTTATCCTTTAATTCTTTTTATTTGTGAAGATATTTGCATATTGCTGGACATCCTGTGTGTAATAAGCAATGTATAAGCGAGACACACAACTAGCGCGCTCTACGCTGGGCTCATTTTATTGTTTATTTATTTCTTTGCTGGAGATTAGAACGGAATTTAGAAATAGTTTTTACATAAATTAATTATGTAGGCTAATGGATGTCTGTGTGTACAACATGTTTCCTTATCCACGAGAAAGTGAAAGGCCGATTGGAAGAGGCTCATTCACGTGCTGCAGATGCTCTGTTTAACTGTTTTCGCTCTAGTGTAGTGTTCAGTTTTTCCACTTATGAAGTCTTCATGTAAATAGAAAATACACTTATGGCGCGACGCAACTGACTCTTAAAGGGAATGGGAGATGAGACTCTGATTGGTTTATTCTCAAAACACATCCAGAGCTCATTAAGAGAATAAGCTCTCAACTCTGTTAGACCATGCGACATGTCGCAAAGCGGATTTTTCCATCCTTAAAATAGCAAAAGTGGATTCTGACACGCCCTTAATGCTTTTGCGCCCTGCGCTTTGGACTTTGTGATTAGATGGTTAAAATAAAGTCCTGTGTGTCTGCATTACAGTTTTTCTTAATTGCTAAAGAGTATTTACCAATAATTAAAATTACTTTTTCCAAACAAAATAATCTAGTTTTTCCCTTTGACACATGATTATGTTATGTTTACCCGGCTGGTAGATTATCTTGCTTGTTTTAAAGAAAAACTCATTTAATTTTGAATCATTATTTCTGAAAACAAGACTATATTTTTTTGCTTTTCTATAAAATGCTTTTTGATTTAAGAGTTTTTAGATATTTGTACTAGAAATGAGACAAAAACCCTAAAAAAAAAGAGCATGTTTGCAGTGTGTGATTGCAGATTGGAAAAATGCATATTTAAAAACCTGTAATGATAACATCCTCTTGATTTTACTCTTGTCTTTCTCGTCTTTTCAGTGAAGTGTTTTGTGACTCACACAATACCACCTTGAAGGAAAATGATACTATAAGTTTTCCCCAACTTGCTGCCACCTACTGGAAGATAGCAAAAAATGGAGCAAATGCATTTTACAATGGGTCCCTGGCTCAGACTCTAGTGAATGACATCAATGCTGCAGGTTATTTTTTTGCATACATCATATTACATAGTTGAGATTCTGCTGGTCTTTTGTCTTTGGCAAATTTGTCTGACAGTTTGTTTCTCCAAACACAGGGGGAAATATCACACTTCAAGACCTAAAGGATTATAAACCAGAGTTGATAGAGTCTGCATTGAACTTTACAGTGGGGAAATACACATTCTATGCTCCTACTGCTCCATTCGGTGGACCTGTGCTCGCTCTGATAATGAAAATACTCCTGGGCAAGGGTACAAAAGGTAGAAGCAAATTACATTTAGTTTGTTTTTTAAGTTCACATTTTTATACACTTTTAGAGTGTGTTATTGAGCAAAGACAGCAACAATACATTTCAACTGCATACCAGAGTGATTATCAGAGACAGAAAAATAAAAATGTTTATGGAAGTGTAAGAGAAGGTGATTTGACATTTATTAAGAAACAAATATTTACCTTAGCAAAGAAATAGGTGTGATCTTAAACGCAAAAAAAATGTTCTGTAAATGTGTGTGTGTGTGTGCGCATATGTAATATACTGCAGAACTACGGTTCAATTCAGGTACTTAAACATTTGATTTCAGGTTCTTCAGGTTTTGGCTTCTCAAAGAAAAGTGTGTCCACACCAGAGAATATGACTTTGACCTATCATCGCATCATAGAGGCTTTCTGCTTATCTACTGCCTTGAAGAATAATCTGTCTGACCCACGTTATGATAAAAGTGTCACTGAGGTGTGTTCAACTAGTTATGAATTCCTTGGGCCATTATAATAAATTCCTGGACCTGTATTCACAAAACATTTGATCCCACTACTAAGTACTTCTCTTATATAAAAAGCTTTTTTTTAATTATTCACAATGCCACTGAGACAAACTTTTAATATGAATAGAAAGATATCTTATATGTAGCCTATATGACATATATTGCATTGGTTAAGTGCACTAAAAGTGAAAAAACGTGAAAAGTGACAATTTTAAAGTGAAACTTTGGCTAAAGTATAATTGTGCTCGACACAAGAGGCAGACAAAGATATATTTACCGTCGTATTTTGTGGGTGTTCATAAATATTAAATACTTTACTTTTCCTTCAACATGATTTCTGCAGGATGTAATGAAGACCACAACTCCCATGATTCCACGCTCGGTCATGTCCTCATCCAAATACACCTTTGTTTGTTTTGAATATGTGCCCTCTAGTGGCCAAAAATTCAGGCTGTGCCTTTAAGGTTGTGTAGAGGCTGTCTGGACAACCACTGAATAAAATGTACTCCCTGAAGTTTAATAAGCACCACCCAACAAATCCCGCAACTAGCAAAAATCGTGTTATCTTACCAAAATAAATTATATTATATTATATTATATTATATTATATTATATTATATTATATTATATTATAAATATACTATTTAAAATATAAGGATATACAGTAGTCAACATTTGAAGTGGATTTTTTTATTGTCTTGATTGTAATAAATTTGTTGTTGAATAAATTTAGGTAAAAAAAATTAAAAATAATAAAATAAATAAATAAATAAATCAATCAATCAATTAAATAATCCACTTCAAATGTTTATCACTGTTTAATATTCATTCTTTTATTTTCCTTTAGCTGAGTCCCATTATTCAACAGGGGTCACCACCTTGGTATGAACCACCAACAAGCAACCCAGTACTGGGAAACACCCATAAACTCTCACATTCACGCACATAAACTACGGCCAATTTAGTTCATCAGTTCACCTGTACCACATGTCTTTGGACTGTGGAGCACCCGGAGGAAACCCACGCCAACACAGGGAGAACATGCAAACTCCACACAGAAATGCCAATTGTCAACCAGTGACCATCTTGCTGTGAGGCGACAAGGCTAATCACAGAGCCACAGTGTTTAATATATACAGCTATACTGTATTTTTCCACTACTGGTACATCAGACATTCCTAAAGCCAAATCACATCTCAAGTATAGAATTTCTCCACTTTATTAACTTTTGGCGCTTTTGACCTAACAAGAAGGTGACATGGTGGCGCAGTAGGTAGTGCTGTCGCCTTACAGAAAGAAGGTTGTTAATTCGAGCCTCGGCTGGGTCAGTTGGCCCTGTGTGGAGTTTGAATGTTCTCCTTGTGTACGAGTGGGTTCCCTCCGAGTGCTCCGGTATCCCCCACAAGTCCAAACACATGTGGTATAACACATATGCTGGATAAAACATACGCTGGATAAGTTGGCGGTTCATTCCGCTGTGGCGACCCCAGACTAAGGGACTAAGCCGTAAAGAAAATGAATGAATGAATGATTTAACAGAAAGATTAAACATAATCTCAGCAGTCTTTGATGTTCTCAAAGCCTGTCACTGTTCCTGTTTACACTATTTCCTAATTTGGTTTTACAGTTAATCAAAAACATGACTTCAGACAGCTTTGCGGACGACGCCAGGAGGAAGATTAAAGATAACATTGCAACCGCCTGCAACAAGCTGCTGGATGACAATGATGACAATGGCACATCTCACGTGTCTGTCCTTGATAAAGACGGCTATGCAGTGGCGGTGACCAGCAGCATCAATAACTAGTACGTTATTAGAAACACCCAGTTTAATATATTTACATCCAAACACTACATACTTAAGACAGGCTTCACTGTACATGATGGATAAGAGACCGCTGAAAAAGTGTGTGTTTGCGTATGGAAATGTATTATCCTCCCTCCCTGTTAAATTTCTCCTATCTAGTGTATATATCTATGGATATTTGCAAGTGTCGTAACTAATTGCAGGGCATTTCTTCAGTTGTGTTGTCAAACTGATGAAGATCATTTTTTAATTTGCTGGTGTTTTTGTAATTGCATGTGCTTTCTTAAATTGCAGCGCGATAAGCTCTCTCGGTCAACATAATCTATACAGTATGTGTGTATATATATATATATATATATATGTATGTGTGTATATATACAGTATATATATATATATATATATATATATATATATATATATATATATATATATATTAGGGGTGTCAAATTTAATTACTAACGTCATATATCTCCTATGCACGACGTCGCAGTACAATATTATGGCAAAGGAGGCGAAAGCGAGTAAATAAACACCCCTAATACTTAAAAGGTAGGTAATTATGCACAGTTTAACTGCTTGTGAGTTTGCTGGAAAATCTTTCGATGACGCTGAAGAAGGCACAGCACACGAGCCGCTATTTTACTACTATGGAGAAATGCTGTATAACTCCATCTTTATCTCTCTCTCTCTCTCTCTCTTTCTCTCTCTCTCTCTCTCACACTTTGGACATTTGATCTGATGGTTTGTTTGCGAGGTAACTTTTCCTCTCCTCTTGGCCGTTAAAGCGATACCTGTGGATCCAGACACGAGCGTGCCTGAGGTGCGAGTTTTCTCCACTGTGTCTATTATGGATTACCTGTGATAACGTATTATGCACATATAGACTGTAACCACAGCTGGTCTTCCTGCGTCACTCTTCGGTGAACAGCGCTTTCGTTTCTAAAGCCAATTGCAGCCCTTTCTGTTGAGCTGGTGAAGACAATGACCAATCATTGGGGTGTACGACCTAGCTTGACAGTGCTCAAAAAGCAAGCGGGATCATATTTACATTAGTTTGTTTGCTGTAAATGCTCATGCTGTTTTCTGTGCACGTGTTGCAGTTTTGTTTGATACATTCAGAAAGAGTCATTTCTTTGAGCAGGTCAAATGAAAGGTACATATCATATATCATATATCCTACTGCTGTATTAAAGAACAAAATTGTATTACAAATAATATATAAATATATTTATATATTTTAATTTAAAAATCTTGTTTTGTGAAGAAAAAATCTAATTATGTATTGAAAGCATCGTCAATGCACCGAGATATCGAATTGAACTGAATCAATGGCATGATAATCATAACCGAACCGAACCAGTGTAGGTTCACACCTCTAATATATATATATATATATTTGTTTGTGTGTGTTTAAGTTGATGTTAAAATGAAGCATTGTTTTTTTTGTGGTTGTTTTTTATTTTATTTTGTGTTCTCTCTTTCTCTTTCTCTCTCTCTCTCTCTCTCTCACTCTCTCTCTCTCTCTCTCTCTCTCTCTCTCTCTCTCTCTCTCGCTCATGTTCTCACAGTTTCGGTTCTGGTGTGATGTCAGGCTGTTCAGGCATCATATTTAATGACCAGATGTCAGATTTCATTCAGATGAAGAGTGAACGCAACAAAATTGAAGGAGGTAAAGGAAAAATAATCATTTGAGTAGTTTGAGTTCCAATATTAAGTAAAAGCACCTACATAAATGTAAATGTTAATGTTTTTATGACCAGGTAAGAGACCACTGTCATCAATGTGTCCCACAATAATACTGGGCAAATCCAAAGGAAAAGGGGGGAAAGTGAGAATGGTGGTTGGAGCTGAAGGAGGGACGAACATCACCACATCTGTTGTTCAGGTGATTTAAAACACACATCTGGAGATTTCAACAATTTAACATTTGATCAGTTTTACACAATCAATACATTGACATTTAATTTATTCATCTGAACCCGAGAAAGCATCTATTTTTATGTGCTTAAATAAAGAGTTTTGTGTGTGATTTTTAATGTATTTGTTCTTTATCTGTTTCTCTCATCTCAGGTGATCCTGAACTACCTGTACTTTGGCTATTATCTGAAGACAGCTGTTGATCAACCCAGATTTCACATCACACCAAATGGGACATATGTGGATGATAACTTTGATGAGGTAGTGCTTCTGCACTTCACTACAAGTCTGTGATGCAAATTAGATACACAATGTTAGAAAAACAAATGATTATACCATTTTCCTCTTTGTTTTATGAATGCAGAGAGTGATTAAAGGCTTGGAGGAGAAGAATCATACTATTATACGTAACGATACTGAAGATTCAGTGGTTCAGGCGATTGGACGAGAATGCACCAAAATCTGTGCTGCATCTGACTTCAGGAAATATGGCAAACCTGCTGGATACTGACCGCTGCTTCTGCGTTCATGCTGCAGTTTTCAATTATGTTTATATGTGAAGTAGCTGTAGAGTGACAGCTTTAGTTTGTTTTCAATGACATGTACTTTTTATGAAATGACCAAGAACCAAAATGCAAAAAACATTTCAAAATACGGAAGTGAGAAAACATACAGTTCCATGGCATGTAAAAATATCACATGGTCAATTTTTACAGGTCAGAATACTGGCCATTGGCGGGTGCAGTAAAATGTTTGTTTTAGACCCAGCTAAATAAAAACAAGAGCAGGTAATACACCATGTGTTATATTACAAAATTCCTTTTAAATGTTTCTAATTTCACAGTAATATTTCAGCTGTTTTTATTTAGCTTATCTAAAAATCTGCTTAGAAATTGCAGAAATTTATAAGCTCAAAACAAGAGTTTAATAGATATATTGGTGGAAAAAAAATCAATAAAGTTTCCTTTTAGTCTATTCAATAAGTGTTTTTTTTTTTTTTTTCTATTTAAACACTTTATACTAAAAAACACTGATATGCACATATGAGTTACTGAGAACCAACGAAAAAAATGTGGCAAAATGTGGGATAAACACAATCAAAGTGCTGTATAAAAACAAAATTAGTATATCATATAAGACGGATAAAACAAAGCACAGTTTAATAATACATCAGATAGTAGTTCAACCTCTCAGAAAACTAATTAGAAGATGCATATGGGGTGCTGTTGAACATGCAATGACTCTCTGCATGACTAAAGGAGTTTTAGTTTATTAGTTGAAAGAAAATGGATTTGGTAAAGCATGTGAGACTGTTGATCTGTTTGGTTTAAAGTAAAATTACTGATGGTTATTAAAATTTGTGAAGACTAGAAGATTGATAGTAAATGACAGTCAGTTTCTCACAAACAGCAGTGTGCGTGTTGTCAGTGCTCGTCAGGTCTGCATGTGTGCATCATGCTTCTGTCAGTCTATGTGGCTCCTGTCGCTGTTCATCTAGAACTCCACATCTATAATCCTCTTAGTCTATGCTGACATCATCTTCAGCAGCTCAAACACTCTAATGGCTAATGGACAGACGGCTGCTTCTCACTCAGGGCTGCTGGAGATGCTAATGAAATTGAGAGATGGGCACTAGTGGGCGGGGCTTTCCCCCTCTGATGACACGTACAAGAGAGAATGTCAATCACAGTGTTTCTGCATCAAGTCTAATTAGAACAAACACAACTCATTACTGTTGACCACTAGAGGTGCTGGAGATACACACACACACACACACACACACACACACACACACACACACACACACACACACACACACACACACACACACACACACACACACACACACACACACCCACTATCGGGGTTAAACCCCACATAAAAACCAGTTTTGCATAACAGGTGCCTTTAAAAATGTGCATGTTTACTCACTCTGGAGCCAGAAAGTGATGTCACTATGAGGGGTGTGGTCAGGGGCGGACTGGCCATCTGGCAAACCGGGCACTTTCCAGGTGAGCCAACGTACTTTTTGGGCCGGGCTGATCATCGTCTTATAATCTGATTGGCCCATAAAAGGCTTAGCAGCCTATCGTTTTTTCTGCTTTATTAATTGACGCTCCTGTGGTGACTATTTGAAAGTAGATGCTTTTTTTTCCCAGACAGACAGACTGGGTCGGCCCATGTGACACTCTGCAGTCCATTGGTTCTTTTCTTTATTGACATTGAGCTGGCCCAATCACAAACTCCTATTTTGGGCTCTGTATGAGCGTGCGATGTCTGTGTGTATTTGTCAAAATAGTCGAGAGTCAGAGAGAAGAAACGCAAGGGAGGCGCAGAGAAATTGCAGGAAATACACCGCCGCTTCATTTAGCGATTCTGAAAAGTTCTCTGTTCATTCTAGCACACGGCTAAAAACGCAAATCACGTGACCACACACTCACTGCCAAGACCTTCAGCCAGTAGATCAGCGGGTGAGCATAAACCCCAGGTGAGAGTATAGTGCATGTCAGACAGTTCATCTGCTGGATCTGATCTCACTATAGTTGTTAAACGTGATATTCAACTTGTTGTCTCTATCTAACAACTCATGTCTTTTGAATCACTTGTTCTCAGTTAACCGTTTTGGCTGAGTGCAAAGATAAGCTGATATATTCATTTATGTAACCACATACACTGATTCTGCACATTGACTTGCTTACCTTTATCATTTAAATTTAATGTACGTTATACTGTTATAATGGCCATTATTAAAACTGATATTCTGCAAAAGAGACAGGGTAAAGTTCATTATTTTCAATGGAAATGAAAGGAGGCAGTTATATTTAAGCCCTGTTTTGTTATAAATATGCAAAGTGAAGATGACGCTCATATAAATATGCAGCTACACGAGGCTGTTTGGTGTCTGTTAATCATAATATCAAAATGAAACAAATTTGACTTATATTATGTTTTAATTGTTTAGATAGTGAAACAGCAAGCAGGATGAGGTGAAAGAGGTTATAAAGTACACTGTTCTCTTTGAAGATTTACCCATGCATTAGCAGGCAGTTTTTGTGATGTTTATTATTGAATATAGGCTGAGAGAATAGTGTATTGAATAAGCTAAATTGGCTGTAGTGTACGAGTGTGTTTGAATGAGTGTGTATGGGTGATTTCCAATATTGGGTTGTGGCTGGAAAGGCATCTGCTGCATAAAACATGCTGGAATAGTTGGCAGTTCATTCCACTGCGGCAACCCCTGATAAATAAGGGACTTATGCGAAGAAAAATAAATGAATAAATAGTGTATTTTTTAGAACTCAACAAATATCTTTATGGACAGTAAACAGAAATTAAATTGAGATTAAAGTTTGTATTTAATTATTTATTTCATATATATATGGCTTTTGTGTTTTATAGAATATGAGTTGATAAAAATATTGGAAATGCATAGATAGATAGCATTTTGATTGAATTTAGTGGACCGCTCTGGCCCAAAATGCCAGGGCCGATTTTTTGCCCCAGTCCAGCCCTGGGTGTGGTTGAGTGCTCGTTAAAATTTCTGACAGTCCACATGGACGACATCCATCGACCAATGACAGACGGACACTACTACACTTTTCATTCTCACGTGTCTTCATAGGAACTGGATCAACTGGAGCTGCATAATCTCTGGATGACTCAGGATGCTTATAATATTTGTCAACAAGAGATGTTTTATACGGCTTTAATAGTCCTGCTGCACAAACACAAACTACCATCCACACTGTGAATTGAATAGATTCAATTATATGGGGCATTTAAGTGTGCACTGTAAAAAATATATATATCCTTCAATTAACAATTTTACTTATTTTGTGATTGATGTTTTTATTTTTCCTTATTTATTTCTGCTTTTGAGTTGCATTATGGGATCTTGATCTTGCTTTCAGCAACTTTTAACATTCAATAGTGTAAAAAAAGTGACTTTTGTAAAAATGTTTAATAGTGTGCAGTGCTGTATTGTCTGTGTTGGTGTTGTATATTACACTACAGAAAGCCTTGTAATTATCAGCAGCACATTTCCTGTTATTTTACAGGCTCTATATATTATTTCTTATCCATTACATTTCAAATTACTGAAAGGTCAATAAAAGTCACTTTGTTGTAGTTGAATTATCAACATCAAAAGTGGAGAGAGCAGAGATCAACATCCCATAATGCAATTTACAGCCCCAAATAAACTTGTGAATAAAAAAAACATGAAAACTGTTCATTAACAGATTTTTTTATTTATTTATTTTTTTTATTTTTATTTTTTTGGTGGATCACTAGTATATTTAATCTTAATTCAATGAGATGAATTACTCTTTTTTTTTTTTTTTTTACTTTCATGTTGCTGAACAGAACATACCAACTTTTATCTAAATTTTGAATCAAGGCATGCAGCAGATTTACTGTACGTATGTAGCAGAAGATTATTAGGAAGACAGATGACAAAAATGCTTTGCTATTGTTCAGATTGCCTACCATGAGAATACCATGTGTTTTCACACATTATTTTTAGATGAAAGCGTGTGGTTGGCATAAATACACAGCAACAATGTGACTGCTGTCATGTGACCCCAAGACTACCTGAAGGAGATCCTTTAATCCTAGACTACAGATATACTGTATGTCCAGAGTAAAAGCCCCTCACATGTAAACACTGAACAGATTGTTTTATGTTATTTTAATAATAATTTTAATATCCTTTACTTTGGTTCCTGTTTAAAGTTTATTGGAAGGTTAATTCTGAAAACTATTTGTAAAATTTCCATTGAATGACCTTACAAAACTGTAGAACCAGATCAGTCAGTACCAACAGGTTTGTGCGGTTTCTCATTCTGACGATTTTACAAAAACAGATTTGCCTGAGGAGGATCACAGACATCTGAGTCATTGTCTTGTTTATTCCCTATCTAGGTGGATTGTTCTAGTTGTTTGATTACCAGATCTCTAGGACTATAAAAACACTGGTAAGATTGATGCTGAATCAGCTAATTATTTATTATTTGCTTTTCTTTAAACAATGCAACACTTAAAAGTTGTTAATTAAACAGTATCTAATTAGCACAATAAGCCAACTGAGTAAGATCAGTTCAAGGCAGAGATTAATGTCACACCGAAACTTAGTATGAACTAACAAATTTGAATTATCAGTTAATCTTAATGTCTTGTTTTTTTAGCCATCTGCACTACCAAGTTAATAATATGTTTGTTTCTTTTTTGTTAGAAGATGTGGCATTATATGTTATTTCAATTTGTTCTCTTTTACAATCACAAATGGAGCAGCGATTTCACTGCTGTGTTTATGTGTTGTATATGTTGGCACCCAATCATTTCTTTAAACATTGACCATTGCCATTTGTTTCTGACAGATTCTAAAAGCCCAGTCCAGTTTTGTCTGCAAACATGAGTTGCAGATTTGACTATGAGGAAATTAGGCCTTATGTGATTTTATCGGGTCCCTTGGATTGCTTTAGATGGTATCTATCTATCTATCTATCTATCTATCTATCTATCTATCTATCTATCTATCTATCTATCTATCTATCTATCTATCTATCTATCTATCTATCTATCTATCTATCTATCTATCTATCTATCTATCTATCTATCTATCTATCTATCTATCTATCTATCTATCTATCTATCTATCTATCTATCTATCTATCTATCTATCTATCTATCTATCTATCTATCTATCTATCTAGCCTAATTACTCTAACCTGCCCAGTTACCCTAATTACCCTAGTGAAGCCTTTAAATGTCACTTTAAGCTGTATAGAAGTGTCTTGAAGAATATCTACTCTAATATTATTTACTGTCATCATGACAAAGAGAAAATAAATCAGTTATTAGAGATGAGTTATTAACACTATTATGATTAGAAATGTGCTAAAGAAATCTGCTCTCCGTTAAACAGAAACTGGGGAAAAAATAAACAAGCGGTCTGATAGCTCAGAGGGGCTAATAATTCTGACTTCAACTTTGTGTGTGTCTCGGAAATAAATATGCACAAGCTGTCACTAGGGTATACAGCCTTTCAAAAGGTACACATTTGGAATTTAGTACCCTAAGGGGTACATTGTTATCCAAAAAGTACAAGTGTATCTTTTAAAAGGATATGTGACAACTTTTGTACATTTACTTCTGAATGTACAACTTCAAATGATCAAATGAAAAAAGTAATTAGTTAATTGCCGCATAACTGTAGAAACATATTTAAAATGTATATATTTTTGAGCGAGAGAGAGAGAGAGAGAGAGAGAGAAAGAGAAGCTTGACACAACAATCAAAAGCTCAATATGCACATACACTTTTAGCAGTTAATCCAACACAATCTCACGGCAATTCGTAACTTTTTCATTTAGTGGCTAATTCGTATGTATTCGTACGATCTAATTTGTACAATTTAGTACGATTTGCTCATCCCCAAATGACAGTTGGGGTTAGGGGTGGGGTCAGGTGCCACGCCTCCTTTTTAAAATCATACCATTTCTTACGACTGAACTCGTACGAATTCGTACAAATTAGCCACTAAACTGGCAAAACATAAAAATACTTACATTTTCTCATGAGATCAGGCTGGTTAATCATACTTTATATAGTCATACTTACAATGTATCTGTTTTTTACTTTATTTGGATGGTTCATTTTATGTTACATTGCATCTATGCCAACTAATTTTTATTAGATTTTAAGTAGACTGTAAGGTTAGAGTTGGGGTTAGTGTAAGTTTACATGTACATGCCAAGTATCTTTTAGTCAGTTAAATATATGTTGGAGCAGAATCAGCAGATATTAAGCAGACAGTCTACTAATACTCTGATACTAGAACATCAAAATAAAATTTTACCTATGTTGTTGTGTTTGTTAGTTTTTGCTAATATTTTGAGAACATCATTAAAGACCACATACTTTTGAACAAGCATTATATTCAAGTTAACTGAAAACCTTGACAGAATGTTAGTGGTCTGAGAGCTAGTTAAAGAAATACAGAACCAGGTTTACAGAATTCTGGAGACAGTGTTGATGTTTTATAATTGTTTTACAGGATCCTTACACTGGTGGTCAGTGGCTGTTCCAAGTTATGTTCTTCCACCAGATGTTTAATTTCTAAAATATTTAAAACCAAGAAAAGCAGGTAATGAAGAATGTACACAAACAGACATAGAGGCTCATAAAAAATACTTTTTAACCCCTGCTGAATTTGAGAAAGTAATACATGCATTTATATCTTCATGTTCAGACTGCAACTCATTTTATATTGGTCATACATATAAATCGCCTACAAGTGGTCTGAAATGCAGCAGCTAGATTTCTTACTGTCACTTGTAAATTTGAGCACATTACCCCATCTTACTCTCTGCACTGGTTGCCGATATGTATTAGAATAGTTTCTAATTTTACTCTTTGTTTTTAAGATTTTGAATGATCTGGTAACTTCTTATCTATCCGAACAAGTGACTGTTAACATTTCTGCTTGATGTTTAAGGTCATTAAGTCAGAAATTGTTAAAAATTCCCAGATCAAAATGAAAGACAAAGGGAAACCAGGCCTTTTTCATTGTGGGCCCCAAATTGTGAAACATAGTACCTCTCTCTATTAGAATAATTTCTACTGAATCTGTGTTCAAGGTGTAGGGATTGTATACCGTTTTAACCCAAAGAATAAGCAGTCTGTCTTGGTGAAGAAGAGCCGGAGTCAGATATTCAAATAAATAAATCAAGTTTACTAAAGATAGTTTGCAGTTTCATCGGCAGAAGCCAGCTTCAACACTTACAACGAGATCCCAGACCGCTCTGACTTACAATCACAAGTCAATAACAATTATACTCTCAAATAACGTCCTTAACTGCGTCATACAAATAGATGATCTAACCTGATTGGTTAAAACACAGATAGACTAGGAAAGTTTCCACGAGGGTGCATACGTATATTCTGAACAATATCTTAAGGAAATAAACATCAGATATCCACTAGACTGTTTAGAGCTGAAAATAGACTTGTAAAACGAATCCATAAACAAATAGAACACACACACTTAAAGTACAATCCGTTTCTTACCCAAGGCTGAGTGTACCCTCAGCTGTCTTTATCAAAACTAGTTAAAAACCGATATAATCCACAGGGTGGGCCATTTATATGAATACACCTTGATAAAATGGGAATGGTTGGTGATATTAACGTTCTGTTTGTGGCACATTAGTATATGTGAGGGGGCAAACTTTTCAAGATGGGTGGTGACTATGGTGGCCATTTTGAAGTCGGCCATCTTGGATCCAACTTTTGTTTATTTTAATAGGAAGAGGGTCATATGACGCATCAAACTGATTGGGAATTTCACAAGAAAACAATGCCGACAAGAAAATTAATGAATGAATGAGTTATTTACAAGTTTCTGACCACTTATAAAAAGTGTTCAGTGTGCTGCCCATTGTGTTAGATTGTCAATGCAACCCTCTTCTCCCACTCCTGACACACTGATAGCAACACCGCAGGAAAAATGCCAGCACAGGCTTCCAGTATGTGTAGTTTCAGGTGCTGCACATCTTGTGTCTTCTCAGCATTGGATTTTATAAGTGGTCAGAAACTTGTATATAACTCATGAAAGAATAAAGTTACCTTAAAACCAAGCACACCATTGTTGTTCTTGTGAAATTCCCAATAAGTTTGATGTGTCATATGACCCTCCTTCTATTGAAAACTTAAGTTAGTCACCACCCATCTAAAGTGGATGATGAGAAAAGGATAAACGTTGATCCATGCTGAGATGGAGTGTAAGGTAGAAATCCAAACCCTTCAAAGGGGAAACTGAAACTTCACCTTTCAGAAAAGGTTTTTATACAGGAGTTAGCTGAATTTGCTGGTTTTTGTTGAATGTCTTGTATGTTATTTTTTCCTTTGATCTTAATTTAGAATTTTTTACACAATTTGTGTACAGCACAATGGTCAACATAATAAAATTCTGCTTTATAAATAAAGTAAGTCTAAGATTAAATGACATATTTATCAAATGATACATTTAAATTTGATTTCTAAAACAGGTTTAAATCTGATTAAAAATATATAAATATCAAAAATATCAAATCATATCAAACCAAAAAATTAATCGCAAACTCTGGTGTTTTTCTTTCAGATTGGTCTGTCTTATCATTGCTTCAGTGATTGCAGTGGCTTTGTTATTGTTAATGCGTGTGATTTGGTGTCACAAATGCATGTTTAATGGTAATTGCTATGGTAAAGCAGCAGTGGCAACAGATGCAGAAACTTGCTCAGACATTGGAAGGTACCATTATAATGAGCCTTTACGTTCAAGTTTCCACATGTATTATTTAAGATTAATTATGTGAACAACATGCTTCTGCAACCCTCTGCTTTTACAGGGGCATTATTTTCAATGTTATTAGTATTTGAATGTCTGGCAAATTTTTATAGCTCAGTTCTTATGTGGTAGTTGGTCGTAAAAATGTGAATTATGAGTGCTGAGATTGCTGCAGCACCTCTCTCTGTCTGCTAGTTTAATTAAGATAATAAATAACAAAAGTTTTTTGTGTGTGTTTAAATTGTCCTCTTCTTTTTTTGTTTAAATTATTTAGTTTTTTCTTTGGTGTCAAATTTGCTTTGCGACTTGAAATTTTTTTTTTTTACATTTCTGTCTATATCTTTAAGATCTTTTTCATTCATGGTGTTAAAAATTAGGTTCAAACTAGTTACAAGTGTCCAAGTGGCTATTAGTAGCCACACATTATGACACACATTATTTTTGCAGCAGAAATAAAAAAAATAATGCGTAAATTAGTCTCAAACAGGAGGAGTGAAAAGTTACAATTGTTACAAAGATTTCCACTGGGCTCAGATGTAACAGTATGAAATAAGGATAATGACCGAAAAAATTATTTGAAAGCTTTTTATTGATCTAACTTTTCAGCACAACTGGTGTGTGTGTGTGTGTGTGTGTGTGTGTGTGTGTGTGTGTGTGTGTGTGTGTGTGTGTGTGTGTGTGTGTGTGTGTGTGTGTGTTTGTGTGTGTGTGTGTGTGTGTGTGTGTGTGTGTGTGTGTGTGTGTGTGTTTGTGTGTGTGTGTGTGTAACAAAGCTGAATTAAATGTTAATGCAAATGTGCATCTAATTTTTGTTATTATATCATTCTTTTCTTATAAACTCTACTTATCACTAATTTGTAAAAGTCCCTATTTTTCTCAAACAATGTCTTTGCAGGGATATCCTGCAACGTGGGGGTTCAGCAGTGGATGCTGCTATCGCCGCTCTGCTGTGTGTGAGTGTGATTAACCCACAGAGTATAGGTATTGGAGGAGGAGTGGTGTTCACCATATACAATGCATCAACAGGTATGAAGACTTTGAGAAACATAATGATCAATTCTTGTTTTAGCTAAAATAAATAAATAAATAAATAAATAAATAAATAAATAAATAAATAAATAAATAAATAAATAAATAACTGAACATTCTATTAATGTTTATTTTTATAAAGCACCTTTAGCTTGATTAAAATTGATTGATTAAAATTTCCTGTGTGACATGATAAAAGTCTGAAGTTAAAGAAAAGAATGAGAGTTTCACTGTATGCAGACTTGATTTTCTGTTGATGCTGTTAAAGAAAAGTCATTAATAGTTTCTCTGGAGCATGCTGAGGTATGTATTATAAAAAGTCATATATTGGTTTTTGGGGTCTTTAACAACAGGCTGATCTGCATGCAATGTCAAAAAACACTTTCATTGTCTTATAACATGCATTTATTTTGACCTAATTTTCTCAATGACTTCCATATGATTTGTTCAGTGATTAATTTTTTACAAAGCCCTCCATTACACGACATTACAGTTTTTTTTACAATGGCTATGACAGTTTTTTCAATACATTTAACAAGTTTCCTAAACGTTAAACATGATTAGCCCAACATCCATCTTTGTTGGCTATACAATTAACACATTTTTTGTTGCTTTGACAAACCCTTTAGTATGAGGAACTACTTTCTTCCACATTGAATTCAAATCATAATCTGACAGTTAAACAGTTGAGCGTGGATCTTTTAAACTTTAGATCTGTAGTGTCTGCTTTTTGCTGGCTGTATGTGGGCGGAGTAATACACAAAGGGTAAAGAGGCTGTACGGGTGCTGATATTACAGAATATCACACGGCAATCAGCCAATCATATATATATATATATATATATATATATATATATATATATATATATATATATATATATATATATATGTATGTATATAGATTATATCAGCTCATTTCCATCTAGAAAGCACAATTATGTGTTGAGGTTTTTCCAATCACATGATCATATGTTCTAATAGATGACTCTTGAGGTTTTTGAAAGGGACAGTGAGCACATCAAAGAACTCTGTCACAAAATACATCCAGATTATGCAATACAGTCATTACTGAACTATACACAGTGTTTTGCAGTAAACTAATCTATAAACCTGGAGTAAACCTTAATTTGTATATACAGTAGATATGCAGTACAGTACAGCATTTGCATACACCGTGTCTAATTACTTTCAGAGAGTCATGTTGGAGTTGGAGGTCAATAAACTCCCACATTAAATTATCTATGTTGATGAGACTGGAGATGTCACTGTGGGAGTAACATAATAGGCCAAAGGGCCACAGTTACCGTGCCGGGCCATAGAAGATATCAAGTGTAATGTGGATGAGAACATGTGGCCATATGCTGATGACCAGGCAGAATAAAAGATTACTTATTTATTTTTATTTTTTTATTTCTTTATAATTGCGGTGCTTTTTCTGTTTGTATATCTTGCAGTGATATCCGTTTGCAAATAAAGTCTCTACTGCAGCAATTCTGTGTCTGCACATTTGTCTTAACATAAACGGTACATTTTAAAATGCAATTTGTTTTCTTCATTTCTGTATTGAATTTTTGCAGTAAAAGAAAGAAAATGCAAAACTGAAAAACAAAAAGACAAAACTGTAGAGAGTCTTCAAATATAAGGGCAGTGCTGACACAAACTAATGTAGTTTCTGTAATTTTAGCTAATGAGTGTGTTTTTATTTTCAGTGTGTTATGACGGACTAAATGTTTTTGTTGGAAGAGAACACGTGTTAGTGTTTTAAACAATTATTTGATTTTGAAACGTTTGCAGTGTTTTGTTAGACATTGTGTAGTGTGTTAGTTTATTATTATATTTTGATTATTAGTTTAGAGGTTTAGTTCACAATGTGTGAGAGTTTAGCAAACTTGTTAAATGTATTGAAAAAACTGTCATACCCATTGTAAAAACTGTAATCTCTGCTAATTGGTCCAATGATCCAATCTGTTGTGATTGGTCAACGTCGGAATTAAATGGCCACCAGAGCTTATTAACATAGTTGACGCAGCCCAATGCAGGGATGGACTAAACTAATGCAGTTAAACACCAGTATATTACTCTATTCTTAACCCTTACCCCAAGTAATAACATCAACAACACACACTCAGTATTATTGACAAAGGGGAAAAGGTTTGTAAATTGACCGCGCAACGCATGTGTATAATCAAGAACCACTGCGCAACAGGCTTTAGGATTATCAACTACCAAATACAGCCAGCAAAAAGCAGATACTACAGATCTTAAGCAAAATAAAGCTTACCTTCATATAGATTTTATTAATTTAAACAGATCACCTTCCAGTGGAAAACCGCTGCATATTCAAAACAATTCAACATTTTAGTAATGACATATCAATGTCCTATTTTATAAAGTATGATGATTTGCTCATGAAGCAATGGTTAAAAATATACATCTTTAGTTAGCAACCTTTTATTTGTTTGGTCTATGACTAATACCTCATTATAAATGAAAATGTAAAGTTTATTGTCTTCACTCACAGGAAAGGTGGAGACAATTAATGCTCGAGAAACTGCGCCAATGAGTGCTACAGCAGACATGTTTGACAATAACAACAATAATACAAAACCAGGTATAAACCACCATAATTTATTACAGCTTTACTACACAGATTTAATAAGCAAATTAATCTAGACAGAACATGTTGGTGATAAAAAGGCCCACACAGAGTCCATGCATGCAGAAACATGCCAATATTTTAGCCCGTCTATAGTTTACAGGAGGTATATATGTATTGTACTCATTTTTATATTAATTTTAGTAACATTTGAGACTAAAATGAAAATGTTTTATGATTTATTTATAATACAGTTTGTAAAGTAATATTTATTATTATTCTGTCTATTAGATGATACGTATGTTGTACGAGTTTATGACTCATTTATAAAACAAGTAGATCTAATTGGATTTGCATTATAAACCATACAATTCTCCCAAAATCATTCTGATTGAATCCACAGATTTTTTTCAGAATTCTGCACAGAAATAACAAAAACATGGCCCTGATGATAAACCATGTAAACAGCAAACTAAATATTTCTTCCAATGTATGATAATAAATGATTTCGTTTTTTCTTTGTTTTTGTCCTGAATGTCAGGATTATTAATAGCTGTACCAGGAGAATTGCGTGGTTATAAACTGGCACACGACAGGCATGGTAGACTGGAATGGAAAGAGCTGTTTAAGCCCAGTATAAAGCTGGCACGGAAGGGATTTAAGATTGGCAAAGCCCTGGCTGACGCCATCAAAGAGGAAGAAGATAAATTTCAGAAAAATACAACACTGTGGTGAGAATATATATATATATATATATATATATATATATATATATATATATATATATATATATATATATATATATATATATATATATATATATATATATACACACACACACACACACACACACAGGGAAATAAGGGGAGAACATGCAAATTCCACACAGAAATGCCAACTGACCAGCCGAGGCTTGAACCAGCGGCCTTCTTACTGTGAGATGGCAGTGCTACTCACTGCGCAACCGCACCACCCTGTGTGTGTGTGTGTTTGTGTGTGTGTGTGCATGTGTGCGTGTGTGTGTTTGTGTGTGTCTGTGTGTACAAAGCAAACATTGAGAAAATAGCAGAATAGAAAAGGCATAGCTTTTGGTCACACATAAACATTAAATAAGGCCAAAGGTTTTGGACTCGTATCATATGCATATTATGTCTGTATTAAGTCTAAACCCATCTTTCTTCCACTCTCATCTTTCTTTTATCCAGTGAAGTGTTTTGTGATGCAGACTATAACCTTCCGAAGATAAATGACTATATAAGATTTTCCCAACTTGCTGCCACCTACAGGAAGATATCAGAAGAAGGACCTGATGCATTTTACAATGGGTCCCTGACTCAGAGCATAGTGGATGATATCAGAGCTGCAGGTTATTTCATGCAGAAATCTTATTACATATTTAGGATTTGATAGATTATTAGTTTAAAGTATACACATATTACTGATGGATTGTTTCTGGGAATAAAGGAGGAAACATCACACGTAAGGACCTAACGGATTATGAGCCAGTGCTGACAGAGTCTGCAATAAACTTTAATGTCGGGAAATACATATTTCATGCTCCTGGTGCTCCATTCGGTGGACCCGTGCTCACTCTTATAATGAAAATTCTCCTGGGCAACGGTACAAAAGGTAGTCACAAATTACATTTACTTTGTTGTCTTTTTTTAAGTTTGCCCTTTTAAGTAGATTTAGAGTGTTATTGAGTACACAGAGATTATTAAAGTCAGTGACAGGCAGCACTCAGTCAATGCACTTATTTTTTGATGAAAATAAATAAATTATTTACTTACGCAAAGAAGTAGATTTGTAATACAAAAATAACACAAAAATATTATTTATACAGTAAACAATCTTGCGTGCGTGTGTGTGTGTGCGTGCAAACAGGGAGCTTTGTATTTGGTTTATTCAATACGCAAATGTTTTATCCTAATCTCTTGTAACATGGACATCCTTGACATTCTTCCCAAATTTACTTTAGTTCCCCTCATCTCTAACCTGCGGCGTTTTACATCATATAAACAGAGATGTATTTCATTATAGATTTTCCCTTTATTTCAGTCAGATCTAATATAACCTAATTAGTAACTTGATACTTAAGTAGACTTAACACTAAATGCTTTTATACTTTTTACTTATAATTGAAGTTTTTAATATTACCATTACTTGAGAAATTATTTGTACAAGTAGTACAAGCTTTTGTTTTTGTGTGACTGTGTGTTGTTTTTATCTATTTATTTATTTTTTCATTTATTTATTTATTTTTTTTTTTTTTTTCCTTTTTTTTTGTATTTATTTATTTTTGTCTACATTTTTTGCTTCTGCTCATGGTGTTTTGGGGCACTTCCAAAGAGCAACAAAAGCAAATTTTCATCCTGTATAGTCCAATAAGTCCTAAACATGGTTATATTCACACACCTCAGACAGGAGTGTTGACTGGATACCATCTTCAGTAACACCCATAAATGTTGAGGATTCACAAACTTTGTAATTTATACTCAAAATTTTGGTCTTCATTTCTGACATATACTGTATAAATAAGGTTTATTTCAGGCAATTAAACATATAATTTCAGGTTTTTCAGGTTTCAACCTCTCAAAGAAAAGTGTGTCCACAACCAAAAATAAGACTTTGACCTACCACCGCATAATAGAGACTTTATGCATAGCTGATGTAGAGAAGACTAAACTGGGAGACCCACTTAAACAACCAATTGTCAATGAGGTGAGTTCAACTCTACTTATGGATTCATTGGGCCTCAAATTTACTTCCAAACCTGTATTCACAAAACATTTTATCTCACCACTACTTAAGTAAATAACAGTACATTTTTAAGCTATGAGTTTTCTCGTCAAATCTATACACAAAGCAGCTAAGGTGAACTTTTAAAAGGAAAATAGAAAGAAGTCTCAAGCTGAGAGTGGGCGGAGCTTACTTTATCACTATGGATGATGCCAGCACGCTTATTAAATATGCACACAGTGATTGGCTGATGAAGAAAGGGAGGAGTCATGTAACTGTGAGATATTGGTATATGAGTGTTATGGGCATTGAACATACATCTCTAAATTATAAATGTGTTTGGAATTTGGAATGGAGAGATGAAAGAGAGGAGAAAATTAAATAAGAAATGACAAAAAACAATAGTTGGACAGAGAGGTAAAATTACAATGTGAAAAGAAGAAGGGAGAAGGAATGAGAGAGTAAATAATAAATGAAACCATAAGTAATTGGGATTGTGTGTGTGCGCAATCAGCAGAATCCCGAACAGGTGAGTGCGAGTGCACGACTGAACTTTTAGTCCATATACCAGTGGATTTGTAGTTCTATATCGATCTGCTTGCTTATCGATCTTCCAAGATTAGATCACTGGTGATCTTGACATATAAAGGAAAGTTGACTTCTGGAGTTGAATTTCTCTGCTTTCTTAGCTTTTGCCATGCTTGATCAAACTGATTGGACAAGGATCCAGCACACGTTGATTTTCTCAAAGTCTTCAATTTTCCTATTTACATGATTCACTAATTTTGTTTTTATAGGTTGTCAAAAACATGATCTCAGACAGCTTTGCGGACCACAACAGGAGTGAGATTGATGACAGCATTGCAACAGCCTGCAACAAGTCTAACAATGTCTCTAAATCTGTACCTGATGACAGCGGCACATCTCATGTGTCTGTCATCGATGCAGAAGGCAATGCAGTGGCGGTGACCAGCAGCATTAATAACTAGTAAGAAAACTGAAGCATTTTGTTTAAGCTATTTACATCCACACACTGCATATTTCAGACAGGCGTCAATATCAATGTTTTTAAATGTCCATTTAGTTATAAGACAAGTCTGTACAGTTTTTGTTTGCAGTGGGGGAACTTTAATACAACCAGGAAATAAATTCAAATAGAAATATAGCATACATGTTTATATATGCCCTACTGATATATTAATCTCTTTATGAAAATGAAACAATTCCATATAAGCTACATGTGCCTATATGGGGGGGGGGGGGGGGGTGTTGATCTTAAAAATTAAAAACTGTTTTATTCTAGCCCAAATAAAACATACAAGAAAAAAATATTGAAAATGTTCTTGCTCTGTTAATCATCATTTGGAAAATATTCAAAAAATAAATATATAAATAAAAGGGGGGCGAATAATTCTGACTTCAACTGTATGTGTACTTTTGCTGTTGTTCTTTTTTTTTTTTTTTTGGTGATCTCTCTCTCTTTTCCTCTCTCTCCCTCTGTGTTTGTGTGTGTGTGTGTGTGTGTGTGTGTGTGTGTGTGTGTGTGTACATGCATTTTATCTCACAGTTTCGGTTCTGGTGTGATGTCAGAGTGTACAGGCATTATATTTAATGACCAGATGAAGGATTTCACGGACAATGAACATAACAGAATTGAAAAAGGTAAAGAAAAAAACGTATTTGAGTATTTTACTACAATATACTGAAGAGAAGTAGTTACAGTATATGGTAAAAACAACTACATAAATGTTGATTTAAAATGTCTGTTGTTTTTTGACCAGGTAAAAGACCACTGTCATCAATGTGTCCCACAATAATACTGGATGAAGAGAAAGAAAATAGTGAAAAAGTCACAATGGTGGTTGGAGCTGAAGGAGGGACGAACATCACTACAGCTGTTGCTCAGGTGATACAAATATCTATTTCAACTATTTAATTTGATTGCACACAAAACAACATGAAAAATCAATACATTAAATCTTGATGCATCTTTCTTAATGTTTTTTTAATTATTATTATTATTTATTTCTTAGAATAGGCCAATGTGTCTTAATAAATTAATGTCCAAATAAACTTGTCTTTTACCTTTTTTTCTCATATCAGGTGATCCTGAACTACCTGTACTTTGATTATGACCTAAAGGATGCTGTTAATGCTTCCAGAGTTCAAATCAAGAACAATGTGACAAATGTGGAGCCAGGATTTGATAAGGTAGCATTTCTTCACTTCTCTACAAGATTGTCCTGCAAATTAAATTAATAATATCAGAAAATTTCAAAATTACATTCATTTCCTTTTTGTGATTTATGAATGCAGGATGTGATTAAAGGTTTGGAGCAGAAGTATCATGTTATAGGCAACAAAACTGAAGTTTCAGTGGTTCAGGTGATTGATCGAGAAAAGGACAAAGTCTGTGCTGTGTCTGACCACAGGAAATATGGCAATCCTGCTGGATACTGACCACTGCTGATGTGGTCAACAGTGTTTTTATGTCAAATGATCATCAAGTAAGAGCTCCAGAATAGTTTGTTTGGGTGTTTTAGATGCTATTAAAAAGGGTCTAAAATTAACACTCATCAAGCAACAAATTTTCTTGGCAATCTAGTTAAATACTAGTTTATTTTGTACAGAAAAATATATATATTATTATTACCACTATTATTATTTACTCTCTTCACAGTAAATATTCTGCCCCAACCCAACATCATTATCGCTTTCAGAATGAAGATGAAATAATACACATACAGTTTAATGGCATGTTAAAATATCCATATGGTACATTTTTTTACAGAGCAAATCAGTGGCCATTGGCACGTGCAGCAAAATGTTAGTTTTAGGCCCAGCTAATAAAACTGGAGCAGTTAATCCACCTTATATTATATCACAAATATTCTATAAATGTTTCTGATTTTTGTAGTATACTAATCTAGCTGTTTTATTATGTTGTAAGTCTGATAGTAGGCATTGCAAAAATATATAAATAAAGTTTTCTGTTAGTCTATTCAGTGTGTTGTTTTGTCAATTAAACATTGGTGAATAAATACAGAAATTAGTTAATAAACAATTCTTTACCGCACATATGAGAAACACTGAACTAAGAACATGAAAACAGCAATTTCAATAATTATGAGTCTGCATGAAAGCATCTGCATCTGAGTGGAAGTATACACTTTTTTCTTGGGCTTTATTTTATTTGGTCAGTCAAGGTGTGTTTCAAAAGTCTAAGACAAATAAAGCACATCCTATACACCCTGCCAAGTGTACAAAAATATATTTGGCAACAACCATGCTGTAATACCTTACTTATTATTAATCTTGAATAATGTATGTTTAAATATTGTAACGCTCTTCTTTAAATCTACAGTATGCACAAGAAAAAAGAAAAAAATATGGTTCAATTCTCTTGTCTCAGTTTTCAAATTTTATCATGGATTGATGAATATCTTATGTATCGGAATCACAAATTTCTCTGAAAATGTCTTAACAATAAAACACAAACAACATTTATACAATAACACAATACAACAATGTGGTGTGTATGAAGTCCAAAAGTCTGCGAATGAGTGTACATACTAAATGGTAGTGATGTGACGTTGTGCGCCGAGGCTTCGAAGCATGTATCAAAAAAACGATACATCTCGCAGTGAAGCAGTGTACCGGAGCTTGATTCGTTTTGCCATCATCACGTGATCAGTGACGTCCGAAGCTTCATTTTCGCCTTTACCCACGTGACTGCTTTGAATTTTGATTCAAAGGTTTAAACACCCTCATAGTAAAGTGTATAGCGAGAGAACTGGCGTCTATTACATACATTTGTTTCAAAGCACTGCACCAGTCCCACACACCAGTAATTAAACTAAACTACAATAGTATTTTTTTGTAAAAAGGTTTTGAACAATACTAAAGTGTATTAGCGTATTTTTTTATGACTATCTTTAAAGAAAACCACCGCATATCGTAGTATTGTGTTTAACAAAGACCATCGGGTGAATGTGACTCTGAAGCATTGTTTACATAGTGTCCTCCTAAAACACTCGCCTTTCAACCAGGAATCGCTGGTTCGATCCCCGCTTGGAGCGGGACTCATTGTGTTATGATAAACTTTTGAATACCTTGGATTTTACTACAATCATCAGTTGTGTAATGTAATATATCTTGTGTAAAAACTACAGTAATTGAGTAATTTGTTTATATTGCTGTTGTTGTATTACTACATGAATGAGTTGGTCAGTTGTGAACATTTGACATTATTGCAGCACAGTGCTTTCCCACACTTTTACCAGAAGAGGTCCTCATTGAGCTCTGATTTAGAAAGCTTCGAGTAACGAACCTTTTTCCGATACAATTGAGTCGAGCACTTCACTGGTTCAGAAAGCTTCATTTCACCATCACTACTAAATGGATCATGCTCACCACACAGTTTGAGTCCAGATAATTGGAACCATGTCAAGTTGCAGTACATCAAATGTCCTCCTAGGATAGTCTTTACTGTGGTCCAAAAAGGCAAAAAAAATCCACACAAAACAATTGTCCTTCGCACACGAAACAAGAAAAAAAGGTAGACTTAGCAAACACCTGCTCCATGTGCTCCTCTGGCTTCTTCAGATGACACAGTGAGTAGTGTCCAGGTGCCCTCTATCTCCCCCTTGTGGTGTGTATCTTCTTCTTCTTCGTTTTATGGCGAGTTGCGAACCAACTTTAAAGGTGCATATCGCCACCTACTGTGATGGAGTGTGAAGAGGTTGAACTGGTTTCCTAAATTCTATTGTATAATCCACTATTTTTAATGAACCTTTTTACTGCCTTTATTTGTCTTACTGAATCTAAACCATCTTTTAATAAACCCTTTATTGTGAAATCCTGGTATCCTAAACTATGCAATTCCTCTTTAAGGTTTCTTCTTTCATTTTTATATGCTTTGCATCTTTTTAAAACATGTTCTACTGTCTCATCTGTTATTGTGGTGTGTGTGTTGTGTAAATGTGTATATATGGAAAAAGAGCAACAGAACAGGAAATAGAACACCGACACATTCACCTGACCTCATCCCTTCAAAATAAAGAACCTAAAATAAAAGTCTATTACTCATTTTGGTATATTTGGAGCTACAAAAACCGTAAGTATGCTCTACTGCCAGGCCTATTCACACATTTAACGAATACAACAGAAAGCATAAACTCAGTAATGTGGCAACGCTACATACTTATGTTTTCTCGTGAGATCAGGCTGGTATAACTGTTGTTTGTTTGTGTGTTATAAAGCTGAAAAAATGTAAACTCAATGTGGATCAGTTTTATTTTGGCTATAAACATTTTTTTTTTGATAGCCTACTTTTCCAACCCTTTGTTCATAAGTGACTTGTGCAAAAGCCCCAGTTGTTTCCAATCACTCTCTGTCTTTGCAGGAATATCCTGCAGCATGGGGGTTCAGCAGTGGATGCTGCTATCGCAGCTCAACTGTGTGTGAGTGTGATTTACTCACAGAGTATAGGCATTGGAGGAGGTGTGGTGTTCACCATATACAATGCTTCAACAGGTATGAAGACTTTGAGAAACATAATCAGTAAACTGGCATCAATTCTTGTTTTAGCTTGAAGAAACAATTACCTCAACACCCTATTAATGCACATGTTTATGAAGCCCATTTTGCACTGAAAAAATATTCCTGTCTACCATATGATAATAGTCTGGGGTTGAAAAAAAGTGAGAGAGCTTGTATGAAGAGTTTGTTTCCAAATTATACTTTTAAAGAAAAAGCTAATAATAGTGCACAAAACACAGAAACTGTTTTTGAAGTGCATTATGGGATGTTGATCTCTGCTCTGTCCAATTTTGATGTTGATAATTCAACTCTACAGTTTAACAAAGTGACTTTTATTGACATTTTAGCTGTTTGAAATAATAATATAATGTATAAGAAATAATATCTAGACAAATAAGTCAGAACAGAACAGTAAAGGTGCTGCAGTTTAATACAAGGTTTCTGTAGTGTAATATACAACACAAATCAAGACAATACAGCACTGCAGACTATTACACATGCAGAAAAGTCACTTTATACTACTTTCCAAGGTTAAAAGTTGTTAGAAGAATGATCAACCTCCCATAATACAGTTTAAAAGCAGAAATAAACAGGGGGAAAAATACATCAATAACAAAATATGGAAAACTGCACATTTACTGCTATTTTATGAAGTGTGGTCTTGAACAAGCTGATCTCAGTTCAGGTGTTACTTGGGAGTAAACGAGCAACTTGTCCAGAAGCAGCAACATGTTTAATCAAAAGTGGATGTGAACATCACCTCTGTGTCTCTGGATAATTTGTAATCATAATCACATTTTAGTGTTTCAGTTTTGTCTGAATTAGGACTGTGTGTACCATTGTTACCAATACTAATGGCCTAGTTAACATGTTGCTTAACAACATGGGACAGAACAAGATTCCAGCAGCAAGCATTTTGATGAGAGCTGCATGCGGATGGACTGTATTTTATGAAATATAATTTAAATTTGTAAAACACAATACGTTTATTTGATAAAAGCACTAGAGTTTTTTTCAAACTGAAATTTGTTTGTTTGTTTGTTTGGTTTCTGTTTGTTTGCGAGTCAGCTATTTCTTTGCAAAGCAGATGTGTTTTAATGCAAAATGCTGGATTTGTTTGTAAAATACAGGCTGTTGTTGTTGTCCTAATCACTTTACCAAAACACTAAACAGTGGAGACAATTAATGCTAGAGAAACTGTCCCAAAGAGTGCTTCAGAGAACATGCTTGTCAATAAATCCTGTAAGAAAAATGCAGGGATGAACCACCATAAACTATTACAGCTTTACAACACATATAGATTAAGCACATGAGTCCACACACAAGCTGTTGATGAGTCCATGTACACAGCAAACTCAATATTTCTTCTCCTTGTTTTTGTCCTGAAATCCAGGGTTGTTCATAGCTGTACCAGGAGAACTGTGAGGTTATGAAATGGCACACAGAAGGCACGGGAGACTACCATGGGAAGATCTGTTTCAGCCCAGTATAAAGCTGGCATCAGATGGGTTTAAGATTGGCAAAGCCTTGGCCAATGCCATCAATGATGAAAAAGAAAAATATTGTGACTTTACAGCATTGCAGTGAGAATATTGATGTACCACGCAAACATAGAGAGAATGACAGATACAGTAGAAATGGAAAATATTTTAGGCACAGAAAGACATAACAAATGGCCAAAAGTATTTGGCTCTGATATAACACTATGTGCATATCATGTCTGCATTATAACTTCATCTTGCTAATCCTTTTGTCTTTCTCTTTTTCTTTAGTGAAATGTTTTGCAACTCAAACAAAAACCTCTCCAAGAAAAATTATACTATAACATTTCCCAAACTGGCTGAAACCTACAAGACAATAGCAGAAGATGGAGCAGATGCATTTTACAATGGGTCCCTGACTGATGACATAGTTGATACCATCAGAAAAAAAAGGTTATTACATGCTTAAATCTTATAACACATTTGAGATTTTGCTGACCCTAAGTATGCAAATCTTTCTGACAGTTTGTTTCTGAAAACACAGGTGAACACATGAGGACCTTATGGGTTATAAGGCAGTGCTGAATGAGAGTGCATTGAGCTTTAACGTGAGCAATTACACATTTCATGCTCCAACTGCTCCATTTGGTGGACCTGTGCTCACTCTGATAATGAAAATACTCCTGGGCAAGGGTACAGCAGGTAGTTAGCAAGTTACATTTAATTCATTACATTTTTTTTTAATATTAAAAAGAATATGAAAAAATTCAATTTAAATGTTAATTTAGAGTATTTTAAACTGCCCTTACTTTACTAATATCTCCAGGTGGTTGCACAGCAAGGAGACAAGATCTGTGCTGTTACTGACCCGAGGAATGGTGGATATCAGATGCTGAGCACTGCTTCTGTGTTTCTGCTGCTGTTGTCAACCATATTTTCCCATGAAATCACAGTCTAACAGCAGCTCCAGATTTCAGAATTGTTTTTTTTTTTGTTTTTTTTTTATGTTGTATAGACGCTAATAAACAGGGCCTAAAATTAACATTTGCTGAGCACCAAATTGCCGGTTGGTTAGTTACACATATTTTTTTAATTTGTCTGTAATTACAAAAATATGTAAAGTGAAGAAAACCTTGTTATATGTTAATGTGTGCAGCTCTTAATAACAGTGTTTCCAGTCATAATAATACTTTAACAGACAATTATTTTTATTGTTATTATTATTATTATCATTAATAGTAGTAGCAGTAGTAGAAACAGTAGTAGTAGCAGTAGTAGTAGTAATAGCATTAGTAATAGTAGTAGTAGTATTTACTCTCTTTACCCAAATAATCTGCCTTAACTCCAAATCAGTAATGTTTTTTATTGACATATACTTTTGACAATTGAACATGAACCAAAATGCATCAATTATTTCAAAATAGAAGAAGTGAGATAATGCACATACAGTTTAAAGGCATGTAAAATATCCTCATAGTGCATTTCAAAATCAAATCAGTGGCCATTAGCATGTGTGGAAAAATGTTAGTTTTAGGCCCAGCTAATAAAACTGGAGAGGGTAAAACCATATAGTAGTATTCAAGCCGTTTTTTCTTTGCTATTATTACGCTTTCCTAATGCTGTTGCTTTAAAATTTGCTTAAATTTTACAGACTAACATATATATCCTCAAGAAAAAGTTGATAGTTGCATTGCAAAAAATAGAAATACAGTTGAAGTCAGAATTATCAGCTCCCCTTTTAATTAGTTTATATATATATATATATATATATATATATATATATATATATATATATATATATATATATATATATATATATATATATTTGGTTAATGATGTTTAACAGAGCAAGGACATTTTCACAGTATGTCTGATAATATTTTTTTTTTCTGGAGAAAGTCTTATTTGTTTTATTTTGGTCAGAATAAAAGCAATTCTAAATTTTTTAAAAGCCATTTTAAGGTCAATATTATTAGCCCCTTTAAGCTATTTTTATTTTCGATAATCTACAAAAAACCATCGTTATACAATAACTTGCCTAATTACCCTAACCTGCCCAGTTACCCTAATTACCCTAGTTAATCCTTTAAATGTCACTTTAAGCTGTATAGAAGTGTCTTGAAGAATATCTAGTCTAATGTTATTCACTGTCATCATGACAAAGAGAAAATAAATTCGTTATTAGAAATGTAGAGAGTTAACAAAAATTGAAAAAAAACAGGGGGGCTAATAATTCAGTGGGGCTAATAATTCTGACTTCAACTGTATATGAGTTGTGTTCTATAAGCCTTTTCATTGTTTGTCAATTTGACATTGGTGAATAAATACTGAAATAAGTAAATACCCTGGTCTTTGCAGCTTAAGCAACTGATAAACAAGAACATAAAAAAGAGCAATTTCAGTGATTAAGAAACTTTGTGGAAGGGGAAACTCTGTTTTCATTGGTTTTAACTGTAAATGGTTCATGTGTGTTTAAAAAAATTAAAGGGTAAATAAACGATTACATGTAAACCCTGACAGTGCACAAAAATATCTGGCAACAATCATGCTCACATGCAGAAAATGTCAAACCAATCATGCTCAGACATTTACTGTATGTTTTATGCTGATTAATTCACTTTACAACTACACATTAAGACCTGTAAAATAAAAACAAAATAAGAATAACAAATAAGGTGCATAAAACAAAGCACAATATGATAATAAGTCAGATAATAGCAACCTCTCAAAGGCTAACAAGGAGAAAAAGACATTACCCCTTCTTATATATGATTTAGAAATGTGTTGAAAAAATCTTCTTTGCATTAAACGAAATGTATATATATAAGCATGTATGACAGTGGTTTGTTCTGGAGACAATCCAACACAAACATTGCTTAATAACAATATTGACCAAAAATACTTTTTAAAAATAAACAACATAAAACAAATAACCTTTCCCAAAAGAAAATATATTAACAGAAATACTGTAAATATTTCATTGCTCCATTGATGTGGGAAATATTTAAAGAATAATAAATATTGCGCAGGAGGGCTAATAATTTTGTCCTCAATTGTATATGTATATATAGTGTTGGAGAAAAAAAAGGTAATATTAGAACCTTCACTTTTTATCTAACTTTGTTTTTATGTATGAGCACTGCAGTACCGTTGAGCCTGTAATGACGCTCTGCGCCACTAGGGGAAGTTTCTGTTTGTGCTAGTGGAGGTAAAGAAAAGACGAAACGACGCACCTTCAGCAGGTAGAACCGAAAGTGAAAGAAGGAAATAAACATACGCCATTTCGAGACTTTAGACCTTTACTCTCTGTTTAATCGGTTGTTCATTTTATGGTAAGTTCAAATATATCTGAAATACCATGTGATCACAATAAAGCGGCGTATTAAATATGTTTATTCTCGTTTTACCCAAATGATAGCCTGTTAGCCTATATTAGCATGTTTACAAAAAAAAGGCGCGTTGGCGTTAGCATGTTTAGCTTAACTTATTCTTATATCCAGTTGTCTTTTTCAGTCCAAATACTGAAACCAGACCTAAAGACACAGTATTCAAACTTAATATAAAATATGTATTCATTCAGTGTTCATGTGACAAGTCTAGGCTAACTTGTCAGACTTGTTTACTGCTTTAGTAAGTCGAGTGAACAGCAAGAACTGAAAACAGTAAACCCAAAGTTGAATTGAACTTCAGCTCTAATGCCTTAAATAAAAGCAGACTTTAAAAGTTGTGTTAAATTTAGTTTATGCCATATAGTTTTTAACCCTTATTTATTATAAAGGTTTTATCCGTCACCACAGTAATGTGTAGCCTATGTTGATTGAGTAATAGTTTATTAAAGTTTGATGAATCATGTCACACTGTTTATCTGTTTGGATTGAAGTAAAACTACTGATAGTCATTAATGTAAATGAAAAAGACTGGAAACATAATGAATGACAGTCTGTGACTCACAGTTGTATAAGGGAAGTTCAAATTCTAAACATATGGTTTAACGATTTTGTGTCTGGACATGTTTATCGATAAATCCACTAATTAGCCAAACTAAGTATAAAAAATTCAATATTTATGTTATTCACTTGAAGAAGAGGAGAATGTGTTCAATAATATATATATATATATATATATATATATATATATATATATATATATATATATATATATATATATATATATATATATATAAAGGCAAAACAGCAGTATTACTAATTTGAACTGGTTATAAAATTAAAGTAAACTTAATATTTCTGTAGACATTTTCAATTCTAGGATTTTAAATTAAATGTGTCATGCTTTAATAGCTTTACAAAACAGTCGCTGTACATTATTATTTACACAGAGGAACATTTTTACTTTATTATTTTGGCACTTTGGTCAGTGCCAAACGGAAGGTAATTGTGCTTTATAAATAAACTTTATTTACTGTTATACTACATGAAATGTTACTTGTTTAATGCAAATAAATCCAGAATAAATCTGTACATTGGCTTCATGTATATACTCCCAAACTTAATTTATACTTAATTATGCATACTTTTGGTTATTTATTTGAGTGTTTCTGCATGAATTGTCTAAAATCAGTGTACTCTTTTAGTAAATGAGAGCAAGTAAACACTAAAATGAGTCTTCAAAATGAGACAGAAGATGAGGAGTCTACCTGTAAAATGAGTTCTGCATCTCCTGGACCAAGCTGTGTGTCTATGAAGAGTGATCAGTCCATGATAATAATACCTCCTGAGCTCAGCAATGCACCAGTGACCTCTGACCTCAGGTAAGACACTGGTCATTTCAACATTGACAGAGGAGTTTGTCTGAAACTGAAGTCACCTTTCACAGAGAGTCAAAAGACCAATTTCTAATAATGCTAATCTCTTGTTCTTTCTAATGTTATTATTAATTAACATCTGTACTTTTACCTGCTACTACTTTAGATTCTTATAAGAAACTTTTTATTTTAATCCCTTGCCTCTCTATCAGCAGGAGACAGAGATCAGAGTCTCCAGAACACAGCTGTGTGTCTCTGAAAAGTGATCAGTCCAAGGGGAAAAATCCTCCTGAGCTCAGTAATGCACCAGTGACCTCTGACCTCAGGTAAGACACAGGTCAATTTCTAATAATGCTAATCTCTTGTTCTTTCTAATGTTATTATTAATAAATACCTGTATTTTTACCTGCAACTCCTTAAAATTCTTATATGATTATTGATATTTAAATCCTTTGTCTCTCTATCAGCAGGAGACAGAGATCAAAGTCTCTAGAACACAGCCATGTGTCTGTAAAAAGAGATCGAATCAAGAGGAAGAATCCTCCTGGCTTCAGTGATGCAACTGAGACCTCTGACCTCCGGTAAGACACTGGCATAAGATATTATTGTGCAGATATGATTTTCCAGCTGCCTGCAGTGAGTGAGGGGAAAAGAAAACACAAACACCTCCCTGCATTTATACAGATTACATAAACCCAGAATATTTGTTTTACATCTGACAAGCATCATTTAAAAGCAAACTTGCTCATGTCTCATGTTTGTGTGAGAATTATTTGCTAAGTTACTGTTAATTCTGTTCCAGTTCAGATTGGACTTCACTGACAGTCAACATTTCAGTTTAATTGTGGGTCCACAAACGTAAAAATAAAAATTAAACGATTTATAAAGACGTATAACACTGTATAACATCTGAATGACTACATTTGACAGTAAATTTTGTTTATTTTTCACTGGTTTGACAATAAATACTTTTATCATATGTCATCGAGTAGTAAAGTGAAGAGAGTATTGTCAAGTATAGTTAACCATATGAAAACTATAAGCTTTTGTACAGCAGTGGTTAGCACTGTGGCCTCTCAGCAAGAAGGTTCCTGGTTCGAGCCTCGGCTTGGTCAGTTGGTGTTTCTGTGTGGAGTTTGCATGTTCTCCCCGTGTCGGCATGGGTTTCCTCCAGGTGCTCCGGTTTCCCCCACAGTCCAAACACATGCGCTATAGGGGAATTGAGTAAGCTAAATTGCCCGTAGATTTAAATGGTTTGGGATTAATCTACTTTCTAAATGATTTCTATAGTGCCTCTAACTTATAGTTATCGCCTAGTGGTGTGTCTGTAAATGGCAGCAGATTCATGGAGAAACGTTTAAGATTTAATGAACTAGTGGCCTGTCACTACATTAAAACAAACATGTGATTACTGATATGCTGTAGTGTAAGCTGGAATTGCCAGTTCGAGCCCCCATAGGAACAGTTCATGGAGCCATGTAAACCCTAATCCCCTGACATCAAGAGGTGTTCTAGCAACAGATGCATTAAAAGCATTACATGAATCCTAAAAAGAGAATCTAACATTGTCATTCATTCATTTTCTGTTCAGCTTAGTCCCTTTATTAATCTGGGGTCGCCACAGCGGAATGAACCGCCAACTTATCCAGCATGTGTTTTATGCAGCAGATGGTCTTTCAGCCGCAACCCATTACTGGGAAACACCCATACACACTCATTCACACACATACACTACGGTCAATTTAGTTTACCCAATTCACCTGTACCGCATGTGTTTGGACTGTGGGGGAAACCGGAACACCTAGAGGAAACCCACGCCGACACAGGGAGAACATGCAAACTCCACACAGAAATGCCAACTGACCCAGTCGAGGATTGAACCAGCAATTTTCTTGCTGTGAAGCAATTGTGCTACCTACTGTGCCACCGTTCTGCCCCTGCAACATTTCTGTAGGAACAAATGTATTTTTTCAGGATATTTCACTTTATAATGGGTAACATTTTTCCTGTTTTTAGTTTTAGCAGTCAAAAGAAACCTAAGGTGGTCGGATCTGTCCAGTCTTCTACATCCAAAAATCAGACTCGTGTCATTCAGGAAAATACAGAAACACCCCTGCAGAGACAAACACTAGAGACTGGAGACCTGCAGAGAGTCAAAGATCAGCACAAATCCAGCATGAAGAATAAATATGAGAGATTACTTGAGGGAAACAAACCCAATCAGAATGAAACCCTCCTGAACCGGATCTACACCCAGCTGTACATCCTAGAGGGAGAGAGTGAAGGAGTGAATGAAGAACATGAGGTTTTACAGATGGAGAAAACAGCCAGAACAAAACACTCCCAACACACTCCAATCTACTGCAATGACATCTTTAAAGAGGAGAAAGAGCAAATCAAGACTGTTCTTACTAAAGGCATCGCTGGAATCGGAAAAACCGTCTCTGTGCAGAAGTTCATTCTGGACTGGGCCGAGGGAAAAGCCAATCAGGATGTAGATTTCATGTTTGTGCTTCCATTTCGAGAGCTGAACTTGATCAGAGATCATCAGTACAGTCTTCACACACTTCTGCTGGACTTTCATCCTGAACTTGAAGATCTGGAGCCCAAGATTTATGAGGAGTGTAAAGTTGTGTTCATCTTTGATGGTCTGGATGAAAGCAGAATCACACTGATGTTTTCAGACGCTCCGCAAGTTTGTGATGTGACTGAGACTTCATCAGTGGCTGTGTTGATGTCAAAGCTGATGAAAGGAGAGCTGCTTCCCTCTGCTCTCATCTGGATCACCTCCAGACCAGCAGCAGCCAATCAGATCCCCTCCAAATACATCAAGCGTCTGACAGAAATTCAGGGATTCACTGAGCCTCAGAAGGAGGAATATTTCAGGAAGAGAATCAGTGAGCAGCATCAAGCCAGCAGAATCATCTCACACATCAGAAGAGCAAGAAGCCTCCACATCATGTGCCACATACCCGTCTTCTGCTGGATCTCATCCACTGTGCTTCAGAAGCTCCTGGAAGAAGATCTGAGTGCAGAAATCCCTCAAACTCTGACTGAAATGTACATCCACTTCCTGCTGATTCAGATCAACATGAGGAATCAGAAGTATGAAGAGAGAGATCCAGAGAAACTCCTGCAGTCCAACAGAGAAGTGATTGTCAAACTTGCTGAAGTGGCTTTCAGACAGCTGATGAAGGGCAATGTGATGTTCTATGAGGAGGACCTGATTGAGAGCGGCGTAGACGTCTCTGAAGCCTCAGTGTATTCTGGGATTTGCTCTGAGATCTTTAAGGAGGAATCTGTGATTCAGCAGAGGAAAGTCTACAGCTTCATCCATCTGAGTGTTCAGGAGTTCCTGGCTGCTTTCTATGTGTTTTACTACCATTTGAACACAACCATGGTGGTACTGAAGAAATTTGCTTCATTGCACAACCTACTTAAAGGTGCAGTAGATGAAGCCACTGAGAGTGAGAATGGGCATCTGGATCTGTTCCTGCGGTTCCTGCTGGGCGTCTCACTGGAGTCCAATCAGAGACTCTTCCAGGATCTACTGACACACACAGAGAAGAGCTCAGAGAGCATCAGGAGAACCACACAGTACATTAAAGAGAAGATCAGAGATGGACATGGACTCTCCACTGAAAGATCCATCAATCTGTTTCTCTGTCTGCTGGAAGTGAAAGATCAGACTCTGTCCAGAGAGATTCAGGAGTTTATGAAATCAGACAAACAGTCAGAGAAGAAACTCTCTCCTGCTCACTGCTCAACAATCGCCTACATGCTTCAGATGTCAGAGGAGGTGCTGGATGAGCTGGAGCTCCAGAAATACAACACATCAGATGAGGGCAGAAGAAGACTGATACCAGCCGTCAGCAACTGCACAAGAGCTCTGTGAGTGTTTAATCAAATTGACATTTAATGTCAATTTTAACTTATTTATTCAACTAATTTTTAGTTAAAAAATTTGAGATTCATAAAATAATTTTAATTTCCTCTTCTTTCAGTCTTGCTGGCTGTAATCTCTCTGCTCAGGATTGTGAAATTGTGTCGTCAGTTCTTCAATCCTCAAACTGTGTCCTGAGAGAGCTGGACCTGAGTAACAATGACCTGCAGGATTCAGGAGTGAAGCTGCTCTCTGATGGACTGAAGAATCCAAACTGTCAGCTGGAGATACTGAGGTATTACATTTTCATTTTATCATTTTGCAGATATGATTCAAGATGAAGGGTCAATATACAGTATATACTGTGCTAGGTATAAAAAGATCCTGATACTTAGAGAAACAAGAGCTAGACTAAGAAGGTGGAAAAGTGCTTTTAAGTGATGTTTATTTATAAACTAAAGAGGATCACGTGCTTATGATTGCTTGAGGCTGGTCCCTCATTATTCAATTTGTGATTCACCAATCAGACGATTTCTAAGCAACTATAAATACCCTAACTGACCAATCCAAATCAGCACCATTGACGTGCTTCTAGTCAGTAGTTATCTCGTAAGAGCGATCACTATCTGTTCAATAGCTACTACAGCAGGGCAGTTTTCGAGATCTACCTGAGCTCAATCTCTCCTCTCGCTTTGCAAACAGAAGGGAACCCCGGGCTCAAGGATCTTGTAAGCTCAGGGCTCTCTCCCAGAACAGCATGCCAAACAAGCTTTACAATCAATCATCAGTTAAGTGTGAACTCTTGAGTCAAGTGCTCAAGACAATACCAGCCGTTTGAACGAAACCAGTGAATCAGCATTCCATGTGGGATTGGGAAGATTGTTCCACCAGTTAGGAACGGTGAATGAAAATGTTTTGGAAGGTATTTTAGAGCCTCTCTGTGATGGTACCATGAGAAAGTGTTCACTTAGTGAAGGAACTGTATGATCGATCTCTGTTTTGTTATGTACTCTTTAATGGACAGATGGTCATCAACGTTAACCCCAAGATTCCTTACTGAATTAGATGGGATAATAGTAAATGATCCTAGCTGGATGGAGAAATTATGGGAAGATGAAGTTCAGTTTTTCTTAAATAAATGTGATATTTTATCTAGTCCAAAATATCCTCCTGTGTGTTGTTGAATGTAGAAGGGGGCAAGAACAGATCATGGATTAAAGGAAAATGTGCATGCTGGCCTAGTGGAAAGAAGACAGATCTCTTCTAGGCAGGAGGTTAAAGTATAGCAGAAGGTATTCACTGCACTTTTAATGCCAGGAATCAGAATTGCTCAACCCAGGCTTATTCTGAAAATGTAGTCCCGCAGACATTTCTGGAGACCGCGAATCATGTAGGCGTAGCTATGTATGGCTGCATTTCATTTTTTAAGTGAACGCTAAGGGGCGGTATGACGCCATTCCTGTTACTGGCTGACCCCTTACCTTTACCGTGTGGAGGGCTTTTGTGCCGCCACCAGTTTGTCCAGTTAGCTCGTCATGTATGTCAGCGGACTTGAGATGCAGAGAGGAGTTGACCACAACGACGAACGGGTTCAAGTCTGGAGAAGAGTAGTTCCATAAATCAGGTAAGGCAAAAAACAGAATCCAAAAAATAAAAATTAACAAGTGAATAGCAGGGTGAGAATGTGGTAAAATGTGGTAAAATCTGAAAATGTGGTAAAAATCAGACGAGGGCTTTTCTTTTTCTGGACGGCTTTTGTAAACCGTCGGTTGAGTTTATTGAAGTAAGTGGGTGGGTGGGTCAATCATTAAAATTGGTTGGGTTTAGGAAAGGACAACCCGGGCTCATTGTGGAAACGTAGTCCCGCGGACCTCTGGAGACAGCGGAATACGTCTCGGCGGGTACGTACGGCTGCAGTTTTTGTTTTCGCGAATCCGCGAGAGGCCGCTGTTGCGTGCTTTTTCGCACCTCAGACGCCTCTCGCGAGTGCGGTTCACGCCCGCTCTGTTCTCACGTGAACCCGCTGAAGGCCACTGACCGGATGATTGACTGCGCGACCGGCCAATCGGCCGACTCGCCCTCCTCCTTCCCTGAACCCAACCAATTTTACCGATCGACCCACCCGCCCGCTCGCCCGCTCGCTTCCCTAAACCCGAGCAACAGTTCACAAGAGCCGTCCAAAAAAATAAAAGCCCTGATTTTTTTTTTTATTCCACCGCGTTTTCGGATTTCGCCACGTTCTCACCCTGTCATGAAACTCGTTCACTTAAATTTTGGGATTCTGTTTTTGTCTTACCTGATTGCTTTAACTGCTCTTCCCCGGACTCGAAACCGGTTGCCGTGGTCGACCCCTCTCCGCATCTCAAGCCTGCCGATGTACACGCTGAGCTGAGTGGACAAACGGGTTGCAGCGGGGAAGCCCTCCACAAGGAGGTAAGGTAAGCCCGAAAGGGAACGGCATCACACCGCCCCGCAGCATTCGCTTGAAAAAAATAAACGCTGCCGTACGTACCCCCCGAAACGTCCGCGGGACTATGTTTTCAGAATGAGCTTGGGTTGGGAAAGTAGGAGGGTGGATCAGTTGATTGGCCGGTCACCCAGTCAATCATTCAGTTGGTCGACATCGGCCTCTGGTGGGTCTACGCGAGAACAGCGCAGGTGTTAATGGCACTTGTGAGAGACATTTGAGATGCGAAAAAGCACACACAGCGGCCTCTCATGGAATTGCAAAAATACATACCTTCCGGAACGTATTTCGCAGTCTGCAGGAACGTCCACAGGACTACGTTTTCAGAATGAGCCTGGGTTGGAATTGGTTGTGTAAGGGGAGAGAGGGTGTAACTCTGGTGTGTTGATGACAGAGAAAGCAGATTGCATGTTGACTAATTGGGAGGTTGGCAGTACTTCATGTGTACTTGTGGTGGTAAGCCGTCTGAGGTTGAGTGATGTATTGAGAGAATAAAAGTTAGTACAATAAGGTTTCTCAAGATGAAGGTTGAATTATTAAAAAATATATACATAAAAGATAATGTACAGTCAGCTGTTGATTCTGTGTGTCTGTAGATGATCTGTTTGTCTGTGTGTCTCTGCAGGTTGTCTGGCTGTATGGTGACAGAGGAAGGCTGTGGTTTTCTATCTTCAGCTCTGAGTTCAAACCCCTCACACCTGAGAGAGCTGGATCTGAGCTACAATCACCCAGGACAATCAGGAGTCCAGCTGCTCCAACACACACTGGAGGATCCACACTACACACTGCAGAAACTCAAGTATGTGCGGCAGTAATGATAATGTGTCTCTGTGTGTATGTGAGTGGGGTTGCCTAAGAAGGATCTTATGGCACTGCCATATCACACAGAGGCTTTAATATAAATGGATAACAATATTAATTGATCAAATATGTTCTGCTAATTTTTGTTGTTAAGTTTTTTGCATGTTGTCTCTGTATAGTTTGGACCATGGAGGACTTTCATATATGACACCTGGACTGAGAAAATGCAAGTTCCCTCCCACTCACACTCACACACACACACACACACACACACACACACACACACACACACACACATATACCTGTGCATATTTAATGATACCATAGATGATGTGATTTGTGCTCTTGTGTTCAGATGCCGTTAATCTCACACTGGATCCAAACACAGCACACACTCAACTCATCCTGTCTGATGAAAACAAAACAGTAAGATGTGTGGCAGATTCTCAGCCGTATCCTGATCATCCAGACAGATTTAAGACCAATGAGCAGGTTCTGTGTAGAGAGCCTCTGACTGGACGCTGTTACTGGGAGGTGAAATGGAGCGGCTCTGGTCATATTGGAGTAGCTTATTTTGGCATCGACAGGGAAAATGGGCTTGAATCTTGGTTTGGACTCAATGAAAACTCATGGAGTCTGTACTGCAGTGATAGAAATTACACAGTCTGGCACAGAAATAAGAGCGCTGATATTATTGCTCCTTCATCTAGTACTAATAGAGTAGGAGTGTATGTGGACGTGCCAACCGGCTCTCTGTCTTTCTACAGCGTCTCTGACACAAACACACCCACACTCATACACACATTCAACACCACATTCTCTGAACCCCTCTATACAGGATTTAGCATTTATCCTGAATCTTCAGTGACTCTGTGTCAGATTTAACAATAACGGAAGCACATCTTCACCATCTCAGAGCAAAAAGACTAAAAAGGTCATTGTACTTTGTTATTTATAGTTCAACAAGTTTGCAATTGTGACATTTTAAAAGTTACAGAATTATTAGCATGAGCTTTAGTTGCAAATAAAGTCACAATGCACAAAATACAGTGACAACTGCCAGAAATAAATCCACTTATAAAAGTACTTCAAGAGTTCACACTTAGCTGATGATTGATTATAAAGCGTGTTTGGCATGCTCTCCCGGAAAAGAGCTCTGAGCTCAGCAGATCCTCAAGCCTCCCATTTGAAGGGAGTTTGAGCTCAGGTAGACCCTGAGACCTCCGCCACTTATTAAGGTTATTGATGAGTTAGGAGTTCTACACAATTCGTTCATGGTGTCCCAACACAAATTGATTAAGTTAACTAAACACTTTTAACATATTTATGTGGATTGAACATACAAAATTAAGTTGCCCCAATGAAATCTCAGAAATTGTGTTTTTTCAGCTCATTATAAATAAGTAATTTGAATGAGCACAAAAAAAATTGAGTGTATTAGAGATATAAGCTGCCTAAGAGTTTGTCTTATGGTGATACTTTGGATTAGTCAATTTCCTTATATTATCTTTGGATGGTTGAAGGAAACTGGGGAACCCGGGGAAAACCTACGTAAGCATGGGTAGAACATGCAGACTTTGCACAGAAATGCTGGCTGGCCCGGGAAGGGCTCGAACCAGTGGTGTTCTTGCTGTGAGGCAACAGTGCTAACCCCTGGGCCGCCATGCCGCCCTATCTGGAGAAGGGCGAGGAGTAGGGGTGACTTCAAGACGATGACTAAAGTGAAAAATAACTCTGGTTATAGTGAGTTAGGATTCGTCTGAGTGGCGCGATATGTGTAGCTGATGCGGGACCAGCCGTGATCAATCATAAGCACTTGATTCTCTCAAAATTAGTTAATAAATAAACCTCACAAAGTCATTATTACAAGAAAATGCCTCATTAAAATCTTACAAGCTATTCATAAAAATATGAATAGCTGTAAATTGAACGAAGTATTGACATATGAATTTTAGTTTTAAGGCTTTCTGTGCTGTTAAATAAGTTTTCCTATGAAGTAATGAACATCAGCTCACACAAGTGCAAATAAAGGATGTGACCACTACTGGTTAATTTTCCACTTTAACTCAGGTTTATAATATTATTTTAACTACCTTTTTTTTTTTGTGAGTCTGTTCAAGTATTATATTTTTGCAATATAATACTTTCTGTCGAGCACATAGCTAGCACATGGAAAGGCTGTTTCAAACTTGTTTGTGTTTATATCAAAAGCAAGAATAAAACAGATCAATGTAAACCGGCTGCCCGTGATGTTCCAATGACTCTGTTGCATAGAAGAGAGAGAGGACTTCACACACAAACACACACAAACACACACACACACACACACTCTGCTCTGCTCAATCACATGTCTTTCTGAGTTCTCCTATCATCAGTCAGTCAGTTTTCATTCTCTGCATATTTTTCTTGTTTTCGCATTGAGTTTTATTTTGATCCATACTCTATGTTAGAGGACTGCATTTCCCGGTTGGAGGATAGCCCTTACCCCAGGTGGAGGAGTTCAAGTATCTTGGGGTTTTGTCAGAAGTGAGGAAAGGATGGAGTGTGAGATTGTCAGGCGGATTGGTGCAGTGGCAGCAGTAATGCAGTCGATCTACCGGTCCATTTTGGTAAAGAAGGAGCTGAGCCGAAAGCCAAAGCTCTCGATTTACCAGACAATCTACGTTCCTACTCTCACCTATGGTCATGAGCTTTGGGTCATGACCGAAAGGACAAGATCTCAGATACAAGCAGCCGAAATGAGTTTCCTTTGCAGGAGAGCAGGGCACACCCTTATAGACAGGGTGAGGAGCTCTGTCACCCAGGAGAAGCTCGGAGTAGAGCCGCTGCTCCTCCACATCGAGAGAAGTCAGCTGAGGTGGCTCAGGAATCTGTTCCAGATGCCTCCTGGATGACTACCTAGGGAGATTTTCCAGGCATGACCTCTGGGAAGACCCAGGACATGCTGGAGGGTCTATGTCTCTTGGCTGGTCTGGGAGTGCCTCGTGATCCCCCTGGAGGAGCTGGAAGAAGTGTCTGGGGAGAGGAAAATCTGGGTTTCGCTCCTGAGACTGCTGGCCCCATGACCTGGCCCCGGAAAAGCGGATGAAAATGAATGAATCAATGAAAGAATGTATGCTAAAGGTCACCTAATAAATTTCAAAGTGCAACTGCTCCACAGAAATGCATAATTTTAACCACTGTAGGGAGGGCGACTGATAGAAAGTAAGATGTAATTGAGAAAGCTTGCTCACGGCAGAACCAATGGGTGGAGTTTGACATCACAGTTGCTGAACAAAACCCCACCCATCAGTTCAACAGAAGTATAGATCAGCTCAGGCTCCACCCACAGAGGAGGATCTGGGTATTATTTGACTCTACGGTGAGCTGCTTTTGGAGGGTGAAAACATTAAACCTGTGCGTCAATCCTGGGTCTATTTTAAATACTGTTTTATTTAAACAGCAGGTTTTGTGGTAAGTTCTTTACTTTTTTATTTAATTATGTGGTCATAGTTGCAGGTTGAGTCTTTGGTCATTGTTTTAATTTTGACAGTGAACCGTTTTAATTGAGTGTTGACGTTATTTGTGCAAGATTGTGAATTCCTATTTAGCTAACCTTTCTGAATATTCTAATATTCTGGCAGTTTTTACAATAGTTTTTGCTATGTTTGATGTTTATTTTACAACTTTTCCCCCTCTCCCCCACCTCCTCCAGGTAATATACCAGATGCTTTTACATTTTGCACATTCTTTCAAAGCACAATGACTTACAGTGTGATTCTGTCACAAAGGCAACAGATCAACTTCCCTTAATATTCACTGTTCCTCTTTATTGACTAAATACTGTAACTATGGTACAAAGTAATGTCTGTTCACCTCAGGAGCTATATCTATAATTATTATAACTAATAATCTTATGGTACTTCCTAATTCTTTGAGAATAGTGAAGTCCACACCACAGCTACTTTGAATTAACTATAGTTCCCCACTGAGCTCAAACATTTGGAGAAGACCAAGCTCCAGCACATGATCAGAATAAACCTTATTGTTTGCTGATGATCTCTAATGTTGTTAATATAGTTTCAGTGAGCAGGATTTAAATGAACCGTTTACTTAAATTTAACATCTCATCATTTACTCGCCTTCAAATTGGTCAGAATCAATGAGAGTTTTGTTCATAAGTTAAAAGGTTTGAAGTTTCTGTTCCTCGGTTGGAAGTTTAGTCAAGTGTTATAAAAGCGTTGTTAAACTAACCTTGAGAAGAGATATGATTGCTTTATTTGATGAGCATATTTTATTTATTGGTCTAAAGACATTTGATATTCACAAATTTGATCATGTGGATTTTAACAAGTAAAGCCATTCTGTTCAAGTTGAGCACCATGGCTTCAGACTTGTAGATTGCTCATTCTGTTCTATGCTGGTTCACTCTTGACTGCAAACCATCCCAGTGCTCACAGAAAGTCCAAGACTAATAAAGCTGATAGGGCAATATTATCTGCAAATAGCAGAGATCAAATCCTGTGATCCTCTCCAACCCGAAGCGGTGCCTGGAAATTCTGTTTATAAAAATGTTGAACAGAACCATTGACAAAGGGCTAACATTCATTCATTCATTTTCTTGTCGGCTTAGTCCCTTTATTAATCCGGGGTCGCCACAGCGGAATGAACTGCCAACTTATCCAGCAAGTTCTTATGCAGCGGATGCCCTTCCAGCCGCCACTCATCTTTGGGAAACATTCACACACACACTCACACACTACGGACAATGTAGCCTACCCAATTTACCTGTACCGCATGTCTTTGGACTGTGGGGGAAACCGGAACACCCGGAGGAAACCCACGCAAATGCAGGGAGAACATGCAAACTCCACACAGAAACACCAACTGAGCCTAGGCTTGAACCAGCGACCTACTTGCTGTGAGGCGACAGCACTACCTACTGCGCCACTGCTTGGCCCAGAGGGGGTAGGGTCAGGAAATGTCCTCAAGCCGGGATTCGAAACTCGGGGACGCCCTGAAGTGCTACTGCAACATATGTCAGCATGCTAACCACTAGGCTATTGCACTGACTGACTTGTTCAACATGCACTTTGAACAAGTCAGACTTACCTTTAACAAAGCATCCTGGACCCCAAACTCCTATTACACTGCCCACAGAACGCCACATGGGACACAACCAAATGCCTTTTCCAGGTCTATGAAGCACATGTAGACTGTTGGGTAGTGAGGGGATAAAACTGGTTTGGTGTTTTCTGTGATCCAGACCAATTTTACATTGATTTTCCTGATTCTGAGGCTCTACTATCAATCAGATTCTCCTCTTGAGTCCCATGGCATAGACTTTCATGTAGAGGCTGTGGTTGGAGCACACCCTTAGGACCCCCTTTTTAAAAAGAGGAGCCACTACCTCAGTTGCCCCTCCAGAAGCATTGTATGTAAAATCCAAGACAACCCTACCACATCCAGAGACGTGAGGTACTTGTGGTAGATCTCATTCACCCCAATGCCTGGCCACTGCTTCACTTGCAAACATCAGTGACTTCAGCCAGAAGAAACTTTTCAGTGGGATTGAGGAGAACATATTCCTTCCACCATTTGTTTACATCCCCAATCAAGGTAACAGCTACCCACCTCTACTATAAACAGTGTTGGTGAAGAACTGCTTCTCCATCCTAAGACAGTCGTCTTCCATGGTCTCGTGGACCTCATCCTGGGCCAGAGATTTTGCTTACACAACAATACAAGTACCCACAGCTTACTTGGTCTGCTTCTACCAAAAACAGTCTAGGGAGTCCCTTATGCCAAACAGGCAACATAGGACTCCTTCAGTTTGACAGCAACTCTTACTTCATGTGTCTTCACTGGAATTATGGGTTGCTGCCATGACAGGAATAGGAGGCCTTAGAGTGACATATCCTAATGGCCACATTGAAAATGAAGGAAGACAACTTGGTCCTCTTGGATTCAATGTCTTCAACCTCCCTCCAGATCCAATCAGATCTCTCTCAGAGGTTGGAGTTGAAAATCCCTCTATACCAAGACATGCCTACACCAGCCTGCCATCTCTCAGCATGGCCACAGGCAACTCTAGAGTAGGTGAGAGTCCAGATCTTCTTGAGAACTTGGGTGCCAGAGCTATGGAGGTGAGGCCTGCTACTGCTACGCCTCCTCCCTGGCCTTCAACCACTGCCCAATCTGCATTTCACCATCCCCATACAAATCCTCCTGCAGGTAGAGTGTCAAATGAGAGATGTCACGTGCATTCGAGCCCTGACCACAGGTCTGGCTCCAGTGTCCCTGGATGCACCATGAAGTGCATCACTTTTCTCATAAGGGTTTTTAGAGAAACAAAAAAAAAAACTTACTGTGTTTAAAAAATTCTGCAGCAGTGGACTGATCAGACCTGTCATCTATTTTCCCTTACATTAGGCAAAAGAACACAGTAACTGTCCAGCAAACACAAGATTGAAAACATGCAGAGAGTCAAAGACAAGCACAAAGCCATCATGAGGAACAAGTATGATAGATTATATGAAGGAATCAAACTACAAGAGACCGAAACCCTCCTAAACCGTATCTACACCCAGCTGTACATCATAGAGGGAGAGAGTGAAGGAGTGAATGAAGAACATGAGGTTTTACAGATGGAGAAAACAGCCAGAACAAAACACTCCCAACACACTCCAATCTACTGCAATGACATCTTTAAAGAGGAGAAAGAGCAAATCAAGACTGTTCTTACTAAAGGCATCGCTGGAATCGGAAAAACCGTCTCTGTGCAGAAGTTCATTCTGGACTGGGCCGAGGGAAAAGCCAATCAGGATGTAGATTTCATGTTTGTGCTTCCATTTCGAGAGCTGAACTTGATCAGAGATCATCAGTACAGTCTTCACACACTTCTGCTGGACTTTCATCCTGAACTTGAAGATCTGGAGCCCAAGATTTATGAGGAGTGTAAAGTTGTGTTCATCTTTGATGGTCTGGATGAAAGCAGAATCACACTGATGTTTTCAGACGCTCAGAAAGTTTGTGATGTGACTGAGACTTCATCAGTGGCTGTGTTGATGTCAAAGCTGATGAAAGGAGAGCTGCTTCCCTCTGCTCTCATCTGGATCACCTCCAGACCAGCAGCAGCCAATCAGATCCCCTCCAAATACATCAAGCGTCTGACAGAAATTCAGGGATTCACTGAGCCTCAGAAGGAGGAATATTTCAGGAAGAGAATCAGTGAGCAGCATCAAGCCAGCAGAATCATCTCACACATCAGAAGAGCAAGAAGCCTCCACATCATGTGCCACATACCCGTCTTCTGCTGGATCTCATCCACTGTGCTTCAGAAGCTCCTGGAAGAAGATCTGAGTGCAGAAATCCCTCAAACTCTGACTGAAATGTACATCCACTTCCTGCTGATTCAGATCAACATGAGGAATCAGAAGTATGAAGAGAGAGATCCAGAGAAACTCCTGCAGTCCAACAGAGAAGTGATTGTCAAACTTGCTGAAGTGGCTTTCAGACAGCTGATGAAGGGCAATGTGATGTTCTATGAGGAGGACCTGATTGAGAGCGGTGTAGATGCAGCTCACACCTCAATATATTCTGGGATTTGCACTGAGATCTTTAAGGAGGAATCTGTGATTCAGCAGAGGAAAGTCTACAGCTTCATCCATCTGAGCGTTCAGGAGTTTCTGGCTGCATTTTTTGCCTTTTACTATTATTTAAGTACAATTAGAGAAGGACTGAAAAACTTACTTTCAGTACAAAGTTTGCTTGAAGGTGCAGTTGATAAAGCCATTGAGAGTGAGAGTGGTCATCTGGATCTGTTCCTGCGGTTCCTGCTGGGCGTCTCACTGGAGTCCAATCAGAGACTCTTCCAGGATCTACTGACACACACAGAGAAGAGCTCAGAGAGCATCAGGAGAAGCACACAGTACATTAAAGAGAAGATCAGAGATGGACATGGACTCTCCACTGAAAGATCCATCAATCTGTTCCTCTGTCTGCTGGAAGTGAAAGATCAGACTCTGTCCAGAGAGATTCAGGAGTTTGTGAAATCAGACAAACAGTCAGAGAAAAAACTCTCTCCTGCTCACTGCTCAACAATCGCCTACATGCTTCAGATGTCAGAGGAGGTGCTGGATGAGCTGGAGCTCCAGAAATACAACACATCAGATGAGGGCAGGAGAAGACTGATACCAGCCGTCAGCAACTGCACAAGAGCTCTGTGAGTGTTTAGTTGTTACTTTTTTGTTTCTTCTGTATTTGTAGCTTGTTTTAATGCCCTTGATCTGCTTCTTTTCCAGTCTTACTGGCTGTAATCTCTCTGCTCAGGATTGTGAAATTGTGTCGTCAGTTCTTCAGTCCTCAAACTGTGTCCTGAGAGAGCTGGACCTGAGTAACAATGACCTGCAGGATTCAGGAGTGAAGCTGCTCTCTGATGGACTGAAGAGTCCAAACTGTCGACTGAAGATACTGAGGTTTTAAGAATATATAAAGGATAATGTACAGATGGTCATATGTTGATGTGTCTCTAGATGATCTGTCTTTGTCTGCAGGTTGTCTGGTTGTATGGTGACAGAGGAAGGCTGTGGTTTTCTATCTTCAGCTCTGAGATCAAACCCCTCACACCTTAGAGAGCTGGATCTGAGCTACAATCACCCAGGACAATCAGGAGTCCAGCTGCTCCAACACACACTGGAGGATCCACACTACACACTGAAGCAACTAAAGTATGTAGTTTCCCCTATCATAACAGTCATTGAGTTTTAAAGGCTTATTTACAGTTAATCGTACCATTATTTAAGTAATGTTTACCTTAATTTCTAGTTTGGATCATGGGGGCCTATTTAGAATGACACCAGGAATGAGAAAATGTAGGTTGTTTTCTTGGTTACACACAAAACAAATGTTGAGTTTTCATGTCTTGTGGGCTCTTCTCATAGCTGTAATGATGTTTCTACTGTACAGACTGTGTATACCAGGGATCACCAAACTTGTTCCTGGAGCGCCGGTGTCCTGCAGATTTTAGCTCCAACCCTAATCAAACACACCTAAACAAGCTAATCAAGGTCTTACTAGGTATACTTGAAACACCCAGGCAGGTGTGTTGAGGCAAGTTGGAGCTAAACCCTGCAGGGCACCGGACCTCCAGGAACAAGATTGGTGACCCCTGGTGTATATGGTACTTTTGCCAAACACTACCCCTAAACAAAAACATTTGCTAAATAAATAAATGTATATGCTAAATCTGTCCAATAAATAAAATCTCTCTTTCTGTGTTCAGATGCCTGTTTTCTCACACTGGATCCAAACAGCGCTCACACTCGTCTGATTCTGTCTGAGGAGAACAGGACAGTGGCTCACGTGGAGGATCATCAGCCGTATCCTGATCATCCAGACAGATTTGAGAACTATGAGCAGGTTCTGTGTAGAGAGACTCTGACTGGACGCTGTTACTGGGAGGCTGAATGGAGGGGCAAGGGGGCTGGAATTGCAGTGTCATATAAAGGAATCAGCAGGAAAGGAGGGAATGACTGTTGGTTTGGATATAGTGACAAATCCTGGAGTCTGTACTGCACTTCAAGTGGATTCACTGTTTGGCACAATAATGTGAGCTCTAACATATTGATCTCTGTGCCCCAGTCTAATAGAGTAGGAGTGTATGTGGACGTGCCGTCCGGCTCTCTGTCCTTCTACAGTGTCTCTGACACACACACACTCACACACTTACACACATTCAACACCACATTCACTGAAGACCTCTATGCTGGATTCAGAGTTTATGAATCCTCCGTGTCTCAGTGCAACATTCAGCAATCATAATTTGAGACATGACAAATAGTCTCTTTTTAGGCAATCAAGTTTTTTTTTTTCCTTTTTATGATGATGATGTTGATGATGAAAGTCTTTATTTGTCACATAAACTCTTACATGTAGTGAAATTGGACCCCTCCGACCACACACAAATATCTGACATTCCAGGGGAAGACAGGTCTGATGAGAGGTAGCTCTTAGAAAGAGGAAATAAGATACATTAAGGCAAAGGAAGGTGAAAAAATATAAGCCCCTCTCAGACTATCCTTGAAGAAAGGCAGTGTGAGATGTGAAGGGGGGAAGCGCCAGCAACAAGCATATAAACACATACACATGACATTGCAACAGGTAATGGGAACAGGGAATGTGGAGATAGTCCAATATAGGCAACAGCTATCTAGTTCTGCCACTAGAAAGCCACACCCACACTGGGGGTGATGAGCATACCCCGCATGGGGTGCGGGGCAGGCAGTGATTGTTTGTCAGTAGCTGTGTACGTGTGTGTGTAAGCCTGTGAGGTCTCAACAGCCCTAGTAGCAAAGAATTCTGGCCCAGATTTGGCAAAAAGCTGGCACAGCAGGCATTCATCCGGCACTGGCATACAGCATGTGGGCCAAACATGGCCTGGGTTTGGCAGAGGTGGCACCGTTTTTAAGGCGGCACACAAGATTTGGGCCAGATGAAAAACGTAGTATTTGGCCCAGATTACAAAATTTGATAAGTGGGCCATGTGAGTTTGGCCAGTCTTGACCCACATTTAAAATACACTAAAATCATTTTTGAGTAAAGAAAAAAAATTCTACCAATCACTTCACTTTGAGAAAAAGCGTGCCCATAGTGTGCCTAAAGCGCATCACTCCATGGGTTTATCAATTTCATTGCAATCGTGACACACCAACCTATCTGGCCCAGTTCAGGCCCAGTTATGAGTTATTAACTTGGCTGAGACTTGGCCCAGATATGGTCTGTGTTTGGCCCTTATCTGGAAGCCAGATTTGGTCCAGTCATGTACCGTAATTCACTGCGGCATGTGGGCCAAGCAAAACCTGATTGTGTGGGCCAGAGCTGGGCTAGAGAAATTTTGCTATGTGGGAGTTGTCCTTGGAATAAGGAGGAGGAATTCAGAGGATCTCCTTATCTTGTTTTCCGGGGGAAGTTGTTTGTCTCCAGCTGAGGCATTCTGGCAGGAGAGTCACAGAGAACCCAAAAGAGAAAAGGGAAAAAAGTTTCCAGATTTGGGTCAATATCTGCCAATTTCACAGATAAATAATATCCATCATTTGTCTCCAGGTGTCCAAAATCTTGTGACAAAGCCGCTAGTTTCTCCACAATGTTTCCAATTTGTGATCCATAACCACAATCTTGAGTGCTAATAACTCTGCTTAACACTGTGTCAAGCCACCCGGCCTGCGTGGTTGGGTTTTGGGCTGCACTGACCACTTTTATCAACTGTCGATACCCTAGGGCTCTGCCTAAGCCTATCAGCAGAAATCATGTTATTAAAGTTACAAATAGATGGATATCTTCAATATCCTACAGGGACAGAGCGGCCAGGCACTCGACGCACCACTTTTCTCACTCGTCCAAAAGGTATCATGCTGCAATCGTACCTGCAGGACAGTTTGGTTCCCCTGAACCCAGACTTCTCTTCGAGACGATGGTGTCAATTGCGTTTAGAGACCAGTTGATCAAATCCATAATTCTTTTTTTTTAATTTTTTTTTTTTAGAGCAGGACAAGGAGAGCCCCAGAGATAGAATAAGACAAGACAAGAGGACCCAGCCAGGAGAGATATGGGAGGGAGAGAAAAATATTGTGACCTTCTTTGCCAAGAGCCAAAGAAATAGTCTTGTTATAGTATATGCCATGTTGGGAATTAATGTGTTTATAGTAAAACCTTACAGTAATATTAGCACTCATCTCATTAACAATACATTTACAAAAAAAAAAAGTAAATGATATAATGTCAGTAATAATAGAGTTAGTATACATAACATGGCTCCATGCAATAGTGATTAAAATGCTCTTACATCAAGACTACTCTTAGAAAATGATGATGTTTTTCACCACAAAAGGAAGTGTAATCATGTTTCATATAACTGTAAGCAAAAGTCAAAGATGAAAGTACACAATGCAGAGCTTTTATGCTGTCGACACTGGATTTTCAGTGGCTGCATATTCTCTGGTAAGTTACCTTATTTTTGTTCTACAAAAATTATTTATGATTAGACCTGAATACTGATTATTTCATTATGTATTATTTTAATTTAAGCCATTTTAGTGTCATTTTTATATCAATAAAACAGGAATATTGCTTCAGAATGTGTAGTATTTACTGTGATTTCACTGTAAATTTATTATGTATCACACTGTTAAAAATGTAGACTAAAATCTGTTGTGTAACGTTGACTTGAGGCCTGTATTGAATGATTTTAACTTTTAAAAATTGTTAATCAATTTGCTACAAATGCAGTGCTATAGAGTGTATGAAGGCTGAGAAAAGAAAAATAACAATAAATGATTAAATAAATAAAATAAAATGATTAAAAACATTTCTAAAATTATGAAAAAAATTACATTTACATATTTATTTTTCCATGTAATTAGGCTTTTGTGTTAATAAAAGAAGCTAGCAAGTTAAGAATATCACTCTAAAAAAAGATTAATCAGTGGTACTTTTGCTATTAATTCTAGGAGAATTAATGCTTTAAAGAACCTACAAATATTCTGAAATGGTTCTTCAGCAGTTCTTTAGAGTGGACAGGCTGCTATTTTCAGGTGAAAGTGTTTCCACTGTGATTATAGCCAAAGAACCACTTTAAGTGCTATTCAGCAACTTATGGAGTAATATTCATGTTGTCGTATGTATATGTTCACTCATTAATTACAGAAAGAAAGATATATTGTTCAGTTTTGTAAAATGGAGGATCTTTTGAGCTCTCAGCCGGTCATAAAGCATGTGAGTATCAGTTCCTCTCAGCAGATGATGTGGTTTTGACATGTGATTCTTTCTGTCTGGATATATTATTTTAATGCCACAGTCTCTTTCTTGTAAGTAACACACATAAATCACATGTCAAAACCACACATGTTTGACAAACAGAATCATTTCTGCAAATAAAGAGGATATTATACTACACTGATATTTTGAATAAACATCTTTGTTTATAATAGAGAAACAACAACCAAAGCTATAAAATTAGTCATATTATGGGTAGAATATTGCAGTGTTGTTTAACTAAGGATTTTTATTTGGTTGTACTATAGGTCATAAATAATACTACAGACTACTTTATACAGCACTTCTGTTATTGAGAACACCTTTAACTCCAGTCTTTAAAAAAAAATGTCTGAAGTACTCATATATGTGTAAAGTCTGAAGTTTCTCAACATACCTAACACAGTAAAAGGAGGACAGAGACTTTACCATGAGTCTTAGTGTCAAGACAGAAGAGGACTCTGCCATTAAAATGAGTCCTGCATCTCCTGGATCAAGCTGTGTGTGTGTGAAGAGTGATCATTCAGTGTCACATCTGTCTCCAGGATTAAGTGATGCAACAGTGACCTCTGAACTCAGGTAAGACACTTTCATTAACATGTAAACAATAGGATTCATCTAAAGTACGGCTGGAGTCAAAGACTTGGCTAAATTCTGTTAACCATGCTCTTGTCTAGCTTTAACAATTAGACAATCTCGACTTGTCTTTTTTAACTTTACGGTTTCATATTCAAACTGCTTCTTCATTTGCCTTCTGTACGCATCAGCAGTAGAAACAGATCAGAGCCTCCAGAACCCAGTGGTATGTCTGTGAAGAGTAACACATCCATGATTGCAGGAGTCAGCTTCAGTGATAAACACTTGATCTCTGACTTTAGGCTGAATGACACAAAGAGACAAACTAGAGACAAACCAAAGGTTAATAAACTACAGAGAATTAAAGACCAACACAAAGCCATCATGAAGAGCAAATATGAGAGTTTATTCGAGGGGATCAAACTCCTGAAGAACCAAACCCTCCTGAACCAGATCTACACCCAGCTGTACATCATAGAGGGAGAGAGTGAAGGAGTGAATGAAGAACATGAGGTTTTACAGATGGAGAAAACAGCCAGAACAAAACACTCCCAACACACTCCAATCTACTGCAATGACATCTTTAAAGAGGAGAAAGAGCAAATCAAGACTGTTCTTACTAAAGGCATCGCTGGAATCGGAAAAACCCTCTCTGTGCAGAAGTTCATTCTGGACTGGGCCGAGGGAAAAACCAATCAGGATGTAGATTTCATGTTTGTGCTTCCATTTCGAGAGCTGAACTTGATCAGAGATCATCAGTACAGTCTTCACACACTTCTGCTGGACTTTCATCCTGAACTTGAAGATCTGGAGCCCAAGATTTATGAGGAGTGTAAAGTTGTGTTCATCTTTGATGGTCTGGATGAAAGCAGAATCACACTGATGTTTTCAGACGCTCAGAAAGTTTGTGATGTGACTGAGACTTCATCAGTGGCTGTGTTGATGTCAAAGCTGATGAAAGGAGAGCTGCTTCCCTCTGCTCTCATCTGGATCACCTCCAGACCAGCAGCAGCCAATCAGATCCCCTCCAAATACATCAAGCGTCTGACAGAAATTCAGGGATTCACTGAGCCTCAGAAGGAGGAATATTTCAGGAAGAGAATCAGTGAGCAGCATCAAGCCAGCAGAATCATCTCACACATCAGAAGAGCAAGAAGCCTCCACATCATGTGCCACATACCCGTCTTCTGCTGGATCTCATCCACTGTGCTTCAGAAGCTCCTGGAAGAAGATCTGAGTGCAGAAATCCCTCAAACTCTGACTGAAATGTACATCCACTTCCTGCTGATTCAGATCAACATGAGGAATCAGAAGTATGAAGAGAGAGATCCAGAGAAACTCCTGCAGTCCAACAGAGAAGTGATTGTCAAACTTGCTGAAGTGGCTTTCAGACAGCTGATGAAGGGCAATGTGATGTTCTATGAGGAGGACCTGACTGAGAGCGGCGTAGACGTCTCTGAAGCCTCAGTGTATTCTGGGATTTGCACTGAGATCTTTAAGGAGGAATCTGTGATTCAGCAGAGGAAAGTCTACAGCTTCATCCATCTGAGTGTTCAGGAGTTCCTCGCTGCTTTCTATGTGTTTTATTATTTCATAAGCCACACCACAGAGCCATTTTTAGATTCATTGCATAATTTACATAAGAGAGCAGTAGATAAATCCATTGAGAGTGAGAATGGGCGTCTGGATCTGTTCCTGCGGTTCCTGCTGGGCGTCTCACTGGAGTCCAATCAGAGACTCTTCCAGGATCTACTGACACACACAGAGAAGAGCTCAGAGAGCATCAGGAGAAGCACACAGTACATTAAAGAGAAGATCAGAGATGGACATGGACTCTCCACTGAAAGATCCATCAATCTGTTCCTCTGTCTGCTGGAAGTGAAAGATCAGACTCTGTCCAGAGAGATTCAGGAGTTTGTGAAATCAGACAAACAGTCAGAGAAGAAACTCTCTCCTGCTCACTGCTCAACAATCGCCTACATGCTTCAGATGTCAGAGGAGGTGCTGGATGAGCTGGAGCTCCAGAAATACAACACATCAGATGAGGGCAGAAGAAGACTGATACCAGCCGTCAGCAACTGCACAAGAGCTCTGTGAGTGTTTATGTTACTGCTTTGTTTCTTGCATATATTTACCTCGTATTAAATTCCCTTGTGCTTTTCTTCTTTCAGTCTTGCTGGCTGTAATCTCTCTGCTCAGGATTGTGAAATTGTGTCGTCAGTTCTTCAATCCTCAAACTGTGTCCTGAGAGAGCTGGACCTGAGTAACAATGACCTGCAGGATTCAGGAGTGAAGCTGCTCTCTGCTGGACTGAAGAGTCCAAACTGTCAGCTGGAGATACTGAGGTATTAAGAATAAATAAAAGAGAGAATTATGTCAATATCTGAAGATGATCCATCTGTTTGTGCATTGGTGTGTGCAGGTTGTCTGGCTGTATGGTGACAGAGGAAGGCTGTGGTTTTCTATCTTCAGCTCTGAGTTCAAACCCCTCACACCTGAGAGAGCTGGATCTGAGCTACAATCACCCAGGACAATCAGGAGTCCAGCTGCTCCAACACACAATAGAGAAACTCAAGTAAGTGTGACAAAATCATTCATTGATTCATTTGTGAGCGTTTACGTGAGTTTTCAAACATTCATTATTATGCTTTGGAAGAATAATTTCTTCTTCTGAATAATGTGTATTTTCTAGTGTGGACAATGGAGGTGCTTTAAGAATCACACCAGGACTGAATAAATGTGGGTCCTCTCATACTTTGCATGGCTCTTACAGTTCTGAACAGCGCTGTGAAATGTTTTTAATATGTTTTTGATCTCTCCTCTTGTGTTCAGATGCAGTAGATCTCACTCTGGATCCAAACACTGCAAACACTAACATCATCCTGTCTGAGGACAACAGAAAGGCAACATACACAGAAGAGCCACAGCCGTATCCTGATCACCCAGAGAGATTTGTTGGTGGTGAACGGGTTCTGTGCCAAGAGAAACTAACTGGGCGCTGTTACTGGGAGGTGAAATGGAGTGGATGGGGTCATGCAGCGGTGACGTATAGAGGAATCAGGAGGAAGGGAGGCAGCTACTGCAGGTTTGGGTACAATGACAAATCCTGGAGTCTGGATTACTCTGATGACAGATTCACTGTCTGGCACAATAAAAAGAGAATCGACATACCAGCCCTGTCACCCCAGTCCAATAGAGTAGGAGTGTATGTGGACGTGCCGTCAGGCTCTCTGTCCTTCTACAGCATCTCTGACACACACACACTCACACACTTACACACATTCAACACCACATTCACTGAAGACCTCTATGCTGGGTTCAGAGTTTATGAGTCTGAACTGTCTTTGTGCCAGAGTACACCACACAGAGACAAATTTTAATTTAGCCTGTGATCATTTTTTTCTACAGAACTTTTGTAGGACTTTTCTGTTCTGAAAAAAAAAATTCATAGACGCCTTGTTCTTAAAATAAACATATGTCTGTGAAAGATCCATCTTCTGCTGTTGTCTTTTCTTAGTAATCTATCTAGAACAAGGAAACCAAACTTGTTCCTGGAGGGCCGGTGTCCTGCAGATTTTAGCTCCAACCCTAATCAAACACACCTAAACAAGCTAATCAAGGGGTTACTAGGTATACTTAAAACATCCAGGCAGGTGTGTTAAGGCAAGTTGGAGCTAAACCCTGCATGACCTCTGGAAACGAGATCGGTGACCCCTGGTGTAAAATATTGGTTGAATATTGACAACCGGACAACATTACATGCTTTTATTCACAGTATTCATTACCTTAATTAAATTGTTAAAAATAAGTTTGTCTGGCTTTGAAACTTACACTTTTGAATGTGTTATAATGACAGTAAGTAACAGGCTTTCAATGCTATTATGTTCCTTCATGCTAGAGTGCAGTCAGACAGTACGTTCCAAATGAAATATACTGTATCACACTGTGAAGGGAACTTCGAAGTGACAAAACAGTCATGACCACCACATTGAAGTGTTTTTCCAAACCAAAGTGCTTAAAACTGACCACTTAGAAGACCACTTTCTGTCCCTAGAAGTGCTCTTCAGAAGCATGTCAAAGGGTACAACTGATTGACACATCAGACCTCATTAATTCTTTTCACATGGAAGCTATCTGGTGTTGTACAGCATGTTCCAATTTTAAGGGCTCTTCCCTATGCCCTAATTCCTCCAAGGCTTTCCTCAGAGGGTGATCCTTTTGAATGGTAGGGAATAGGGACAAGACAAACGGAATGTGCTGAGTGATTTCATCCCCTTCTTCTATAAACACATGAAAGTTGCTATTGATCTTTCAGAAGTCCAGCAGAAACATTTATGCACGTACCAACACTTGTTTGTCACTATTTCCATTTTCAGAGTTAATTTAATTGCAGAATGTGATTGTGTATATCAGATTCATGTGGGCAGGGTCATAATGTCCACTGTGGGTCCAGACCCTCAACTACTTACCAAGACCCACACCGGAACCAAGCCAAGAGTCTGGTTGTGTTGATGCGCACTTCCGTGACCAGAAACGTTGCATGCACACTTCTTTGGCTCAATCAATACATATCCTAAACATAGCTCAAACATGGCTGGGGACTTTAACACAGCTCGACTCTTGGCTTGGATTTGCTCCTAGATGTGTAGTTGTGAGCTAATGGCCAAGTGAGTTGAACTTGTAAACAAAAGCTTGCTGGTGCAATTCCTGCAGGAATGCAGATGTGCAATGAAACACACTTTCTCTATCTTCAATACCCACACGTTATGGTTTTGCCAGGTACAATGTGATCCTGGATTAATATCTATGTTCGTCCTGGACCATAATTTTTTGTTGGAAAATGTAATCTGTACCTATTACCTCCCGCTAAACCCAACTAAAACTGTACATTATTCCCAAATGATCAACTGTGAATGCTAAATCATATTTTGTACAATCAACTACAGATAGACAGCAGCAAAATTGTAATACATTTTTTTTTGTCATTATTTAATAGGCTACATTAACCATTTAGTTAACAGTCTGAACTTACCTAACAACAGTGTATATTAACTTAACGGGATACTTCACCCATAAAAGAAGATTTACTGCTAATTTACTCACCCACAGGTCATCAAAGATGAAAGATGTAGGTGTCTTTCTTTCTTCAGTAGAACATAAAAAAAGATGTTTTGCAAAACTGTGGTCCCTGGTGATTCTTATAATGGCAGTTAATGGTTGCTGTGTTCATAGATGGAAAATAAACACATGCAAACATGCAAAGAAAATGTCTTGTAAAGGTCAGGCAGATCTCGAGGACATCTCTGCACAGAAACATCAACTGGCCTGGTAAGGATTATCATTAGCCATTGATAAATGTTCAGTGCAACGTGCTTTATATTACACTTTGTGATAAATTAGTTTGAAACAAAAGTTTAACAGTGGAAATTGGTTAGAATTAATATTTACATTTTATTCACACTTAAAACACAATTTTCTCGACTCAATGAAATAGTTCCTTGAGGTCTTGATGATCTGCCCCTATTAAAAGAAATCGTTTCCAATTAAATTGAGGTCATTTTTATTTCTCTAGTACTTTTACAATGTAGATTGTGTCAAAGCAGCTGAACACAGAAGTTCTAGTAAATATAAACTGTGTAAGTTCAGTTCATTCATTCATTTTCTTTTCGGTTTAGTCCCTTTATTAACCCGGGGTCACCACAGTGGAATGAACTGCCAACTTATCCAGCACGTTTTTACACAGCGAATGTCCTTCCAGCTGCAACCCATCACTGGGAAACAACCATACACACTCATACACTACAATCAATTTAGCTTACCCAATTCACCTGTGCTACATGTGTTTGGACTGTGGGGTAAACCGGAGCACCCGGAGGAAACCCACGCGAACGCAGGGAGAACATGCAAACTCCACACAGAAACACCAACTGACACGGCCAAGGCTCAAACCAGCAACCTTCTTGCTGTGAGGTGACAGCACTACCTACTGCTCTACTGTGTCGCCCCCAGTCCAGTTGAGTGTGGTTTAATTTCCCTGCTGAAAGTCCAAACCCTGAAGAGCAAATCCATTGATGCGCAGCTCAACAAGTCCCAAACCAAGTAAGCCAGCTTCACCTTTTTTTCTTTTACCGTCATTTATCTTTACAATTAGCTTAATTATATATTGGATTTTGTATCACCTAGTCCCTAAAAGTATGTGAATGCAAGATATTTGCATGTATTTACATACATATCTGCAAATAAATACAGAAACCAAAAAAAAAATGTGAGAGCTCTGTTAAAAATAAAGGAAGTGTAACTGATGTTCACATGACAGAAACAGAAAAAGAGGTAGAAATACAAGACACCAAGCTATAAACCTGTCAGAACTGGATTTGCAATGGTCACATGTTTTCTGGTAAGAACTTATTCTTAATGTAATCGTGTCGTCTTTTTAAAAATTGCCTCTTTTTGCATGAAGATTCAAACCTCCGTGTAGTGTGTTATTTATGCATAATAACAGATTTTTGTTATAATATATATTTAAATATTATCTATATTTTAGTTATATTATATATTGGTCATAAAAACAGCAATATCACTGTTAACAAATGTGATTGTTGTTATAAACACTTACAAAAAGTGCTTAATTTAATCTAACTTAATTGAATCCTTATTTTTTTATGGTTTCATTTTAGTCTGACATAAACTGAGCAAACTAAATACAATGATGTACAAAATCATTTTAATGATGTTAAAAAATGAGTTTTTAAAGAAGATAAACAACTCAAAGTTTCTATAATAAATACATTAAGCTCAACAGGACAATTAAATTCTTTTTTTTTTTAAATGGAGTGTCAGTAAATGAATTGTTTTCTTTACAGAATCATCATCATTACCTCTAAACTCAAAATGAGACTTTATTATGGGCTTCTACATAAATATGTTTAAATTTAACCACTCAGAGTTTATTTAGGAAGTATCAGTGAGAGACGTCTGTGACCTTAAAATGAGTCTCAGCAAGAGAAAGGGCTCTAAAATGAGTTCTGCATCTCCTGGATCAACCTGCGTGTCTATGAAGAGTGATCAATCCAAGAATTTTGTTTCTCCACAAATCAATGATGGAACAGTGACCTCTGACCTCAGGTAAGACAAGTATATTTTTAGTTAGCTTAAAGAGATAGTTCACCTTAAAATAATTATACTTTCTGTTGGACACAAAAATATTTGGAAGAATGTTGGAAACTGGTAGCCATCGTCATACGCTGTAAATTATTCTCCCACCATGGATGTCAATGGCTACCAGTTTCTAGCATTCTTCAAAATATTTGTATGGTGTTAATTGAAGAAAAAAAAATTGGAACCACTACAGTGTGCAACCCAGGCTCATTCTGGAAACGTGGCCCCGCAGACGTTTCTGAAGACCGCAAAATACGTCCCGGGAGGTACGTATTTGTGCAGTTTTTGTTTTCGCGAATCCGCGAGAGGCCGCTGCGCTGCGCTTTTTCGCGTTTTGAACGCCTCTCAGGAGCGCTGCCATTTACGTCCGCACTGTTCTCGCGCGAAAAGCCGCCGGAGGTCGCTGTCGAGCGACCGTCGGTCTGACCAATCGGCTGACCCAGCCGCCCTCCTCCTCCTTCACTAAACTCAAGCGACAATTTACAAAAGCCGTCCAGAAAAGAAAAGCAAAATCCCTTGTCCGCGTTTTCGGATTTTGCTGCATTCTCGCCCCGTCACAAACTCGTTCGCTTCAAAATTTTTTGGATTCTGTTTTTCATCTTACCTGATTTCTGGAACCGCTCTTCTCCGGACTCGAAGCCGGTCGTCGCCGTGGGTAGCCCCTCCTCCTCCGTGCCTCTGCTCTGCCGATGTAACACCACGAGCTGGTGAGTGAGCCGTCAGCCCAGCCGGCGAGTGCGAAGAAGAGGAGCGGCTTCACACCGCCCTGTAGCGTTCGCTCGAAGAAAAACAAATGCGGCCATACGTACCTCCAGCCAGGTAAATCCCGGTCTCCAGAAACATCCGCGAGGCTACGTTTTCAGAATGAGCTTGGGTTGACAGTGTGAGTAAATATTGAGAAAATTTAGAGAGACACAAAATCACTTTCCAGAACCTTCACTATCACTGTTCTTCACTGGTAGACTGATCCTTGCAAATATTTGAAACGTCTTAATAAGAGATGGACATATGTGGTCATAAATACACCTTGCAGGTCCTGCTAAATGTTAATAATTAAAAATCGTCGCCATTGTTCATGAGTTTCATGTTTGTCCTAAGCAGTGAAACTGACATGCTCTTTGTAATTAAAGATTATTTTTAAACAATTAAACATATGGTTCACCCAGATAAGAAAATATATTATGCATTCAGCCTCTGGTTGTTCTAATCCTGCTGGTATTTTTTGTCTTTTTTTATTTTATTTTTTTATAAATGTCCTACTTGCACGCGCATCAATTCTTGTCTCACTGGTACTTTGTTTTACTCCTCATTTGAAAATTATTTTATTTAAAAATTATCCAAACTGAATGAATGTAAATCTAATGACCTCTAACAGTATTTGTAGAGCAGTAAATGATGCATTGTTTATCATTTCAGCATCAGTAGAAAGCAAATTTCAGAGTCTCCAGAACCCAGTGGTGTGTCTGTGAAGAGTAGCAGATCCATGGAGCAACGTCATACATTCAGTGATGGACCAACAACCTCAAAACGACCGTTAGTACTGCACATGCATGTATAGAACATCTCACTTGAATGCATTTAAATACAATTAATCCATTCCCAAAATTGGATTTTCTGACAGTCTTCCATGAGGATTAAATCACACTTATTTCTTCATTTTAACTTCAGCAACAGAGAAATCCATGAACAGACCAAATTGGTGTCGTCAATTAAATTCAACTTACAAACTCACAAAAAACAGGAGAATCAAGAAACAGTTCTTAAGACACAAGCACAGGAAACTGGAGACCTGCAGAGAGTCAAAGACAAACTCAAAACCAGTTTGAAGAAAAAATATGAGAGATTATTTGAGGGAAACACACTCCAAGAGAACCAAACCCTCCTGAACCGGATCTACACCCAGCTGTACATCATAGAGGGAGAGAGTGAAGGAGTGAATGAAGAACATGAGGTTTTACAGATGGAGAAAACAGCCAGAACAAAACACTCCCAACACACTCCAATCTACTGCAATGACATCTTTAAAGAGGAGAAAGAGCAAATCAAGACTGTTCTTACTAAAGGCATCGCTGGAATCGGAAAAACCGTCTCTGTGCAGAAGTTCATTCTGGACTGGGCCGAGGGAAAAGCCAATCAGGATGTAGATTTCATGTTTGTGCTTCCATTTCGAGAGCTGAACTTGATCAGAGATCATCAGTACAGTCTTCACACACTTCTGCTGGACTTTCATCCTGAACTTGAAGATCTGGAGCCCAAGATTTATGAGGAGTGTAAAGTTGTGTTCATCTTTGATGGTCTGGATGAAAGCAGAATCACACTGATGTTTTCAGACGCTCAGAAAGTTTGTGATGTGACTGAGACTTCATCAGTGGCTGTGTTGATGTCAAAGCTGATGAAAGGAGAGCTGCTTCCCTCTGCTCTCATCTGGATCACCTCCAGACCAGCAGCAGCCAATCAGATCCCCTCCAAATACATCAAGCGTCTGACAGAAATTCAGGGATTCACTGAGCCTCAGAAGGAGGAATATTTCAGGAAGAGAATCAGTGAGCAGCATCAAGCCAGCAGAATCATCTCACACATCAGAAGAGCAAGAAGCCTCCACATCATGTGCCACATACCCGTCTTCTGCTGGATCTCATCCACTGTGCTTCAGAAGCTCCTGGAAGAAGATCTGAGTGCAGAAATCCCTCAAACTCTGACTGAAATGTACATCCACTTCCTGCTGATTCAGATCAACATGAGGAATCAGAAGTATGAAGAGAGAGATCCAGAGAAACTCCTGCAGTCCAACAGAGAAGTGATTGTCAAACTTGCTGAAGTGGCTTTCAGACAGCTGATGAAGGGCAATGTGATGTTCTATGAGGAGGACCTGATTGAGAGCGGCGTAGACGTCTCTGACGCCTCAGTGTATTCTGGGATTTGCACTGAGATCTTTAAGGAGGAATCTGTGATTCAGCAGAGGAAAGTCTACAGCTTCATCCATCTGAGTGTTCAGGAGTTCCTCGCTGCTTTCTATGTGTTTTACTACCATGTGAACACAACTATGGATGGACTGAGGAATTTTGCCTCGGTCGAAAACCTGCTTAAAGGTGCTGTAGATAAAACCATTGAGAGTGAGAATGGTTATCTGGATCTGTTCCTGCGGTTCCTGCTGGGCGTCTCACTGGAGTCCAATCAGAGACTCTTCCAGGATCTACTGACACACACAGAGAAGAGCTCAAAGAGCATCAGGAGAAGCACACAGTACATTAAAGAGAAGATCAGAGATGGACATGGACTCTCCACTGAAAGATCCATCAATCTGTTCCTCTGTCTGCTGGAAGTGAAAGATCAGACTCTGTCCAGAGAGATTCAGGAGTTTGTGAAATCAGACAAACAGTCAGAGAAGAAACTCTCTCCTGCTCACTGCTCAACAATCGCCTACATGCTTCAGATGTCAGAGGAGGTGCTGGATGAGCTGGAGCTCCAGAAATACAACACATCAGATGAGGGCAGGAGAAGACTGATACCAGCCGTCAGCAACTGCACAAGAGCTCTGTTAGTGTTTAATCTGGTGAAGAGACATTGCTGAATGAAATTTGCATTTCTGGTATTGAATTAATAAATGTTGAGTATTTTTTAGGTAAAACTGAATTCTCGTTTGTTCTGCTCTTCTTTCAGTCTTGCTGGCTGTAATCTCTCTGCTCAGGATTGTGAAATTGTGTCGTCAGTTCTTCAATCCTCAAACTGTGTGCTGAGAGAGCTGGACCTGAGTAACAATGACCTGCAGGATTCAGGAGTGAAGCTGCTCTCTGATGGACTGAAGAGTCCAAACTGTCAGCTGGAGATACTGAGGTATGTTTGTTTACATCAGGTGTAAAACATATGGCAGAGTAATGTGTGGTTCATTCCACTGTGGTGACCCCTGATAAAAGCAAGGAATAAACTAAATGAAAATGTAATGTAAAGTCAGCTGATTATGCTGATATCTGTCTGTAGATGATCTGTTTGTCTGTCTCTGCAGGTTGTCTGGCTGTATGGTGACAGAGGAAGGCTGTGGTTTTCTATCTTCAGCTCTAAGTTCAAACCCCTCACACCTGAGAGAGCTGGATCTGAGCTACAATCACCCAGGACAATCAGGAGTCCAGCTGCTCCAACACACACTGGAGGATCCACACTACACACTGCAGAAACTCAAGTATGTGGGGCATTACTTGCATTTAAGGTTTTACACTAGTGTACTAATACTAGTACTCTTAGTTTTAATGTTAGTTAAACACTGCACATGTTGAATATGTTAATTTATCATTACAGTTTAAAGTTACATGTAGATAAGCACAAGAGTAAAATTCTTGCTGATTTCTCATTTGAATAATATTTTGTAAAAAATATCCTATAGTATTGTAAAACTGTTTCTCACTATACTTCAGTTCAATAAACAGCCTGCATGGCTTGTGTTTTGGTTTTATTTAGTTTGGATTATGAAGGACATTTCAGGATCATATCTGGACTGAGGAAATGTAGGTCCACACACACACACACACAAACACACACACACACACACACACACACACACACACACACACACACAACTGTGCATATTTAATGTTATGCCTTTATGTGTTCAGATGCAGTTAATATCACACTGGATCCAAACACAGCACACAATCAACTCATCCTGTCTGATGGAAACAAAACAGCAACACATGTGACAGATCCTCAGCCGTATCCTGATCATCCAGACAGATTTGATCAACAGGAGCAGGTTCTGTGTAGAGAGACTCTGACTGGACGCTGTTACTGGGAGGTGAAATGGAGCGGCTCTGGTCATGTAGGTGTTGCTTATAAAGCGATCGAGAGAAAAAGTGGGAGTAATTGTCGATTTGGACGCAATGAACACTCTTGGAGTCTGTACTGCTGTGATGAGGTTTACTGTTCCTGGCACAATAACAAGAGTGATGATATTACTGCTCCTTCATCTAAGACTAATAGAGTAGGAGTGTATGTGGATGTGCCGGCCGGTTCTCTGTCCTTCTACAGTGTCTCTGACACACTCACACTCATACACACATTCAACACCACATTCACTGAAGACATCTATGCTGGATTTGTGGTTTATCCTGCATCTTCAGTGTCTCTTTTGGATATTTAACAACCTTTTTGGGGAAACCCCTCACAGTGGAACAAATGTCAGACAATTTCCTTATTAATTGTTAATTAACTCAATTTAACTAATGAAAAAGTCATTGAGACTCAGTCTTTTGTAATTAACTTTCTCAAAACTGCAACTAAAGCACATTTTAGCACATGATTGTGAATAGTGACAACAATGTAGCGTGTAATATTGTATTTGCATTGTGACAATCAGCAATATGCTTTATATATATACTGTAGGACATGTAAGAACGAGGCTTCAGTCAATGTTCTGGATCTGAAAATGCGACCTCGTCAAACAAACCCTTAAATCCGCTGATGAGCATGTATCAAACTGCTCCCAAATCAGTCCATACATCACACATCACTTCATTACTAATCAAAATGAGAAAGAGTCTGATGGATAAGATTGAGTGTATTTCCAGAAAAATCAGAGCAGGGCAACACGGTGGCTCAGTGGTGTTGCACTGTGGCCTCACAGCTCACAGCAAGAAGGTCGCTGTTTGATAATTGAATAAAATAAATTGGCCATGGAATGTGTGTGTGTGGGGGGGCACGGAAATAATAATCAGAGCACGGAAACTTACGATGATCATTTTTCACTATGTAAAATAAAGGATTTTCTGAAATCAAAAAGATGTCATGGACCGTGAAACCTTTTTAGATGTAGATAATTGATTTAGCGAGAATTAAATTTAATGTTGAAGATCATCAATCATCATATACGGGGCTGAGAATACATTGGGCTTCTAGGCAAAATCACACCCAAGGGCCTTATTTATTTTTTTATTTTCCACAAAATTATAAATGTTTCTGCTTTATTACTTTTTAATGTGCTAATTAATTTTATTATTTCTCTATTTAGTTTATACTTGATTATTATATTTTATAAAATTATTATTAATATATAAATTGTTGATTATATTTTACAAAAGCTTTGAGCTTGTAACAGTAATCTTTAATGATCTTTAACGAAATCTCGCATTACAACATTTTCTGATGCTTATGTAACCCCACTGGTCCTACACCACCCAACCCACTTGGAGCTGCTATCGAATCGATGATTTTCCACATGGGAATTGGTTGCTCTACCAAGGAGGCTAAAAACCATGGCTTCTAGCTAAGAGTGAAGTTTACCTGCACATCACTTCACTAGCTGGTCTCCGCTACACTCACCCATTAACTTTAATTTCGGTACATTATTCTTTAATTCAATATATTTTCTATCTAAAAAATAATATATATATATATATATATATATATATATATATATATATATATATATATATATATATATATATATATATATATATATGCATAGAAAAAATAAGCTAGTCACAAAAAACATTTAGTGCGTTGAAATATGTTGATCTACTTTGCGTTGATTTAAGGACTTCATAATGATGATATCCAAAAAGTCAAATCTTATTCAGACAGCATACCAATACATTTTCCAAACATTCAGTTATCTGGACAATAAGGAAGTCTCTAGGCTGAGCTTAAAATGCAGTTTCCCAACTAGGACTTCACAATACAAACAGTTTCCTCCGGGTGCTCCGCTTTCCCCCACTTTCCAAAAAAAATGTGGTACAGGTGAATTAGGTAGGCTAAATTGTCTGTAGTGTACTAGTGTGAATGAGTGTGTGTGGATGTTTCCCAGAGTTGGGTTGCGGCTGGAAGGGCATCCGCTGCGTAAAAACGTGCTGGATAAGTTGGTGGTTCATTCTGCTGTGGCGACCCTGGATTAATAAAGGGATGATGAATGAATGAATAAATGAATGAATGAATGAATACTTAAAAAATATTTATAGTAAAACAGCAACTCTGAAAAGACACATAGCAACAAACTGTAATGCAGAACATAGCTTTTGGCCCAATTTGGGGCGTGTAGCATTAAAGCCTAGGAGGAGAAGATGAAATAATAATAACAATAATAATAATAATGATGATATGTTTAAATAGAATAACAGTATGTTGGCTTGGGAAAGTTAGTTATGTGTGAGTCTGTGGTTGACAGATGCATAGTCACAGTGAGTCTCGTCTTTATTGAAGGCAACTGCAGCTTCAACGAGAGACTCTCCATGCTTCTGAAAACTGACGGATGCATACAGAAGCCCATCAGAGGGGATTGTGGGTAACTGGACTGAATAGAGTGGAGATGAGTCTTGAATCTCTTCTTGATCCTGTAGGAAATAAATCACCCAACATGAACTCTAGCTTTTATTCAAGTTCACCAGTTTCATCTATTTTTGTTGTTGTTGTACAAAGTTTAACTTAAAATTTTAAATCCATTTGACTGATGCAATTAGAGTTGATTAAAAATTAAGCAGATTAAAAAAAACCTTCACGATAAAGAAATGGCAGCTGTGGTTGCTGGTATTTCATCATTAAAAATAATACAAACCATAAAAGGGATTTCAAATTTTTACAGTAAACTTCCATATTTCATTAATTTAGTGTTTAATATAGCAGTGTTTTGAAGTATAACATCTACACATCATATCCTTTGTTAACCAGACACGCATGTTAACACAACTATTAACATATAGAGATGAGAATGTCATGTGATAAACCAATGCTCACCTCAAACAATTTTACCCACAAGCAGAGAAGCACATTGTTTTCACACAACTACTAAACACCATCATGGTAGCACACATAAAATTAAAGTAATGGAGTAAACATGATCTACAGTAGGTGTAACATAACACTTGGTAACACGTTATAATAGCTACACACTATGACCATTTGTTAAGCATTAGCAAATCGTGAATTCATTATCTGTGAAGCATTAACTAACTTAATACATTAATAAGTTAGTAAGAAGTTTAAAACTGCAATTACAAATGCTGTACTCTTGAGTTAAAACCACAGTTATAATGTGCTTAATAAATGTAGTTTCATATCTTGTTAATTATTTATTTTTCATTACTAAATTAAGTATTGCATTTTTACAGAGCAGTTATTTAAGCATAGTTGGTGTTTTTTTTTTTTTTTTTTGAGATCTTTCAGAATGAGTTAGTAAGTGATTATCAAACTATTCAAATTAACATGTATAATTTGTATTATTCAGGCATGTATTAATAGTAAATTTGTATGATAATAAATGCTTTATTAACTTAACTTGTATCGTATGTTAACTTAACATCCAGTTGTGTGAGCTAATCTAAAGTGAGGACTATTTATGCTTTATAAATCCCTGATAAATGACTATTCATGGCTCAATTCTTTTCTAAACAGGAAAAAAGAAAATATACAACTTTATTCATTTACATTCATTTGAAGATACACCAATGAAATCAATCTTTGCAACCTTATCTAAAATAAAACTACTGCACAGTTTAAACATTGCATCCTATTATATTGTAAATTATTATATTGTTGTTTTATCCAGTTTTATGTTGTATTTTGACACTATTGGTATTCAGCAATGTTTAAACTTTACAGTAATTAAACTTTTCAGATAAGATTGCAAAGATTATTGTTTGATACTGAACCTTTAATTGTCATTTTTAAGGATTTATAAAGCATAACTAGTTCTAGATTAGCTCACACGACTAGATGAAATTGTGTTAATAAAGCATTTATTAAAATACAAAGTAACTATTAGTATATGCCTGAATAATAATATATAAATGTTGATTTCAATACTTTATTAATCATTTACCTACGCATTCTGAATTATCTTAAAAAATAACCAGCTACTATTAAATACAAATGATTTGGTAATAATGCAACGCTTAATTAAGTAATGAAAAATCAACCAGTCACAAAATATCAAAGTACAATTATTAAGCAGATTATAAATGTGGCTGTAAGTCAAAAATAAAGCATTTGTAGATGCACTTATAAACGGCTTACTAACGTTTATTAATGTAGAGTTAATGCTTATCAAATTCACTATGCTAATGCTTAATACATGATTCATAGTGTGTAGTTATTATAAAGTGTTACCTAAAACTCTTATGCACATCACTGATGAGAAGGAAAATCTAAAAAGAACCAGAGTAATGCCAACAAATAAAAAAAAGCAAATAAAAACCAAGGTACAGTAAAAAGCAAAGTGTCATGTTGGAAACTCATTCACTTATATTAAAGAAACTTGCTGTTAACCAGGTTACATATTTCTATACTATTGACATTTTTTATCGTGCAACTTATTTCACATTGTAATACTCTATGATATAGATTATCAACTCACAGTTTCATGATCTGCAGTCTGTCTTCTGTCTGCTGATGAAGTGATGCCTGTACGAACTAGACAAACATACGAGATTCAGAAAATACATACTTCTGGCCACCAGAGGGCATCAAACACAAATTTACAAAATGTGTGTGTGTGTGCGTGTGTGTGTGTGTGTGTGTGTGTGTGTGTGTGTGTGTGTGTGTGTGTGTGTGTGTGTGTGTGTGTGTGTGTGTGTGTGTGTGTGTGTGTGAGAGTTTCTCACCTTGTTTACTGTAGTATTTCTTTTTGAAAAACAAAAGCAGTAAACACCCAGCGATCAGGATCAAACACACAGAAACCACAACTATCACAGAAAACTCTGAAATCACACAGTTATGGATTATATATTGTGAATATGTATACACAATAAACCCCACTTATCTTCAAGTCAATTAATTTAAAATGACACTGAGTTGATGGATCTTACCAGAGTTTGCACTGTTGGGGTCTGGCATGTTTGTTTCTGAAAATAAACAATAATACATAATGACAGCAGCAGTCAAAGCACTAAAAATGATGCAACAATATTATAAAATTATCTTTGTCAGAGTACTTTCATGTCCCTGTTATGGTATATGGTGCTTTTAGACTTTTTTTGTGGTTTCAAAACAGCTTTCCAGGTTTATAACCATACAGTACTGCACATTAGTAGTAATATTGCACAACTATTATAATAATGCACACATCTGAGCAGCACTGCAATGTGCTTTTTTGAATTGTCGCACAAAACACAGAATTAATAAACGATCATAGTTGAGAATCAGAATGCATGTGTTTAATGGCAGAGTTTAGTTTGGGGAATAAATTCTCATTTGCATGTGTTTTAATGGGCGACACGGTAGCTCAGTGGTTAACACTTTCACCTCACAGCAAGAAGGTCGCTGGTTCGAGTCTCGGCTGGGTCAGTAGTCATTTCTATGTGGAGTTTGCATGTTCTCCTTGAGTTGGCGTGGGTTTCCTCCGGGTGCTCCTGTTTCCCCCACAGTCCAAACACATGCGCTATAGGGGAACTGATCAACTAAATTGGTCGTAGTGTGTGTGTGTGTGTGTGTGTGTGTGTGTGTGTGTGTGTGTGTGTGTGGGTGTGAGTGTGTGTGAGTGAATGAGTGTGTGGGTTTTTCCCAGTACTGGGTTGCAGCTGGAAATGCATCTGCTGTGTAAAACATGCTCGAATAGTTGGTGGTTCATTCTGCTGTGGCGACCTCTGATGAATAAAGGGACTAAGCTGAAGGAAAATCAATGAATGAATGAATGTGTTTTAATGCCCGTGTCTGTGTGAGAATTTCAAGAGCGTTTAAACAATTTGGTCACAAGATATGATAACAGGGTACTAAAATTATATGGGTTTTATTTTAACCCTTGTGCACCCTTATGTTCGGGATGAAAACATCCAATGAATTGAACTGCTGTAAAAATGCATCAGATAAATATTTTTTTCATAATTATTTTTTAAATATAATTTATATAATATTTTTTAAATCTTGTTTTGCATAAATCTGTAAATCATCCTTAGTCCTTGATTAGAAAAGTTACAGGATTTTAACTCTTTAATTGCCAAATTCAAAAATTACATCACTAATTTGGTCAAAAAAAAAACACAAAATGACGTTAGATTTTAATTTTTTTCTCCCAAATTTACTGTTGTTGGCTGTTTTTGTCTCATTGACTTCCATTATAAGCACATTTGATGGTGCATAAATACACAGTCTTTGTATTTGTTTACTCCATGTAGTTCTGAGAGCTGAGATGCATAATTAGATTTTCTCATACACATCAAGGTAAGTGCATAAAGGTCACTCTCACACTCTCACACATGCTTTAATTTGCTGTTATAGTCTATATAGAATCCAGAAACTAAGTTTTTTTTTGCACAGGCCTATCTAAAGGGTTAATAGTGCCAACTGGTCCATGGGGAAGTCAAGGGGGCAAAAACAGCCACCAACAGTGAATTAGGGAGAAAAAAATGAAACTCTAACAATGCATCAAAGGCAATGTTGTTTTACATGTTCAAGATTAAAAAAAAATCTAAAAATCCAGTCCATAATTACTTTTTATGTTGAAAATGCATCATTTTGTGTTTTTTTCACCATATCAGTGACATCATTTATAATTTTGCCAATTAAAGAGTTAAAATTCGGTGATTTTTAAAAACATTTAGCAGTTTTGATCAGTAATGAGGTCGATTAACAGATTTATGCAAAAAAAAAAAATTTTTAAATGTATCTGATGCATTTTTAACAGCAGTTTAATTCAGTTTGTACATAACGAAAGGGTAGTAAATTTGCGGAGCGTATCAAGTTAATAGTTAAAATATGTGTCAAAATAAGATTTGTCAGCAGAAATCATTCTGCTAAATGAAACACAGAAAAAGTTATGGCCAAATTAAACTCAAACTCAAAATCACCCCAGAGTGGATGAAAACCTCCACAACAGCACATGAGGGATAACAAAGTTATTATTAAACAAATGACCACCTCAGTAGCTAAGTTGAAAAGTGTTTTACCTGTGTTGACATTTAGATGGACTTCAGTGAACAGGAATGAGCCAGAACTCTCCTCTCCACACCAGTATTTCCCAGAATCCTCCTCTGTCAGCTGGCTGATGTTCACTGTGAAAACTCCAGCAGAGCATTCGTCAGTCAGAGAGAATCGGCTATTTGCTGGCTTATTAAATGAAACAAGAACTCCAGCATGGACACAGATATTCGGCTGGTTTCCCTTGCAGAAAAACCTCTGGTGTTGTGTGTGTTTCCTGATGCATTTACAGCTGATGGACGCAGATCCTCTGACAGATGCTTTATGAATGACAGGCACTGAAGAGCAGAAAATTAAAACATTTCAAGAATGAGCATTTCCTGATAATTTATTTACACTCTTGTTATCCAAGATGTTCATAAACGTTCTCTTTCAGTCATAAATAGATGCATGTTTTTGTAGGAAAACATGCAGGATTTTTTTCAAGGTTCAGCATAATATCTTTGAAACAGTTCCTCCTCTGTCATCCAAAGCCACACCTCCTGAAATGACAGTTCTTCCCCTTTCAAAACCAAACGACTGACATGTCTTGTTTATTGATTGGTTAGTGGGGTGGCAGATTGGCTGGTGGGGTGGCAGATTGGCTGGTGGGGTGGCAGATTGGCTGGTGGGGTGGCAGATTGGTTGGTCAGGGGGCAGATTGGTTGGTGGGGTTGCAGATTAGTTGGTGGGGTTGAAGATTGGTTGGTGGGCTTGCAGATTGGTTGGTGGGGTTGAAGATTGGTTGGTGGGCTTGCAGATTGGTTGGTGGGGTTGAAGATTGGTTGGTGGGCTTGCAGATTGGCTGGTGGGGTGGCAGATTGGCTGGTGGGCTTGCAGATTGGTTGCATGAACTGAGGTGCACAGAAGTCCAAATCTGCATTTGTTGACAAAGTATCCCGTTGATTTAAAGACGAGTGTTACAAGTTTGAGCTACTTATCAGATTTATGGGAATTGTTGACCCAACAAATTTTAATTGGATGAACATTTTTTTGTTTTATGCCTCACCCAGAATAAAAAAATACATATAAAAACATTTAGATCATTAACTTTAATCATTACTATTGGAATGTAAAGAGACTTTTAACCAGAACAATAAAACATGTTTCTGAAGATAATCACCTACTGCACCTTTCAAAAACTCTTTAAAAATAACCACAGCTATTTATATTGCACAAGTTTAGGATGCTTTGTGGTTGAAAAAAGCATATCATTTTCTCTAGTTCCTCTAGATATGACTTTTAACTCATTCCTTCTTTATGACTGAAGAAAGAAAGAAATACATTGAATGACAAAGAGGCTAGTAAATGATCAGAAAATGCATATCCTGAAAGTGAACGAATGCTTTAAATATGATAACAGGACAATCACAAACAATGAGATTATCCCCACAAATCAAGCTCACCTTCTTTCATGATGATCATCAGCTCAGTTGAAATGATAAACATGTCTCTCACCACACAGCAGTAAATCCCAGCATCCTCTGCTCTCAGGCTGCTGATGTTCACAGTGAAGACGTTGAGTTCAGTGTTGTCCTTCATTGAAATATGTGGTCTTTTGATATGACCTTCATCTGATCGAATGATAGGCACTTCTTGAGTAAAGCACTTTCCTTTGTAGAAATATTTTATTTCACTTAAGTTGTGATCTTCGTTAGGGCATCTGATCTCAGCTGAATCTCCTTCACGTCCCATCACTGGCTGCACTAATGATGAATGCAAACTATTAATATGCTATGTACATGCATTGTTCTATTACATGGCTTATGCATTCTCGACTCACTAGTTAAGGTTAGTTCCAGTTTAGTGGTCAGGGAGATGAAGGTCAGATGTGTGTCTCTGGTTTTTGCTCCACACCAGTAAACTCCAGCATCTCTGACACTCACATTACTGATGCTCACTGTGAAAACTCCATCTGTGCTGTCAGAAATCTGAACGCGTCCCTTGTTAGATGAAACAATGTTCTGACATATCTTGTCATGGTTTTCTTTGCAGATGTGGTTGACGGTGTTCTTTTCACGGTGAATACAGGTGAGTTTCACACTTTCGCCAATGAAAGCCGCTTCGCTTGATGAATGAAAATCACCAGCTGTACACAAAAACAATGAAAGAATATGCAATAACAAACATTTTACCCAACTAAAAAAATCTCCAGAATCAAAACAGTATTACACATTTTGAGAATTGGAGAAACTTTGTAAGTTGTCAAATCTAATGAACTTGTGATATTTCATGAGCCTATAATTTAGATATTATAATTTCGTGAAAGCTACGGAAATTCTGCATGTACTTTCAGGTAATGCTTGAATTCACTTTGATATTCATTCATATTGGCTGGCTCATTGTGGACTTGATACCAATGTGCTATATAAGAATGTCTGCGGTTCTCAAAAAGCGTTTCAGTAAATATTTGCCTCCATGGTCTCACAATGATCAATGTTGGTTAGGGTTGGCATTTTTAATTTAACAACTCATTCAAGCTCATACTACATGAGTTTGAGTGAGTTGTTTATAAAGTAAAATTGCAGTTTGATTCAGTTGAATACCTTGTCGCAATAAAGAGACTGTATTACCGACTCCAACATTAATGTGGGTAATGTTCAGTTTGCCTGTTATATGTGTGCCAAATTTCACAACTGTCCTATGACTTAAGTACAGCAAATGGAGGATGAATTTCTTTAAAGGCACAGTTGACACAAAAGTGAAAGTTTACTCATCATTTACTCTCCCTCATATGGTTTCAAACATTTACAACTTTCTTCTGTTGAACACAAAAGAAGATATTTTTAGGAATGTTAAAAAATGATAGCCATTGACTTATATAACTGAGTTTTGGAATTGAGGTTTGGAACCAGTTGAGCTGAGGAAATGTCTGTTTTTGGATGACCTGTGTTTTACCTTTATTGACATTCAGCTTGACCTCAGTGTACAGATCATCCTGATCAATGTTTACTCCACATCTGTACGTCCCTTCATTTGCCGCTGATAAATCACTGATAAAAACCTTTAGATGTCCTTCAGTGGTGTTGTCATACATGTGCACGTTATCATGATGGATCCACTGATTCTGTTCATCCAACATGATCTTCTGTGATTCAGCTCTCATGAAGAATTTCTTGTTTTCTTTGATTTTTTGGGGAAATTTACACTTGATGAAGACTATTCTACCGATGTAGGCTTGAACCTGGACTGAAGTTATTTTATCTGCAGAATCAGATTTTATTTGTTAATTTATTACTTTATTAGAAGATTTTTTTATTTCTTTTTTAAAGAATGATTTCTCATATATAACCCTGGACCACAAAACCCACCATAAGTGTATATTTTTGGAAATTGAAGCGTTCCCTTCATAGTTTAGACTGATCATAAGAATTTATAATATATTCTGTTCACCAAACAGACCGATTGGCATTTCGATTTTCACAATTCGTATCGCCCAGAGTCCAAGATTGGTCAGGCCAACATCCTCTCACATGTCTGTGAAGTAGACCCCAGATCCACTCTTCCAGCCATCATTCTCCCACCTGAATGTGTGGTGGCAGCGGTCACCTGAGGAGTGGAATCTGAAGTCTGTTAGGCTCATACTGTTCTCATGCATGTCAAGTGCCCTAGGAGTCTGCTATTCCGAATTGGTCCAAACTTAGATACTTCAGTGGTGTCACTCATGTGAACTAGCCTGTCACTGTAAGTACCTATAGGTTAAATAAGCAATGGTTCTGGTGGCCATCCATGGTGTGGGACACTGATGAATTTGTGTTGGCTTGTCTGATCCGTGCAGTGGCTAAAGGCTTCAATTAAACCCCTGCAGGGCTACTCTAGCAGCTGTCTGTCCCTATGCAACTCTGATCCCATATAGGGACAGAATTTGAGACTGGACTACCCCCGTCTGGTGACAATGCTGTTGTCCTGGACAGGTTCTTAAAGGTGGCACATTTCATTCACCCTCCAAAAATTACAGAGAAGACTGTTGTCCTGGACCACGTCTTCCATATCCATGGCCTCCAAAGGACATGGTTTCAGAGCAGGGTGCCCAATTTATATTCTATATTAATATATTTTGCTCAGCTGGGGGCAACTGCAAACCTATCCATACATTTGTTTGTTCAGAGATGATTCCACACTTCAAGAATTGCAAGAGAAGCCCTCCTTTACTGGTGATCAGAACAAGGCATCTGCGGATGATCACTGTTCTGTGCCACCTCTATATGTGTGTATAATCCTTAGGTTTGGTTGTCTACCCAGGACATTCCTCTCAGACTTCCCTCATGCAAATTGGGACCCACATTTATTGGATTGTTTTCCATCACATTGCTCAGCTTGATGTTGGTTCGACTCAAATTAAGTTCCCAGTTTAAGAACATCCACTCTGTTTTCCTTGTTTCTAAAAATCAAACTTGTCATTCACCCTCGTCTTCAACCCTAGACCTCTGCTCCTTTGACTACAAGACTCATAGAGAGGTCTGTAACGTGCACTGTGTGTAAACTCCTGGATGTTAGGAGTTGAGGTAGAGATAATCAATACCTGGTAGACTGGAAGGGCTATAGTCCAGAGGAGAGATGTTGGATTATGGCTTGGGACATTCTGGACTTCTCTTTCATTAATCACTTTCACCAAGGTCATGGTGAGTCTTCTTGGATCTTCAGGGGGCATTCCTGAGGGAGGTGGGACTGTCACCACACTAGACTCACCTTCTGTTTCCCTCTTCCTTTGAGTTACAGCTCACTACCCATCATCAGTTTTAATCTGTTTTCACTTATTAGCTTAATGTTTGCTACCTGTTGCTTATTTGCACTTTCCTTTGAAACTTGCTCCGTGTCTCTACTTCATGCCATGTTTGTGTTGCTTGTTTTACTTGCTCGTTTTCACTTGTGTCCGTGGTCCTGTTTATTCTGGCTCGGCACATTTTTAAATCTGACTGGGAGTCTTCGAGGAAATAATTTCTCACTGACTTTCTCTTATAGATTATCTAAATAAACAGATTTGTTCTAACTGCAATTCAGTTTGAGATATTTTCTTAATATTCAAATGCTTTTTTGTCAATATATGTCAATATATATACATATGTTTGTGTGTGTAATGGAGGCCAGCTAGTAAGTGCTGTGCAGGTAAACCTCACTCCTGTGACCTCTAAAGGTGCTCTAGTGACGGACGCTAGACGTCATGGTCTTTAACCTCCTTGTTAGAGCAACAGACTCCCAAGCGAAAGGTCGCCGTTTCGATCTTAGCTCAGAGAGAGTTGGGTGTAGGACCGGCGGGGTTTTATATATATATGCAATGCAAGACTGGTTTTGTGCTCCAGGGTCACATTATAATAAGGTAAACTCACTAGTAACATTCAGATGAATCTTTTGAATGAAGGTAATGTGAGTGATTGATGATGAACGCTGATCATCTGATCTCTCCACTCCACATAAATAATCTCCATCATCTTCTGCAGAAACGCTGCTAATGGTGACATTAAAATGATCTTTATGACTGTCAGACAGACTGAACCTCTTCACAGATGATTGTGAGCTGCTGTTCAGCATGTGGACTGGATCTCCATTCAGCGTGTAGAAGACTTTGGTGCTTTTTTTAAACTTGTCTTGATATTTACAGATGATAGTAGTCTCTTGTCCAGCATACGAAGCTTGAATAACAGATGTCCCACAACTAGACTCTAAAAATAGTTTCAACAAAACTTTAAAATGTGCACAGAATATTGAAATGTTACAGATTCTCTCTGGAGAATGATGGATTTATTTTTGTCTGTTCAGGCTTTTCTAGGGTTATAGTTAGAGCTGCAGTTCTGCCATCAACACATGCTGATGCAAAAACACACATAAAGTGATAAGCATGCAAAGAAAAATGACATTAAGCTCACACTGTAATGTGTAATTTGATCTAATGACTTTGAGTTATATTTTTATTAGCTTATAATTATGAACTGGATAAAGGCAGAGAGTTTTTCCAAATATTTCTGAATGTTTTTTTTAATGAAGTACTTATTTAACTTATTTAAAATTTAACAAGGGGCTCATTTATGCTCGGTAATTAATTTGTTTTTTTGTTTTATACTTTAAACTTAAAAAGCACATAACTGACAGGCTTGCAAAAATATGCTCCAAAAATGTAAAATATGTTACAATTAATGTTTCTTTTTTCTTTTCATTCAAGCGTAACATCTTAACTTAGTATGTAGACAAAACATATATATATATATATATATATATATATATATATATATATATATATATATATATATATATATATATATATATATATATAAAATTCAAATTAAAAACTTTACAAATTACATAATTTAAACAATAAGCAACATATATTCCAAAAAGCAGATAAGCAGACAGTTTTATAACACTCAATGAGAGTCATTAATCACTCCAACCATTAGCTGCTATGTAACTGATAATAAACTAAATTTGTTAAAGGGCCCATCTAAATAAAGGGATACCTAAATATGCTATAATAAATATGATGATATGATTAATTATTGTAAGAAAAGTACAGTACATACCGCTCTTCACCACTAATTCTACATTATGATTCCATTTATGATCGTGTCCACATGTATATGTGCCATCATCCTCTCTGCTGAGGTTCTTGATGAGCACCAAGATGAATTTCCTGATTTCATCATCATACACAGCGAATCTGCCATTATGACTCCAGCAACTCTGAATCTTTGTATTGATCACCATCTTATAGGGATTATCTCTGCTAAAGTATGCCCCATCATTCTCCACATCAGATGACTTCTGGTTCGAGTACATGCACTTGAAGAGTAAACTCCCTCCAGTACATCCGTGCACTTTAAAGCAAAGTCCCTGACCTGCCAAACACAAGTCTAATAACTCAGGGCTATTGTATTCAATCAATCGGCTCATATTAAATAATATATTAGGTTTATATATATATATATATATATATATATATATATATATATATATATATATATATATATATATATATATATATATATATATACATATATATATATATATTAGTTGATCAGACTAACCATTGAAAAACTGACCTGAGATCAGAAAGAGAGTGATGAAGATGGTGAATGCAGACCTCATTCCAGATTCACTTTTGTCTTGTGGATATTCAGAGAATAAAACAAATCCAAGAATGGATGAAAAGTTTTCTTTAAAAACAATGCAAATGACTTCAGATGGAAGGATTAGTCAAATGCATGAAATACGCACATCATCCGTTGGTCAGCTTCACATTTACACTTCCCCTTTCTCACGATTCTACTTTCTGATTCTCTATAACGGTTTCACCCATTTGTACTGTGAGCATGTGCTGTGAAATGTGTCAAAGACTTGCAGAGAAACATTGCATGCAAATACAGATGACGCGTTACAGTTTTTCTCGATTGTTAAAACTAAATTTCTGAACCCTTGCTCCATTTTCTTAAATCATTAAACACAAAAGCTTATGCTCAAGCCCTATTCCTATATCCAAAAACATTATTAATTTTAAAAATTTATTAATATTACTGTATTTTTATCCATAACATCCAGAAGATAAAAAAAATGTGTTATCTTAAAAATACAACATGCTCATAAAAAGCCATCAGTTTTTTTTTTTTTTTTTTTTCTTCATTGGATTGCAACTCGGGCGAGGCAGTGGCGCAGTAGGTAGTGTTGTCACCTCACAGCAAGAAGGTCGCTGGTTCGAACCTCGGCTCAGTTGGCGTTTCTGTGTGGAGTTTGCATGTTCTCCCTGCCTTCGCGTGGGTTTCCTCTGGGTGCTCCGGTTTCCCTCACAGTCCAAACACATGCGGTACAGGTGAATTGGGTAGGCTAAATTGTGTATGAGTGTGTGTGAATGTGTGTGTGGATGTTTCCCAGAGGTGGGTTGCGGCTGGAAGGGCATCCACTGTGTAAAAAACTTGCTGGAAAAGTTGGCAGTTCATTCCGCTGTGGCGACCCTGGATTATTAAAGGGACTAAGCCGACAAGAAAATAAATGAATGAATGGATTGCAACTCGGGCTTTAGATTATCCCCACAGCAATAGCGTTATTTGCACCAGATTGATTTTACAGCACCAGTCAAAACTTTCTGACATCTTTATGGCACTCAATTGCATTAAAAATAAATACAGGCGACTGAACTTGGAGGATGATCTCCAAGTGGTGGTCTCCAACATTAAACCAAGAATAGACTTTTGCTGTGAACATTGTGTTCACAGCCCACTGAAGCTAAGCAGGGCTGCGCCTGGTCAGTACCTGGATGGAAGACCACATGGGAAAGCTAGGTTGCTGCCGGAAGTGGTGTTAGTGAGGCCAGCAGGGGGCGCTCAACCTGCGGTCTGTGTGGGTCCTAATGCCCCAGTATAGTGACGGGGACTCTATACTGCTCAGTGAGCGCCGTCTTTCAGATGAGACATTAAACCGAGGTCCTGACTCTCTGTGCTCATTAAGAATCCCAGGACTCCTTCAAAAAAGAGTAGGGGTTTAACCCCGGCATCCTGGCCAAATTTGCCCACTGGCCTCTGTCCATAATGTCCTCCTAACCCTCCCCATATCATAATTGGCTTTATAACTCTCTGTCCTCTCCACCAATCAGCTGGTGTGTGGTGTGAATCTGGCGCAAAATGGCTGCTGTCACGTCATCCAGGTGGATGCTGCACACTGGTGCTGGATGAGGAGATTCCCGCCCATTGTGTGTAAAACGCTTTGAGTGCCCAAAAAAAGCACTACATAAATGTAAGAAATTATTATAATTATTGTTAATATTAATGACTATAAACATTATAAAGTTACAGTGCTGCACTTTGTTTGTGTTTTCAGTATGCTCATGTTTATATTGGCTTATTGACGTGTGTCAGCTGTTGCAATTAACATTTGTATGTTTATAACCACGCCTGAAAATGGTGGGGGTCGTGAGTCCCTGGCGTTGTTATTTTGGGGGTCATGGACTGAAAAGTTTGGGAACCCCTGATCTAAACTGCTTATTCTCATTCATAATTAATCTCAGTCTGGTTAAAATTAGTAAGTAAACGAACTGTGCTTAATTATAACGAGTAAGCAAAGACATCTTAACTGTTCCAATGGGTTTATTCACTAGTCTTGTTTTGCAGTGCATAATATAAGACATCTTTTATAGCTGAGACAGGCAGAAAATAAAGACAACTTTTTTCTCTCTTCTTCATATAAGGGATACACTTTATCAATAATAAGTATGCTGATAAAATTGTTACGATCATAATTAACTGGTTAATATTTATATATATATATATATATATATATATATATACACACTGTTAACAATGACCTGTAGAAACTACAGTAACTTACTGTAATTTGATTGCAGCAAAAATACTGTTTACATTTACAGCACCGTTTATCTGGCTGTATATGTATTTACAGTATTGTATATCTTTAGTGTAAAATATAGTCATTTTCACAATGCAATTTTAAAATACAGTAACATACCGCATAACTGTATGTTATAAGTTAAATACTCTGTCATTTACTAAATTTGTTAACAGTGTGTATATATACACACACATACGTGTTAATTACTGCGCTGCCTGGAGGTTTAGACTTGATCTACACCAGGTCTGGAAGCACTTCTCGGCCTCCTCCATCTTCTTCTTCTCCTCCTCTTTGACAGGACCAGATCCTCTGTAATAAACTCTGACCAGCTCTTCATTAAACTTCTTTGGCAGGAAACTGGACAGCTGTCAATACAAGACAAACGCAATGCTTTTTTACCCCCATTTTGCTCCTGAAGTGAATGACCAAATGATTGACCAAGGCAAAGTAACAAGCCTCAGTTTACCAAAAGACTAAGTAAGAGATAAAGTACATCCCGTCGGTTGTTATCGCAGAATAAAGCCTGACCGATTGATCAGCAACTGTTGTACAACACTGAAAGGTCTTGATCACACCAAACTCGCTTTTTGTGTTCATACAGTTTTTTGGGGGGTTTTGTGTGCTGCTTATGTGCCTTGAGTCCTTGCCGTTGCATTCTGTGCATCTGCAATTAAAAAAAATGGACAGGCGCGCTTTCCAATCAAATGAAAGCAGAGGCGGAGTTTCCACTGAAAAACAGCAGTGTTTGTGTTGTCAAGATCACTACGCAGACTTTTAAAGATGGAGGAGAGACTAGTGGTTGCTGTTTTGAGTTATCTAGAGCTTTATGACTTCACAAATCTTGAATTTCACAATATTATTTAATATTGCAATTATAGCAATATCAACAGCAGAGCTCACGCACATGCAGCTCATGCAGCTGATTCAGTGGCTGCCAAGCAAAATAAAAGTCGCAGTGCACTTCATTTTTTCTTATCAACAAAAGGCAGTGTGGTGTGCCTCGCATTCTCTGTTAATAACCGGCTGGATGTACATTATGCTGATTATTACATGAATACTCTTCACAAAACTAAACTATAAGACACAAAACATTGATCTGAATCAAGAATTAATTATTCATATAAAAGTAGTCGCTAATTAATAATGAGTTATTAATTTTTATTCTGCTATAGAAATCAGCTGGGTGTAAATTATGCTGATTATTACACTGTACAAAATATGTTATTAAACAGTTTCTGTATTTGTGTTTAATTGCAGTCATGAACTGCATTATGGGATGTTGAAAATTCGACTCTCCAGTTTGACAAAGTGACATTTATTAGCAGTTTAATAGTTTTAAAATAATATAATGTATAGGAAATGTTACAGAAATAAGTGTGTAAAATAACAGAAAATGAACATGTTTATTAAAGTCACTGTTTAGAACTTTTCAAGGTTAAAAATTGTTGGAAGATCAAAATCCCATAATACAGTTCAGAAGCAGACATAAGTTCATAAGATGATTGCAAACAATTGTATAGTGTACTTTCCATATATAGTGTATATATAGTATTCATAATATTCAAGCTATGTGACTGATAAATGTACCTAATAAATGATCACGTATACATTTCTGTAATATAAATCGGCTAAAAAGTGTCGATGTTACCTGATAATCCTCAATGGTTGAAGCTTCATTGGGTTTTCTCTTGCTGTAGAAATAAACACGTTCAATTGGGTTTTTGTCCTTCATGCCATGATCCAGATCAACCACCTACCATAATAGGAGATTAAATACTTTGTAAAGATTTAAGGGTACGAAGGTAGAGATTAAGTGTTTGGTATAGACATTATTTATATAGAGCAATATAATATATAGAGATTATTTCCCCTCCTGTGAATTTTTTAAAATATTTTTCAAATATTTTCAAGTGCAGTTTAACAGAGCACTTACAACTCGTCACCTTAGAATTATAAGACATTTTTGTCAAAATTGAGTTATTCACATAAATGACAACTTATTCACATTATGTGATTTTTTATAAGTTATTTACATTTTATGACTTTTTATTTAAAAAACAAAAATGGTTTATCTACACACTTGCTCTCGCTTTGCTCTATAAGGTTTTTTCTGTTAGCCAATCAGCATTTTTAATGCACGCATGAGGACCAATCAGGATTAGCTTACTTTGTTGTTTCGCCGGACTAGTCGACTAAAAATTATTTTAGTCGACTAAATAATGGCGCACCACACAAAATTACGAATAAACCTGAAACTGAAAAGATATGTGTAAATGTGATAATTTAGAAGCATTTTTAACATTGAGATGAAATGTTATATTTTACATTGTTGAAAAAGAAAAAAAAAGTCATATATTGAATGTAAAATATTTTTATTTGTGTATATATGGTAAGTGAAACATTTTTCAGTATTTATTAAACTCATTTGCTCGTTGTTTGTTTTCTTTTAAAGTCTTCAAAATTTATATTAAGCCTTACAGGGCAAATACTTAATTAAATGCTTAAGGCAAATAATCCAATAAATATAATTCAATAATTAATATAAGGCATAAAATTTAATAGATATTAACATATTAGTTAGACAAAATTAACATCTGCACTGGACAAATTACTAGTACCTTGTACAGCCTTGTATGATTAATTTGAACAAGAAAAAACAATTTCATCCTAAAACATGAAATAAATGTTATAGAAAGCATAAATGTAACTTTCTCAAGCATCAGCATATTGTTACAACACCAAATTATATATATTTTTATTGTTTTTGTTGGAAAGAAATGCTTCAATGAATGATCTGCCAGATATAACCTTATAATTCCAAGTGGAAAATGACTTTTCAGAATTAGAAGCTTCTCTCTGCATTTACCATGGTTTATTTACTCCAGTTTGCAAATGTAAGAAAACTTTGAAAATTTACAATAATGGTACATTTAGGGTCTCTATCATGTTATTGTATGAAAGAGAACTGTTACACACATGTTGTTTGCTATATGGAATGTAAACACTTTAAAGTTTTTCATTGATTTAAAAATTATTCAGAATGCAGAGAGAACCTTATAATCCCAAGGTGACGAACTATTTCCTATTATATTTTTCTCCTGGAAAAGTTTCATTTCTTTTAGTTTGGCTAGAATTATTATTTTTTTAATCTTTCAAAATGTAATGTATGTGTGGTCAAAATTATTAGCTCTCTTAAGCAATATTACTTTTGGATTGTCAACAGAACTGATATACAATGACTTGCCTAATTACCCTAACTTTAACCTAATTAACCTAGTTAATCCTTTAAATGTCACTTTAAGCTGTATAGAAGTGTCTTGAAGAATATCTAGACTAATATTATTTACTGTCATCATGACAAAGAGAAAATAAATCAGTTATTAAAACTATTATGTTTAGAGATGTGTTGAACAAAATCTTGATTAAAAAATGTACAGGAGAGTGAATATTTTTGTCTTTAACTTTAACTCACATAAACCGGCAGCTCTTCAGCCGTCAGGGTAACAGTTGGGTCTGTTGGTTTGTATGTCTTTACTGCTGCCTTCCAGCTATTTTTAAGCTCTTCCTGAAAAAAAGATTTCACTCAGTTTTAGAAGTTTAATGAAACTATATGATGTATGTTTTTCAGTTTCTGTCCAACCTTTGACATGTTTTTCACAGTCAGACGAACTTCTCTGATAAACTTTGGCAGTTTTCTTCTCATGATCTTGTCCAGGATGTCTTTGGATTCCTTTAGATTAGGAGAGGTGGAGGACAAGATCTGCTCAAAGATCTCATCTGGCAAAATAATGGAAAGGTAAATATTTTCATAACAATAAAAGATCAGCGTGTGCATTTAATATGGGCTATAATATTCTGCTAAGTTTGAACTGTTTTGGCATGTTTTGACATGTTTTGGCAATGTTTTTGGTCTTTTTCTTTTGTCATTGAGCTTCGCGGGACCCTTGCTGTCTATGGAGGATAAGAGAGCTCCAGGATTTCATCTAAAATATCTGAATTTGTGATTTAAAGGTGAACAAATGTCTCTGGGGATTGAACAAGACTAGGGTGAGTTATTAATAACAAAATTGGAAACAAAATTTAAACAACATGTAAATACACAGGGGGGTGAATAGCAATAAAGAAACAAGAGTGGGGGTAAATAAAGGTGGGAAAAAAGAACAAAAGTGGGGGACAGCGATGACCAGCGTTGCAGGTTATTCAGAGTAATATCCTGTAAATTTCCTACTTATACTCCCTTGTGTAGTTTTAATTGTCAATTTTGTCGTGCTACAGTCTTGGCTGTCCTCTGATTTATAATTGAAAATAACAAAATGAGATTTCTTTTGTTGTTGTTAAGTGCCTTGATTATTCTGTAAAACACTGTTCCTCAATGGTCGACAACTTCAAATGAAAATGTTTTTTACGTCACCATTATACCCAAGTAAATATTCAGAGTATCTGTACTTTATCATAGTCTTTTATTTTTTATTTTAGTACACTTTTACTTCGATAAATCCCAAAACAAAATATGGTACCTTTATTGTATTTTTTACTCCACATTTTTTGATTGAAAATAGTGATATTTAATTCATGAACAAGCCTTATTTAATGGGTTCACAATTTACGCTGAGCAATTAATTAGTGAATTGCACTGACATCTGTTCACGAGTCAACAACTCACTGATTCAAGTGATTTGATTAGACAGAGTGAGGCTCCAGTTAATGATTCACTGATTCAAATGATCTGTTTAGAGTGAAGCTGCGTCCCAAATGGCACACTATACACTATGCACTCATGTACTATGTACTTATGCACATACACACTCAACAGGATAGTATATGTATGTAGTGTCGTCCCAAATGGCACACTAATGTTTTTTTACTAAGCGGAAATTCAAAGCATTTCCCTGATGACGTTTGACGGTCGTCAAATCAGTGAAATAAACGACCAAATTATCAAATAATACCTGCTGTGAGTATAACCGCATTCACCATCGGGAGGCGCTATAATCACTCTCGTAGGAGAATTTTGCTTTCACCATCCAAAATAAATAAAGTTATCCAACATGTGCGCCCAATAGCTCCGCCCCTTCCGCTTCGTGAGCAAACCTGCGGTCCTTGAGTGCGTGAAGTGTCCAAGTGTTATTTTTAGAGTTTTCAGTGTGAACACACTACTTACACTATTTATACTACAAAATGACGTAGAATAGTGCATAAGTATGCGATTTGGGACACAGCTTGAGTCTCTAGTAAATGATTCACTGATTCAAATGATCCGTTCAGATTGACTCTGCAGTAAAAGAATCACAGATTTTGCCAAACTAAATGGGGTTTATAATGTGTATCAGGATCACTTGCATTTTCATGAATTATCAGTGTGGTTTTTGAACATGAGAGGTTTCAGTAATTCAACTTTCTTGCAAATTAAACATTGATCAGTCAGTACGTTTACTCCTAATAAGTAAGTAAATTAAAAATCAAGTACTTTGACTCAAATAATATTCATAAGAATGACTTTATACTTTCACTGGGGTAAAATTTTATCAGGGCATCTACAAGTGACTGGTTTGTTTTCATAATTGGCTCTATTTTTATGCTCAGTGTTTTGAGCTGACCTGTAAGTTTGCTGTAATCCTCCACTGACTTTATGGCTTCAGAGATTTTCAGCATATCTGCAGGTTTTTTTTCATGAAGGTCACGATCAGCAAGTAGAAGTGCTTCAGCAAACCTGATGCATAAAAAAGAACATTGTTATAATCATAATAATACTGAAGGATTTAATTCAAACACCAGTAAAATGCTGAATTTGTGAAACACTCTGTAAAAGAGGAATGGTGATTGAGGGGGAAATATGGTGTCAAAGACCTTGAGTACAGACAGAAAAACTCACATGTCTTCAATGATATTTGCAATCTTGTGTTGATAGGCCTGGCGATGGAGTGTGTATCGAGTGCGAAACATGTCATAGACATTATCAGCCTCCTGTTAGACATAAAAACACAAAGCCTCAAGATTTTATAAAGCCAAATTCAGGAGTATCTGATTTAATAGATTTATATTTTGTCATTTAGCAGGTGCTTTTGTCCAACTGAGGAGGCATTCAGATATTCAACGAGAAGACGCACAAGAAGAGACTATTATACAAAGAAACTGTCCGTGCTCAGAGAAAATAGTCCTAGAGTTAGGAGGGGGGTGTTTTTAGAGAAAGAGGAGTGTTTCTACAGGTGGTTTGTCAAGCTCACTCACCTGTGTGAGGCTTACTACACTTCAAGAGTTGACACTTAGCTGATGATTAATAATAAAGCTTGTTTGGCACGCTGTCCCGGGAGAGAGCCCTGAACTCATTAGATTCTCGAGCCCGGGCTCCCTCCCGATTGCAAGGTGAGAGGGGAGTCTGAGCTCAGGTAGATCTCGAGAACTTCCCTGCTGTAGTAGCTAAGGAACAGATAGCGATTGTTATGAGGATATAACTACTTGAGCACTTCTATAGAGCTGATTTGTGTCAGGAACTCGGGGGATGCCACGTGAGCATGGGGAGTACGTGTAAACTCCACAAAGAAATGTCGGCTGGCTTGGTAAGGACGACTAGAAGCAGTGACGTTCTCGCTGTGAGGCAACAGTGCTAACCACTGGGCCGCTGTGCCACCCATCTAGGAAAGGAGGAGGAGTAGAGGAGGAAGCGGGGATACTTTAAAATGAAGATGACTGTAGTATTGAACCAAGGGTATTTATGGGGACTTAAGCATTGTCTGATAAACCGTATAATGCAGGACATGCTGTGGTCAATCATAAGCATGTGATCCTCTCGAAATTAGATTCTAAATAAACTTCACAAATGTAAAATGCTTTATAAGGAGTGATTTAAAAGAAAGTGAATGGTGCAAATGTGCAGAACCCGTGTTGGTTAAAGTGTCGTATAGGTGAGAAAGTATGTTCTACAGGTGGTTTGTCAAGCCCTCTATCCAGTGTGAGGCACACTCAGAATTGCAAAATGTTTTGTAGCTAATATGTGGTGAGGGTAATGTATAAAATAATGTATAATAAATAGTATCTAGAGAAATAAGTCTGTAGCACAACAGAAAATGTGCTGCAGTTTATGACAAGGTTTCTGTAGCGCAATATAAAACACCAACACAGACAATACAGCACTGCACAGTATTACACTTGCTCATTAAAGTCACTGTTTAGAACTTTTCAAGGTTAAATGTTGTAGGAAGAAAGATCAAGATTCCACAATGCAACTCAAAAGCAGAAATAATATAGGGTAAAATAATACTTTGAAATGAAGAGTAGCTAGAAAGCATGTTAATCTACATTATTAACGAAAGCGATGTCTCCTGTACCTTGTCTCTGAAGCAGATGTGCTTTCTTCCATTCACTACACAAACTCGAGCAAATTTCAGCAGTCGGAGATGGTCGAAGCTGTTTCGAATGCCAAGGTGATGACAGTCTCTGGAAAATTTGATTATTATGTATGACTATTTGGCTCTGGCTACATTTGTTTATGGTTGTCTTTATTAGCATAACAAAATGAGAAAAGCCTGTCGGGCTGTCGAGTATCTAAAACACTAGAATGAATTTGTTATATTATATATTTTCTTGCTGTTAGAGTTACTATTATAATTATTCTGTTTACCGTGCAAAATAGTCCCATTTGTCCACATCAATGCCGTTTTGTTTATTTGCCACAATCTCGTAGAGGAAGGATTTCTCGACATTTCTGCCCTGGTACGGCCACTGAAAAGAAAACAAAACCAAATGTCTGTTTCACTTCAGCTTTTTACACTAACGGCTGATTCATTTTAATGGTCACACTTTATCTGAATGTACACTATTAACAAACCATTAACTATGACTATTAGCTTATTAAACCACTAATTAGCTGCTTATTAATAGTTAAGGTAGTAGTCAGGTTTATGTATTGGGCTGGATTAGGAAATGTAAAATGAGATTATATTTTATAAGTGTTAATAAACAGTTAATATCTTCATATTAAACAACTAGTAAATGGCGTGAATATACTAAAGTGTTACCATTTTTAATGATATCGTTATATACCTCATTATCTGAGGCTTTTGCCCCTTCGATTAACTCTTTAATGAAGATGACGTCGTTATCAGTGAGTCCATGTTCCCTCAACACCTCCTCATTTAGACTCTTCACAATGCTGTCAAACATCAGCACTGACATCTGCTCATGCTGCAGAGACCGAAAGACAAATCATACATCATAACAACATTATATAGGACAGACATTGGTTATATTGTGAACAATATCTGTTAATGAGCAGTTTTTGTATAAAGTAGTTCTAAATTGTTTTGAGGTTTTTTGCGGTTGTGAATTGCATTATGGGACGTTGACTATGGTTTGATGTTGAAAGTTCATCTCTACAGTTTTAACAAAGTGACTTTTATTGAATTTTTTGTGGTTTGAAATAATATAATGTCCAAAAAATAATAATATAGAGAGAAATAAGTGTGTAAAATAACAGGTAATGTGCTGCAGTTTATTACAAGGTATCTGTAGCGTAATATACAACACCAACCCACACAATATAGCACTGCACACTATTACACATGTTCAGAAAAGTCACTTTTTTACAACCACACAAGGTTCAAAGTTGGAAAGAATGATCAAGATCCCATAATGCAATTCAAAAGCAGAAATAAATGAGGAAAGATAAAAACATGAATCACAAAATATGGAAAACTGCACATTTTTAACAGTGCCTGAACTATTGTCTACGGACTACGCTAACTGTGTTTATTCTCACCTTCCAGCTTTCAGGGATATCATCAGGCAAACCTGAGAAACAGAAGCAGGTGGTTTGTAAAACAAATTATGCACTTAAAATATTTTAGGTTGGTTTATAAAATATAAATTTATTCATTTTGGTCTGAATGTATCAACAAACAAAAAAATCTTACATCAATCAAACTGACTCAAAATATTAAGTTAAACTCTGTATAACTTTAAAACATTGATTCACCTATTAAAATAAGTTTAGGTAACATAAATAAATTGTTATCTTGAATGTTTGCCATTGGAATGACTAAAGTTGCCAATTAAAAGTACCTTTTAATTTCTTTATTTTTTTGACTTCAGGAATAACCAGGACATCAAATACATGTGAAAGTGGGCCATGACCTACAAAATAAACACACCTTTTTTTGTAAAATATTTACACCATTAGAAAGTCATTTCATGTATATCTTGTATCCTGTACATTAGAACTATCTAGCATGCACCTTGATGTCAAACGACATAAAAAAAAAAAAACTTGTCAAAAATGCAAATCACTTCAGTCCACTTGAAATCCACACATCGATTTTTTGACCACATTTTTTGACCACCAAAGTAATGACACAAAAATGTATATTATTATTGCTATAAAATATTCATTTAAAAACTTTGATTACAAATAAGTTTAGACTGGATTTTGTTTCATACAATATATATAAACTACCTTGATCATATTGAAAACAAACTTTGCCGTCAAAAATCAATTACTGGACTGTCCTGTGATAAGTTTTTGACGTGTTTTTGATGCAAGTGTTAGATGTCAATTTAATTTGCATTCAGTCATGTTTTTTATGTCTATTTGACATCAAGGTGCCAACTGGGCTAAAGAGATGATAGATTTAAATTTTACTACAGTAACTACATTTTTTTCTAGTTTATATACAAAAATAAATGTTATTCTGGCTTTTGGCCAATATATCTGATTCAATCACATTTATGGCTTCACAATGAACAAAAATATAAATAACAAAATATTTACATCTGTAGTATATTTAGTAAAATCTGCACTCTCAGATATAAAGGTACGTGAGCTGTCACTGGGGTGGTACCTTTTGAAATGGTACTAATTTGTACCTAAAAGTCCATATTAATACCACAAGGGTATAGATTAGTATCTAAAAAGTACAAAAGTGTTCCTCTTAACATTTGTAGGTACTAATATATACTTTTGAGGTATACCAATGGACCCTTCAAGTACAAATGCATACCTTTTGAAAAGGTAGCACACCCCAGTGACAGCTCGCGTACCTTTATTTCTGAGAGTGTGAGTCCGAATTGACTTGAAACTGTTTTACAGAAATGTTGCAGCAATTTAAATCTTCCAGGCATCGTTTGCATAAATTTCCATGATTTTCACTTTTGAATTCTTACTCCTCACCCAAATCATGGCACAGACCAGCGATCTGAACACACAGAAAATCCTGTTTGGTGATTTTGAGCTCCGGCTGATTGTCATGAAGACTCTTGACCAGGCGTCCGGCTAAATACGCCACACTGAAATACACAAACAAGACGTCAGTTCATGATCAAAATGACCCAATCCTGCAAACTACTCAAACGATTCATAAAGAAACACTACGCTTTTATTCTTAAATTGCCTCATTTTCAAGTTAACCAGGTGAGTTTTGCCCTTTTTTAACTCATTCAGCTGATCTCCAGGTCTGGCAGAGCACTTTTAGCTTAGCTTAGCTTAGCATAGACCATTGAATCAGTTTAGACCATTAGCATGTTGTTAAAAAAATTCAAAAAAAGAGTTTGGATAATTTTCCTATTTAAAGCTTGACTCTTATGTACTTACATTGTGTGCTAAGCTTAGAAAAGTTAAAGTTGCTATTTTTTTAGGCTGATATGTCTAGAGGAACTATACTCTCATTTTGGCATAATAGTTAAGGATTTTTGCTGCCGTACTATGGCTGTAGTAGGAACAATGATATTACGCAGCACCTGAAAATAGTCCCCAGCTGGACATCTAGGCAACATCGGTGCTTCATATTCATTTAAAACTCATCTGCATGGCTGTAAAATGAGCCTATACTACTAAATAAAGTGAAGTGTTCCTTCAACATCATTGATTTTGTTAAAATACCTAAAAATGTAGCATTGTATATCTGTCTCACCCAATGGAGTGCTCGAATCGGTTGTGTGAAGCTCCGGGATACACCAGATATGTTCCTCCGAGCTGTTTGAGGTGTCTGAGTCTCTGAAACTGAGGAGTGTCTGTGATTTTCACCAGCAGGGGGTGCAGAGCAATGTGGCCATGAATAGGGTCATTGAAGATCTACGAAAACACAAAACACACCGGCTCATCCAGCCTGATCTCACGCGAAAACGTAAGTATTTTACGTTTTGCCAGTTTAGTGGCTAATTCGTACGAATTCGTACGAGTTCAGTCGTACGAAATGGTACGATTTTTAAAAGGAGGCGTGGCACCTGACCCCACCCCTAACCCCAACTGTCATTGGGGGATAAGCAAATCGTACTAAATTGTACGAATTAGATCGTACGAATTCATACAAATTAGCCACTAAATAAAAAAGTTACGAATTGCCGTGAGATTGTGTTGGCTCATCAAACAAACATACAATAATATTTGTGACTGGACCATCGCCTGACTCCAAAAATGTCTTTGGCAGATGAACCCGCAGAGCATTTCATTTGTGAAATGTAAACGAGTTGAACAGTAGCAGCAACTGAATCATTTACTCAACTGATTCAGTTAGAGCATTGACTTGTTGACTCATTCAGGAGTGTATTTTACATGAGTTTATTTTGCTGCAAGGTTCAACCAGTTTCCCTGTGACGGTTGGTATTTTGTTTATTGGCCAAAATCAAAAGTCATATTTTTGTCACATCACTGTAATGCAGGAAAACAGCACAGAGAATGCATCGTGTTTAAGTTAAAAATAAATGATCCACCATGTGTGCTTTACCTTCATTTGTTCTTTTGAGAAGTCTAAGGTGTATTTCTTCAGGATGTCTTGCAGTTCATCCGTGATCATTTCCCATAACTGCTGTTTATCTGGCTCTGAAAAGCATCACATTTTGTATCCTTCATGAGTTCACACTTAACTGATGATTGATTATAAAGCTTGGCATGCTGTCCCTTTGATCCTCGAGCTCCTCCCGTTTGCAAGGAGAGAGGGGAGTTTGAGCTCAGGTAGATCTGGAGAACTGCCCTGCTGTAGTAGCTAATAAACAGATAGTGATTGCTCTAAGACAGTGGTTCTCAAACTGTGGTACGTGTACCACTAGTGGTACGTGGGCTTCCTTCTAGTGGTACGCAGAGGAATGACATATGTCATGTACATGCTACATATATTTCAAAATTTATCAAAAATTATGTATATAATATGCTGTATATGACATAAAGCTTATATTTCTGAGGTAAACTGCCACGTTTTTTTTAACTGTGCAGAGTTGTAGCTGCTTTACTGGGCCTACTACACTACTGTAATTCAATACTGCTAATTTTGGTGGGACTTGGAGAGACAATTTTTTTCTGAGGTGGGACTTGATGAAAAAAGTTTGAGAACCACTGCTCTAAGAGATAACTACTGATAGGAGCATGTCTATGGTGCTGATTTGGATTAGTCAATTAACTTAAGTTTTTGAATGGTGAGCGGAAACGGGTGGACGTAGGGGAAACCCACGTGAGCATGGGGAGAACGTGTAAACTCCATTCTGAAATGTTGGCTGGCTTGGTAAAGACTAGAAGCAGTGACGTTCTTGCTGTGAGTTAACAGTGCTAACCACTGGGCCATTGTGCCACCCATCTAGGAAAGAAGGAGGAGTAGAGGAGGAAGGGGGGATTCTTCAAAATGAAGATGGCTGTGATATGGAACTGAGGGTGTTTATAGTGGCTTAGGAATCGTCTGATTGGTCAATTATAAATTGAATAATGTAGCACCGACTGCAATCAATCATAAGCACAAGATCCTCTCGACATTAGTTTATAAATAAACTTCACTTTATGTGAAATATATTGTATTTTAGGATGTGTTTTTCCATTTCCTCAGTTTGTAAATTAAGTAAACACATGCAATTGCACAAGCAAATAATGATCGTATAGTAGATGTGTACGTATCAAACAAGACAATCAGATTACATCAGTGTGTGTTTTAATGCTAAATCAATTTTACAATAATTAAGCCGTAAGGGTTAAATAATTTGATGTTTTATTGGTGGACATAGTTTTAAAGCAGTAGTTTTGGAAAATGAAGTTTTGGCTAGGCCCTTTTGTCATAGTTTTCATTGTTAAATCTATGAGGATTTCTGGCTTGACAGCTAATGTAATGACTTGAGTAATAAGCTGTTTCATTTTTAACATATCTAATGCATTGTGTTTAAAAAAAAACAAAACAAAAACACTGTCTTTTTCCAACTTGACATTGGTTGTACATTTTACATCAACTAGCAGATCAATGAACCAACAATTAATTTCTATGCATTATGCTAATGGAATGCCTTAGACTTTAGAAAGATTTAAACAAAGTGAAAAAAAAATGCATGAGAGTTAATTTATACCACAAACAGCAGTAAATAGACTACAGCAAACCTTAGTAAATCACCTTGTGGGATTCATTTAATTACTCTCCTCCCAAAATGTATGCATGTGAAAAGGGAAACTCCAAAAAATAACACACATATTCAATCAGTTAAATACGCTCAAGTTGTTTCAGCTCTAAGGTTTCAGTGCATTCAGTCTGCAGTACATCCTGACAGCATTTTCTTTTCCAGCCAAACGAAAGTTGATGTTAGAAAATCTTGCCCTTGAACAGGAATTCAGGAATTTATAAAATAAACTTATTTTTTGCATGATTTGTAAATCTATCCATCTATATATATATATATATATATATATATATATATCCTTACCTTCACTTGCATCATAAGACTTTTTCAGGTCCTGAAGACTTTTCCTGTGCTCAAAGAGATGTTTTCTGCTTTGTTCTGCTTGGGGCATCTTCTCTCTCTTACTCTCTCTCTGTCTCTCTCTCTCTTTTATCTTTTAAAAATGGAGAGAATGGAGATGTGTTGAACTGCTTAAAGATTTGACAGACTCACAGCTCTAGTCACTGAAACACTTGAGGAAAGTTTCACCCTTCACATATGAGGGTGTGTTTCAGACTCAGAGATGCTGCTTCTGCAAACACTGCATAACGAGCAGCTGATCACACACCCACATGTACTGAATGGTTCTGGTAAATGGATTTGTCAATCAACTACCTTAGTTAGGCGAGCCTGTTTGGCAAGTATAGGTATATTAAAATGCAATGCATTTAGTACTACTAGATGCAATATAAATGTTAAAAAAACATAATAGTTTTAATAACTCATCTCTAATAACTGATTTATTTTCTCTTTGTCATGATGACAGTAAATAATATTAGACTAGATATTCTTTAAGACACTTCTATACAGCTTAAAGTGACATTTAAAGGCTTCACTAGGGTAATTAGGTTAACTAGGCAGGTTAGGGTAATTAGGCAAGTTATTGTATAATGATGGTTTGTTCTGTAGAATATAAAAAAAAAAGCTTAAAGGGGCTAATAATATTGACCTTATAATGGTTCATAAAAAAAACTAAAACTGATTTTATTCTAGCCGGAAAAAAAAAAAGACTTTCTCCAGAAGAACAAATATTATCAGACAAACTGTGAACATTTTATTGCTCTGTTAAACATCAATTGGGAAATATTAAAACAAACAAACAAAAAAACTATATATATATATATATATATATATATATATATATATATATATATATATATATATATATATATATATATATATAAAATTTTGCATATATGTTTTGTTCTATAACCACTAAAATTTCTCAAACCTTTTTTTCATCATTACACTGACTTTAACTGTTTTAACTGTGTGCTATGGCAAGAAAAAAAAGTGTGAGACTAAAATAAATAATATTAGCAGACCTTTAATTTGGATTAGCAACAAACACACCATACATGAAACATTTTGAACATCTTTAAACACACAGAGATCAAAAATCATGTATCTAAAGAGTGATGACGTGCTTCATGCTGCACTTAACAATGCTGGGTTTGTACACATTTAACCCAGCACGTCATCATTTTGCCAAGTATGCAATCCTGCATTAACATCTCTGTTAACAACTAAATTAACTATCTATCATTTTATTGAAAAATATAATCCATACATATTACCCTAAACACAAACATAACTATAAATTATTCCCAAAATCACAGGGGAATAAAAGTTGGATAACGCTCGTGTAGAAGTGCATACAATAACCATAAGCCTAAACTCAACATATAAAACAGCAATTTTACTCCTTAATTCTGACTAAAATGTTGTTCCATGAGCAACATAGGCGTCAATCAAAGAACATGTCCTACTTGGTGAAATCAGGTTGGCGGTTTGACCCAACAATGGGTTACGACAACCCCGCATTTTTAGAGTGTTAAAAAAGTGATTAATAAAAATGGTTTATAACAATTAATAGTGTCTTTCGGTGACATATTAAACTGAATCGGGTTTAATCTAGATCTACATTAGCCTGAGATGCTGAATATTTTTCTTTGTGTAAAGTGGCTTTGGCATAATGTATATTGATTAAAGCTGTGGCATTAAAGCTAGGTGACCTGAATAGTAAACGCTCATTATGGAATCCGCAGTTGGTTCGTGTTCTTGTCTTTACTTAATGAAGCCACATAATTATTTATTTCTGTGAAACGTTCCATATCTTTTTATAACCTACTAAGCTGCGTGTTTTATATAGGTGTTGCTGTTTTTCAGGACATTATGTCCCACAACAATAAAAATAGTCAGCTGTCGTGAACACGCAAGAGATCCTTAAAAGGAGAACTATGAAACTTCACTGTTAATAACAGGCGTGTTTGATGTGACAGATGATGAAGTCCTAAATACAACAAAACAACACCTATCAAAAATACGCACCTGAGCAGGTTCAGTTTCTAAAGTGGGGATCAACGACTCTGTTGATTACTGTATGTCAAACAGGTTCAGTGTAAAAGCACATTTGGGTTTCCATTATGAACCTTCGCTTTGTTGTAGCTATTTGTTTGCAAATAATTCAAATAATCTATGTTGCGTGACAAGATAATTTATATAGACCTTGAATAATAAAAAAAAAATAATAATAATAATAATAATACAATTGTTTACATTTACATTTTTGCATTTATTCACTGACTAGTTTGTTTGACAGACAAAATGCAAACACATGTAATTCTTGGAAACTAAAATAAACAGAGGCAGGGATATTTTGCACAATGTATTTAAATCTTAATTGGAAAAATAAAAATAACCAAATAACAAGTAAACTGACAGAACACGAAACAGATATCCGTATGCTGTGAATATTAAAGTTTGCACAAATGTAAATAAAAGTAGGCTACAGAGCTTCTGTTCCTTTGTTAAACAAGAGCTTGATGCTCATGCATTATTATATCAGACATGATACACTAATTTCTAATCGCGTCCCGCCTTGTTAACATCTCTGTTTAAGTGTTTAACTCTCTTTATAATAACTTGCGTTGTATTTGAACGTGACGAGCTCAAAGCGAAAATAATAAATAAATAAAAATAAGTCGCTATTCATTATTTAATCAAGCAATGTCTGAAGACTCTTACGCTTAATTTAGATTAATCATTTTCTTTTAATTCGTACGTGATCCTGGAGCACAATGTCTGCTATTAATACTGAGAAAAAAGATTTTTTGTATACAGTAATTTAGACTCATACAATTTATTTTGCCAATAATTACACAAGTATACATGCGAAGCGTATTGTATGCTCCTCAATCAGAAGATTTAAGGATAAAATATAGCTTAAGGCATTATTTGTGGTCTAGGCCTACAATTATGAAATAATAAAGCAGATTTTGCATGGCTTTTTTCTGTTAAATTATATATTATAGCCAATTCTTTAGCCAATAGTTCATTTTAAGCACCGGTATTAGTTAGCAACTGATATTATTTACCTCCTCAGTTCGTGTATGTTACATTTACAATCAATAATGATAAAATGATTCAGTAATTTAAGCTTTTTTATATTGAAACAAACACAAACACGGGAGAAAAAAATAAAGTGGTATAAGTGCTTTATTTTTTTTAAGTGATGGTGACATCGCTTAGAAGGAAAAAAAAACGTCATATAACATATAGTGGGTTGAGTCTCTGCATCTATAAAACCTCTGCACACTTCTTCAGCTCTTCACTAACACCATTCTCATTTGCAAGGACGCAAGAAAAAAAAGACGATATAGCTTCTTAAGAAAAACTATATCTGCACCGACGACAGGTGAGAAAATTCTGTCATGTAAAAAAATGGTATAAGAAATGTCAAGGCGATTATTTCAATTAAAAATGCACCAATATATTTTGCATTATAATGGGAAAAAGGGTCTGTTTATTATAATAATAGTATGAATAGTAATTATTTATATACATTTGCATCTTTATGAATAGGAAGATGCATTGTCAAACTAATAAATTAATAGCTCAAACTGTTAAACAAAGATGACAACAGAGGTTAAAAACATATTTTAGTTCATCATTTTTCTATTTAAATATGGTTAGATCGTGTCAGTTCAAGCAAAGGTGATACTGAAAGTAAAACTGTTCATATATATATTTTTTTTTCCAATAGCAGCCCATGTTATAGAGTTGAAGTCAGAATTATTGGGCGCACTTTAATTTTATTTTATTTTTAATATTTCTCAAATGATGTTGAACAGAGCAAGGACATTTTCACAGTATGTCTGATAATATTTTTTCTTCTAAAAAAAGTTATTTGTTTTATTTTGACTAGAATAAAAGCAGTTTTTAGCTTTTTAAAAAACATTTTAAGGTCAAAATTATTAGCCCCCTTAAGCTATATTTTTTCTGATAGTCTACAGAACAAACCATCATTATACAATAACTTGCCTAATTACCCTAACCTGCCTGGTTAACCTAATTAACCTAGTGAAGCCTTTTAATGTCACTTTAAGCTGTATAGAAGTGTCTTGAAGAATATATAGTCTAATATTATTTACTGTCATCATGGCAATGAGAAAATAAATCAGTTATTAGAAATAAGTTATGGGGGGAGGGTGTGCTAAAAATTCTGCCTTCAACTGTATATGTCGTAATTAATTTTGGAAAACAGTAAAATGGAAAAAAAAATTTAAATAATAAAAAGGAATATAATTTTAATCAGTCTAATATACACTGCGAAATAAAGGCAGCCTTTGATCTTGCCACAATAATGTAGGCTATGACACACTTACAGGATCCCTGTCCATAAACAGAAAAAAATATTAACAAAAAATACAAATATTAAACAAATATTCATAATATTGTAACTGATCTTACTAAATAGGCTAAATGAACAAAGCTCTTCAGATTGTTTCGGTTCACTTTCTCGCTTAAGCGCTTGTTCTCCCATCAATAACTTTCCTTGACACTGAAATATATTTTGAGGGATTTATTTTTAGTTGCACAAAGTACAGCAGCTTAAACAACAGAACATCGTAATTTCATTTGCAGCGATTCTGTAAGAGAAATACATTCATATACAATAAACAAATACGACCATGTTTCACCAAACAAGTAAATAAATAACACCGGCATACAGCCATATCGTTTTGCGACTCGCTCTATAATTTTAAGATGATGATATTAAGGACAGTATACGCTTTTAAAAATTTACATAAGACATGTCAACACAATCTCACGGCAGTTCGTAACTTTTTCATTTAGTGGCTAATTCGTATGAATTCGTACGATCTAATTCGTACAATTTAGTACGATTTGCTTATCCCCCAATGACGGTTGGGGTTAGGGGTGGGGTTTGGTGCCACGCCTCCTTTTTAAAATCGTACCATTTCGTACGACTAAACTCGTACGAATTAGCCACCCAGCCGGCATTTCAACAGTGATTCAACGTTGAATCAACTTCAGGTCTATGGTTGGATCAACGTTGAATTACCTTTCGATTTTGCAAATTGGACCATTGTTGGGACAAATCACCAACCTGATTTCACCAAGTAGGACATGCTCTTGGAGGAACACCTATGTTGCTCATGGAACGACATTCCAGTCAGAATTAAGGAGTAAATTTGCTGTTTATGTTAAGGCTTATGGTTAGTGTATGCACTTCTACACGAGCGTTATCCAACTATTATTCCTCTGTGATTTTGGGAATAATTTACAGTTATGTTTGGGTTTAGGGCAATAGGTATGGATTATATTTTCAAACAAAATGATAGATAGTTAATTTAGTTGTTAACAGAGATGTTAATGCAGGATTGCATACTTTTTCATGATTGCAAAATAATGACGTGCTGGGTTAAATGTGTACAAACCCAGCATTGTTAAGTGCAGCATGAAGCACATCATCACTGTTTAGATACATGATTTTTTATCTCTGTGTGTTTAAAGATGTTCAAAATGTTTCATGTATGGTGTGTTTGTTGCTAATCCAAATTAAAGGTCTGCTAATATTATTTATTTTAGTCTCACACTTTTTTTTCTTGTCATAGCACACAGTTAAAACAGTTAAAGTCAGTGTAATGATGAAAAAAAGGTTTGAGAAATTTTAGTGGTTATAGAACAAAACATATATGCAAAATTATATATATATATAGTTTTTTTTTTTAATTGATGTTTAACAGAGCAATAAAATGTTCACAGTTTGTCTGATAATATTTGTTCTTCTGGAGAAAGTCTTATTTTTTTTTTTCGGCTAGAATAAAAGCAGTTTTAATTTTTTTAATGAACCATTATAAGGTCAATATTATTAGCCCCTTTAAGCTTTTTTTTTTTATATTCTACAGAACAAACCATCATTATACAATAACTTGCCTAATTCCCCTAACCTGCCTAGTTAACCTAATTACCCTAGTGAAGCCTTTAAACGTCACTTTAAGCTGTATAGAAGTGTCTTGAAGAATATCTAGTCTAATATTATTTACTGTCATCATGACAAAGAGAAAATAAATCAGTTATTAGAGATGAGTTATTACAACTATTATGTTTTTTAACATTTATATTGCATCTAGTAGTACTAAATGCATTGCATTTTAATATACCTATACTTGCCAAACAGGCTCGCCTAACTAAGGTAGTTGATTGACAAATCCATTTACCAGAACCACTCAGTAAATGTGGGTGTGTGATCAGCTGCTCGTTATGCAGTGTTTGCAGCAGCAGCATCTCTGAGTCTGAAACACACCCTCATATGTGAAAGGCGAAACTTTCCTCAAGTGTTTCAGTGACTAGAGCTGTGAATCTGTCAAAACTGAAAGCAGTTCTACACATCTCTATTCTCTCCATTTTTAACAACCCACAGAAACAAGCCAAAAGAGAAGATGTCACAAGCTGAACAAAGCAGAAAGCTCTATGAGCACAGGAAAAGTCTCCTGCAGGAACTGAAAAGGTCATATGATGCAAGTGAAGGTAAGGAAGTATATATAGATTTACAAACCATACAAATATAGGTTTATTTTATAAGTTTGAATTGTTGATCAAGGGCTAGATTTTCTAGCATCAATGCAAACATTCTTTTGGTTTAAAAAAAGAAAATGCTGTCAGGATTTACTTAAAACTGAATTCATTTAAACTTTAGAGCTGAAATAACTTGAGCGTATTGAACTGATTAAATATGTGTATTATTTGTAGGAGTTTCCCTTTTCACATGCATACATTTTGGGAGAAGAGTAATTAAATGAATCACAAAAGGTGATTTAAGGTCTATTTACATGCTGTTTGTGCTATAAATGAACTTTCATGCCTTTTTGTCCTTTTATTTAAATCTTTCTGAAGTCTAAGGCAATTCATTAGCATAATGCATAGAAATTAGTTTTTGGTTCTTTGATCTACTATTTGATGTAAATACTACAAAAAATGTCAGTTGGAATAAGACAGTGTTTTTGTTTTGTTTTTTAGATACAGTGCATTAGACACGTTGAAAATAAAACAGCAACTTACTCAAGTCATTACATTAGCTGTCATTCATTCATTCATTCATTTTCTTTTCGGCCTAGTCCCTTTATTAATCCGGGGTCGCCACAGCAGAATGAACCGCCAACCCATCCAGCACGCTTTTACGCAGCGAATGCCCTTCCAGCAGTAACCCTTCACTGGGAAGCATCCACATACACACACACACACTCATTCACTGCAGACAATTAAACCTACCCAATTCACCTGTACCACATGTGTTTGGACTGTGGGGGAAACTGCAGCCCAACTTCACACAGAAACACCAACTGAGCCGAGGTTCGAACCAGCGACCTTCTTGCTGTGAGGCGACACCACTACTGCACCACATCATCGCCTACATTAGCTGTCAAGCCAGAAATCCTGATAGATGTAACTATGACAAAAGAGCCTAGCCAAAACTTCATTTTCCAAATCTACCGCTTTAAAACTATGTCCACCAAAAAACATCAAATTATTAAACCCTTACGGCTTGATTATTGTAAAATTGATTTATTAGCATTAAAACACACACTGATGTAATCTGATTGTCTTGTTTGATACATACACAACCATTATAAGTTCATTATTTGCTTGTGCAAATGCAAGTGTTTACTTAATTTACAAACCGAGGAAATGGAAAAAATTACAAAATATTTCACACAAAGTGTAGCTTATTTATAAACTAATGTCAAGAGGATCACATGCTCATGATTGATTGCAGTCGGTGCTACGTTATTTAATTTATGATTGACCAATCAGACGATTCCTAAGCCACTATAAACACCCTCAGTTCCATATCACAGCCATCTTCATTTTGAAGAATCCCCCCTTCCACCTCTACTCCTCCTCCCTTCCTAGATGGGTGGCACGATGGCCCAGTGGTTAGCACTGTTAACTCACAGCAAGAACGTCACTGGTTCTAGTCTTTACCAAGCCAGCCAACATTTCAGAATGGAGTTTACACGTTCTCCCCGTGCTCACGTGGGTTTCCCCCATGTCCACTGGTTTCCTCTCACCATCCAAAAAATTAAGTTAATAAACTAATCCAAATCAGCACTATAGACATGCTCCTAGTCAGTAGTTATCTCTTAGAGCAATCACTATCTGTTCATTAGCTACTACAGCAGGGGAGTTCTCCAGATCTACCTGAGCTCAAACTCCCCTCTCTCCTTGCAAACGGGAGGAGCTCGAGGATCAAAGGGACAGCATGCCAAGCTTTATAATCAATCATCAGTTAAGTGTGAACTCATGAAGGATACAAAATGTGATGCTTTTCAGAGCCTGATAAACAGCAGTTATGGGAAATGATCACGAATGAACTGCAAGACATCCTGAAGAAATACACCTTAGACTTCTCAAAAGAACAAATGAAGGTAAAGCACACATGGTGGATCATTTATTTTTAACTTAAACACGATGCATTCTCTGTGCTGTTTTCCTGCATTACAGTGATGTGACAAAAATATGACTTTTGATTTTGGCCAATAAACAAAATACCAACCGTCACAGGGAAACTGGTTGAACTTTGCAGCAAAATAAACTCATGTAAAATACACTCCTGAATGAGTCAACAAGTCAATGCTCTAACTGAATCAGTTGAGTAAATGATTCAGTTGCTGCTACTGTTCAACTCGTTTACATTTCACAAATGAAATGCTCTGCGGGTTCATCTGCCAAAGACATTTTTGGAGTCAGGCGATGGTCCAGTCACAAATATTATTGTATGTTTGTTTGATGAGCCGGTGTGTTTTGTGTTTTCGTAGATCTTCAATGACCCTATTCATGGCCACATTGCTCTGCACCCCCTGCTGGTGAAAATCACAGACACTCCTCAGTTTCAGAGACTCAGACACCTCAAACAGCTCGGAGGAACGTATCTGGTGTATCCCGGAGCTTCACACAACCGATTCGAGCACTCCATTGGGTGAGACAGATATACAATGCTACATTTTTAGGTATTTTAACAAAATAAATGATGTTGAAGGAACACTTCACTTTATTTAGTACTATAGGCTCATTTTACAGCCATGCAGATGAGTTTTAGCATTTTTTAAATTCATTCAGCCAGTCTCTGGGTGTGGCGGGAGCACTTTTAGCTTAGCTTAGCATAAATTATTGAATCAGATTAGACCGTTAGCATCTCACTCAAAAAACTTCACATTCTGCCCTAATAATCAGAGCACTTTGCTGCTGTAACAATGGCTGCAGCAGCAGAATAATATTAAGCACCACTGTTGTCCAGCTGGGGACTATTTTCAGGTGCTGCGTAATATCATTGTTCCTACTACAACCATGGTACGGCAGCAAAAATCCTTAACTATTATGCCAAAATGAGAGTATAGTTCCTTTAGACATATCAGCCTAGAAAAATAGCAACTTTAACATTTTTATTAAGCTTATAACACAATGTAAAAACATAAGAGTCAAGCTTTAAATAGGAAAATTATCCAAACTCTTTTTTTTAACAACATGCTAATGGTCTAAACTGATTCAATGGTCTATGCTAAGCTAAGCTAAGCTGAGCTAAAAGTGCCCTGCCAGACCTTGGGATCGGCTGAATGAGTTAAAAAAGGGCAAAACTCGCCTTTTTAACATGAAAATGAGGCTATTTAAGAATAAAAGCGCAGTGTTTCTTTATGAATCGTTTGAGTAGTTTGCAGGATTGGGTCATTTTGATCATGAACTGACGTCTTGTTTGTGTATTTCAGTGTGGCGTATTTAGCCGGACGCCTGGTCAAGAGTCTTCATGACAATCAGCCGGAGCTCAAAATCACCAAACAGGATTTTCTGTGTGTTCAGATCGCTGGTCTGTGCCATGATTTGGGTGAGGAGTAAGAATTCAAAAGTGAAAATCATGGAAATTTATGCAAATGATGACTGGAAGATTTAAATTGTAAAACAGTTTCAAGTAAACTTACTTGAGGGACTCACACTCACAGAAATAACGATACACGAGTTGTCACTGGGGTGTGCTACCTTTACAAAAGGTACACATTTGTACTTAAAGGGTCCATGTTGGTACCTCAAAGCATTTATTAGTGTCTACTAAATTTTAAGAGGAACACTTTTGTACTTTTTAGATACTAATATATACTCTTGAGGTAAAAAATATGGACCTTTTAGGTACAAATTTGTACCATTTCAAAAGGTACCACCCCAGTGACAGCTCGCATACCTTTATATCTGAGAGTGCAGATTTTACTAAATATACTACAGATTTTGCTGTTAATATTTTTTTTTTCTTTATATTTTTGTTCCCTGTGAAGCCATAAATGTGATTGAATCAGATATATATTGGCCAAAAGCCATGTTTACCAAAACCATAACATTTATTTATGTGTATAAAGTAGAAAAAATTAAGTTACTTTAGTATTTAATCCGTAGTATAAATCACAGTCCAGTAATTGATTTTTGACCACAAAGTTTGATATCAATATGATCAAGGTAGTTTATATACATTGTATGTAACAAAATCCAGTCTAAACTTGTTATTTGTAATCAAAGATTTTAAATGAATATTTTATAGCAATAATAGTAATATAATACTTTTTTGTGTCATTACTTAGTGGTTAAATGAGCATCGATGTGTGCATGTCAAATGGACTGAAATGATTTGCATTTGAGTTGTTTTTCTTTTTGTCATTTGACATCAAGGTGCTTGCTAGGTAGTGTACATGATAAAAAATATATACATGAAATGACTTTCTAATGGTGTAAATATTTTACAAAAAAGGTGTGTGTATTTTGTAGGTCATGGCCCACTTTCACATGTATTTGATGCCCTGGTTATTCCTGAAGCCAAGAAAATAAAGACAAGAAAAGGTAATGGCAACTTCAGTCATTCCAATGGCAAAAAAATCAAGATACCAAAATTTTTGTTGCTTTAACTTATTTTAATAAGTGAATCGATGTTTTAAAGTTATACAAAGTTTAACTTAATATTTTGAGTCAGTTTGACTGATGTAAGTTGAGGTGACTAGACAAGTTCATTTGATTCAACTAAAAAAAAAATAGGGCAAGATTTTTTTTTTTTTTTTTTTTATTGACAAACCTGCATTTAAACCTGCATTACTTATAAATGTATATCTGGTTAACTAACATAAAATATATTAAGTGCATAATATGTTTTACAAACCACCAGCTTCTGTTTCTCAGGTTTGCCTGATGATATCCCTGAAAGCTGGAAGGTGAGAATGAACACTTAGTTCAGGCACTGTTAAAAATGTAGCCTGATCTCACGAGAAAACATAAGTATTTTACGTTTTGCCAGTTTAGTGGCTAATTCGTACGAATTCGTACGAGTTCAGTCGTACGAAATGGTACGATTTTAAAAAGGAGGTCTGGCACCTGACCCCACCCCTAACCCCAACCGTCATTGGGGGATAAGCAAATCGTACTAAATTGTACGAATTAGACCGTACGAATTCATACGAATTAGCCACTAAATGAAAAAGTTACGAATTGCCGTGAGATTGTGTTGGTTTTCCATATTTTGTGATTCATGTTTTTATTTTTCCTCATTTATTTCTGCTTTTGAATCGCATTATGGGACCTTGATCTTTCTTTCCAACAACTTTTAACCTTGAATAGTTTTCTGCACATGTGTAATAATGTGCAGTGCTATATTGTCTGTGTTGGCGTTGTATATTACAACCTTCAGAAATATTCAGAAACCTTGAAATAAACTGTCAGCACATTTTCTGTTATTTTACACACTTATTTCTTTAGATATTATTATTTCTTGGACATAATATTATTTCAAACTACTTAAAAAGTCAATAAAAGTCACTTTGTTAAACTGTAGAGCAGAATTGTCAACATCAAAAGTGGACAGAGCAGAGATCAACATCCCATAATGCAATTCACCTTCGCAAATAAACACAAAACAATTGTGAACCACTTTATACAAAAACTGTTCATTAACAGATATTGTTCACAATATAACCAATGTCTGTCCTATATAATGTTGTTATGATGTATGATTTGTCTTTCGGTCTCTGCAGCATGAGCAGATGTCAGTGCTGATGTTTGACAGCATTGTGAAGAGTCTAAATGAGGAGGTGTTGAGGGAACATGGACTCACTGATAACGACGTCATCTTCATTAAAGAGTTAATCGAAGGGGCAAAAGCCTCAGATAATGAGGTATATAATGATATCATTAAAAATGGTAACACTTAAGTATATTCACGCCATTTTACTACTGGCTTATTATTAAGATATTAACTGTTTATTAACACTTAAAAACTATAATCTCATTTTGCATTCCTAATCCTGCCCAATACATAAACCTGACTACAACCTTAACTATTAATAAGCAGCTAATTTGTGTTTTATCAAGCTAAAAGTCTTAGTTAATGGTTTGTTAATAGTGTACATTCAGATAAAGTGTGACCATAAAAATGAATCAGCCGTTAGTGTAAAAAGCTGAAGTGAAACAGACATTTGGTTTTGTTTTCTTTTCAGTGGCCGTACAAGGGCAGAAATGTTGAGAAATCCTTCCTCTACGAGATTGTGGCAAATAAACAAAACGGCATTGATGTGGACAAATGGGACTATTTTGCACGGTAAATAGTTTAATTATAATAGTCATTGTAATACTATAGGACATATATAATATAATAAATTCATTCTAGTGTTTTCGATACTCTCAGATTTACAGCGCAACACGACAGCTTTTCCTCATTTTGTTATGTTAATAAAGACAGCTATAAACAAATGCAGGCGGAGCCAAATAGACATATATATTATTTATCCATTATTTGTTTGTTATATTTAATATCTGTTTTTCCAGAGACTGTCATCACCTTGGCATTCGAAACAGCTTCGACCATCTCCGACTGCTGAAATTTGCTCGAGTTTGTGTAGTGAATGGAAGAAAGCACATCTGCTTCAGAGACAAGGTGCAGGATACATCGCTTTCATTCTTAATGTAGATCAACATGCTATCTAGCTACACTTCATTTCAAAGATGAATTGAATTAAAAGTATGGAAAAAGTGGAGGCAGCAAAGTGTCAGCTTCATGCTGTATGGGATTTTAATCTTTCTACCAACAACTTTTAACATTGAAAAGTGACTTTTCTGAACATTTGTTTAAAGTCTGCAGCGCTTTATTGTCTGGGTTGGTGTTGTATATTACACTTGTTGTATATTATACATAATATAATTTCAAAGCAATAAAATGTCAATAAAAGTCACTTTGTTAGACTGTAGAGTTGAAACTTCAACATCAGAAGTGAACAGAGCAGATATCAACATCCCATAATTCAATTCACAACCGCAAATAAACACAAAACCCCTGAAAAGGTCAAGCTCCCTTTGGAAAAGTGTAAATAAACAGAAAACCAGCAATAAATCACAATCTATGAGCAACTTGTGTTCACATTCACATAACCTTTTACAGATGAATTCCCACAGCATAAAAGTGAAACCATTACCATTATTTAGACACTTTACTATTGATTTTTACTGAACTTTAGACACTTTATTTAGACATAATCAGGGCTTAATTTGTGCCGGAACACGCAAGATCCGGATCCGGCACCTCTGAAATCCAACACAGGCTCATTCTGAAAACGTAGTCCCATGGATGTTTCTGAAGACCGTGAATTACCAGCCTGATCTCACGAGAAAACGTAAGTATTTTACGTTTTGGCAGTTTAGTGGCTAATTCGTACGAATTCGTACGAGTTCAGTCGTAAGAAAATGTACGATTTTAAAAAGGAGGTGTGGCACCTGACCCAACCCCTAAACCCAACCGTCATTGGGGGATACGCAAATCGTACTAAAATGTACGAATTAGATCGTACGAATTTGTACGAATTAGCCACTAAATGAAAAAGTTACAAATTGCCGTGAGATTGTGTTGGAATTACATAGCTGGAGATACGTATGGCTGCATTTAATTTTTTACGCGAATGCTGCGGGGCGGTATGACGCCGTTCCTTTGGGCGCTTATAGCAGCTGACCGCTTACCTCGGTGTGGAGGGCTTTCCTGCCGCAATTAGTTTGTCCAGTTAGCTCGTCATGTATGTGGGCAAACTTGAAACACAGAGAGGAGTTGACCACAACGATGACCAGGTTCGAGTCCAGTGAAGAGCGGTTCCAGAAATCAGGTAAGACAAAAACAGAATCCAAAAAATAAAATGAATGAGTGAATAGCAGGGTGGGCGAAGAAGTGGCACAGTAGGTAGTGCTGTCGCCTCACAGCAAGAAGGTCGCTGGTTCGAGCCTCAGCTCAGTTGGCGTTTCTGTGTGGAGTTTGCATGTTCTCCCTGCGTTTGCGTGGGTTTCCTCCGGGTGCTCCGGTTTCCCCCACAGTCCAAAGACATGCGGTACAGGTGAATTGGGTAGGCTAAATTGTCCGTAGTGTATGAGTGTGTGTGTGTGTGTGGATGTTTCCCACAGATGGGTTGCGACTGGAAGGGCATGCATAAAAACTTGCTGGATAAGTTGGCGGTTCATTCTGCTGTTGCGACCCTGGATTAATAAAAGGGACTAAGCCTAAAAGAAAATGAATAAATGAATGAATAGCAGGGTGAGAATGTGGTAAAATCTGAAAACTTGGTAAAAATAAGATGCGGGCCTTTTCTGGACGGCTTTTTAAAATCGTTGGTTGGGTTTAGGGAAGTAAGCGCGTGGGCGGGTCAATCGGTAAAACTGGTTGGGTTTAGGGAGGGAGGAGGGTGGGTCAGTCGATTGGCCGGTCGCACAGTCAATCATTCTGTTAGTCAGACAGACGGTCGTTCGACAGCAGCCTCTGGTGGGACGTATTTCGCTGTCTCCAGAAATGTCCACGGGACCACGTTTTCAGAATGAGCCTGGGTTGCTGAAATCTGATCCAGCACCTCATTTTACTGATCCCCCTCCTCGACCGCCCTCCTCCCCCATCCGCTGTTTACTTTCACTTTCTTCCGCGATTCTCCAACCCTCTTCACTTTCGTCCACGACAACCCTGGCCAGCTCACTTTTGTCCGCGACACCCCTCCCCTTTCCACCGCACCGACCACCAACCCACCCACCCGCTCTCCACTTTCGTGTGCCATACCTCTCCATACTCGGGTAACATGTTGAATCCGTTGACCTGATCTGTTCTTGCAATTCAAAAATTAAGCACTGGACATTTATTTTAATCTTCTGTGTTCACCTGAACCCTTTTGAAAATCCCCCACCACATATCAACCACAAAACATTAACAATTCTGAGTGTGCCTCACACAGGTGAGTGGACTTTACAAACCACCTGTAGAAAACACTCTTTTTCATCTCTCTGACACTTTAACCAACACCAGTTCTGCCCATTTGCATAAGAGACTTTCTTACAAATTACTCCTTATTAAAACAACATTATGTCACATTTATGACGTGTGCTTCACGTAGGTGAGTGGGCTTGACAATCCACCTGTAGAAACACTCTATACCCCCCCCCCCACACCTCCTCTTTCCTAACCCTAGCACTTAACTCTATGAGCACTAACAGTTCCTTTGTATAATCAGCACTTGTTGTGTATATTGCCTCCTCTTGTTGAATCACTAAATGTCTCCTCAATTGGACAAAAGCACCTGCTAAATGACTAAATACATCAGATACTCCTGAATTTGGCTTTATAAAATCTGAAGCTTTGTGTTTTTATGTCTAACAGGAGGCTGATAATGTCTATGACATGTTTCGCACCCGATACACACTCCATCGCCAGGCCTATCAACACAAGATCGGGAATATCATTGAAGACATGTGAGTTTCTCTGTCTGTACTCAAGGTCTTTAACACCACACCTCCACCCTCCATCACTGATCCACTTTTACAGAGTGTTTCTCAAAAAATCAGAGGTTTACTGACATTTAAATAAAATCCTTCAGTTCAGTGATAATAATGCTCTTTTTTTATGCATCAGGTTTGCTGAAGCACTTCTACTTGCTGATCGTGACCTTCACGAAGATAGACCTGCAGATATGCTGAAAATCTCTGAAGCCATAAAGTCAGTGGAGGATTACAGCAAACTTACAGGTCAGCTCAAAACACTGATGAGCATATAAAAGCTATATATTGTGTTTAAACTACACTTTCAGAAATAAAGGTATGTGAGTTGTCACTGGGGTGGTTCCTTTTCAAAAGGTACACATTTGTACTTAAAGGGTCCATATTGGTACCTCAAAGCATTTATTAGTGTCTACAAATTTTAAGAGGAACACTTTTGTACTTTTTAGGTACTAATATATACTCTTGAGGTATTAATATGGACCTTTTAGGTTCACATTTGTACTTTTTGAAAAGGAACCACCCCAGTGACAGCTCTCGTACCTTTATTTCTGAGAGTGTACACTATAGAAGCAGATATGGTACAAATTAGTCACTTGTAGATACCCTAATACAATATCATCCCAGTAGAAGTATAAAGTAATCCTTAGTAATATTATTTGAGTCAAAGTACTTGATTTTTAATTTACTTGCTTATTAGAAGTAAATATACTTACTGATCAATGTTTAATTTGCAAGAAAGTTGAATTACTGAAAATTGTCATGGTCAGAAACCACACTGATAATTCATGAAAACCCAAGTGAAAGCATGTGAACCCCATTTAGCTCAGTAAAATCAGTGAATCTTTTACTGCAGAGTCAATCTTAACGGATCGTTTGAATCATTTAGTCATTTACTGAAGACTTACTCTGAACAGATCAATTGAATCAGTGAATCATTTAATGGGGACTCACTTTGCAAAGTCATTTGAATTAGTGTGTCATTTACTAGAGACTCACTTTGAAAAGATCATTTGAATCAGAGAATAATTTACTGGAGACTCAGGCTGCGTCCGAAACCGCCTACTACTCAGTAGGTGCTGCATTTGAATTTAAGCGTACCACTCGGCTGTTTGAAAAGTGCATTCTATACAGTATAAATGTGAAAAGTATGAATGGAATTCGGACGTACTACATCCGTCATTTCGTCATGGTCACGTGACCTATCTGTGTCAGTTGCGTTTCTTCACTCCCATTCATGAATTCGCTCGCAGGGCATCATGGGATAGCGCAGCATGCCTGGGATGCACACTCCAGAATCTCACCGGTAGCAGTAAGTCATCCGGGTACTTCTCGAATACTGATTTTCGAATTGAATTCAGACATACTACTCGGCTCACATACTGATTTTAGCATACTGTATAGTATAGAAGTATGCTGTTTCGGACGCAGTCTCACTCTAAACAGATAATTTGAATCAGTGAATTGTTTACTGGAAACCTTCATTTACACCCACATTGTTTCTTTATTGCTATTCACTGCCCTATGTATTGAAAGGGTTAGCTCATCAAAAAAGTATACAATTTTATTATTAATAACTCACCCTAGTGTTGTTCAATCCCCAGAAACTTTTGTTCATATTGAAATCACAAATTCCGATATTTTAGATGAAATCCTGGAGCTCTCTCATCATTCATAGACAGCAAGGGTACCGCGATGCTCAGAGACAAAAGAAAAAGACCAAAAACATTGTCAAAACATTCAGAGGTTCAAACTCAGCAGAGTACTGTTGCCCATAGTAAATGCACATGCTGATCTGTTATTGTTATAAAAATAATTACATTTTTTCATTATTTTGCCAGATGAGATCTTTGAGCAGATCTTGTCCTCCACCTCTCCTAATCTGAAGGAATCCAGAGACATCCTGGACAAGATCATGAGAAGAAAACTGCCAAAGTTTATCGGAGAAACTCGTCTGACTAAGAAAATCAAGTCAATGGTGGGACAGAAACTGAAAAACATACATTATATACAGGACTTGATGTTAACATTTTTGATCAGCAGCCACTGTGGCTAGTAGATTTCCAACATTACTAGCTACTCGCCATTTTCACTAGCCACAATTTTGTTGTTGGGAAAACATATTTTATATGCATAAATTTGACTTTGCCGAGCTAATATTACTTGATTAAGATTTTGTGTTATTTCTACATGCCTCCTCTATCATTTAACTTTTTTGTGGTTGTGACCTTGCTCAATGAGCATGAGCAAATGTGTTGTGGTTTCACAGTGCAATTAGTTTTAATTGACTTTTAGGGCTCAACACTAAGGATTTACATTTTTTTTTCTCTGGCCACACCAACTAATTATTTCCTTGCAATAAATGTTAAATAATGGGTCAAAATAAGCTAAATATAACTTTTTATTCAACAGAAATGTTCTTAAAAACAATTGGCATTCAAAAAAATTATTCTCATGTATCTAGAACTAGACAGCAGTCTGTTCAGGCTGAAGGTCCCCGATCACCAGTTACTAGTAAATGGAGGGTTAATCTCCCAATGTTACTGTAAAGGATGATAATTAAACCACATAAAGCAAAAGAAACCAGTCAAAGTGGCTAGTGGGGTTGTCTGTCTGACCTGCCACAGGTGAAATCTACCCGCATTTGGCAGGTGTTAATGTCATGCCCTGATTATATAGTATAAATAAACTTCTAAAACTGCGTGAAATCTTTTATTTCAGGAAGAGCTTAAAAATAGCTGGAAGGCAGCAATAGAGAAGTACAAACCAACAGACCCTAATGTTAACCTGACGACTGAAGAGCTGCCGGTTTATGTGAGTTATACATTTAAAGACAAAATTATTCACCCTCCTGTAAATTTTTTTTCAAAATATATTATAAGTGTTTTTGGTAGAGAAGTTTTATCAACACATTTCTAATCATACTAGTGTTAATAACTCATCTCTAATAACTGATTTATTTTCTCTTTGTCATGATGACAGTAAATAATATTAGACTAGATATTCTTCAAGACACTTCTATACAGCTTAAAGTCACATTTAAAGGCTTCACTAGGGTAATTAGGGTAAAGTTAGGGTAATTAGGCAAGTCATTGTATAACAGTGATTTGTTCTGTAGACAATCTAAAACAAATATTGCTTAAGGATAATAATATAATAATAATAATAATAATAATAATAATAATATTCACCACACATACATAAAATTTTGTAAGATTGAAAAAATAATAATTCTAGCCAAACTAAAAGAAATGAAACTTTTCCAGGAGAAAAATATAATAGTGAATAGTTGTAAGTGCTCTGTTAAACTGCACTTGAAAAATAATTGAAAAATAATTACAATTTCACAGGAGGGCAACTAATCTTTGTATATTATATCTATAAATAATGTCTATACCAAACACTTAATCTCTACCTTCGTACCTTTAAATCTTTACAAAGTATTTAATCTCCTATTATGGTAGGTGGTTGATCTGGATCACGGCATGAAGGACAAAAACCCCATTGAACATGTTTATTTCTACAGCAAGAGAAAACCCAATGAAGCTTCAACCATTGAGGATTATCAGGTAACATCGACACTTTTTGGCCGATTTATATCCAGGGAATTACAAAAATGTATACATGGTCATTTATTAGTTACATTAGATACATTTATTAGTCACATAGCTTGAATATTATGAATACTATATATATACACCATATATATATATATATATATATATATATATATATATATATATATATATATATATATATATATATATATATATATATATATGGAAAGTATACTGTATGAAATTATTTGATATCATCGCATGCAGTGATTTATGTATTTTTTTTTCTAATTTATTTCTGCTTTTGAAATGCATTATGGGATTTTGATCTTTCTTCCCACAACTTTTAACCTTGAAAAGTTGTAAACAGTGACGTTAATGAACCTGTAATAGTGTGTAGTGCTGTATTGTCTGGGTTGGTGTTGTATATTACACTACAGAAACCTTGTAATGAACTGCAGCACACTTTCTGTTATTCACTATTCACTTCTGTTATTTCTAACTTATTTCTCTAGATATTATTTCTTATACATTATATTGTTTCAAGTGACTAAAATGTCAGTAAAAGTCATTTTGTTAAACTGTATAGTTGAATTATCAACATCCCATAATGTAATTCACAACTGCAAATAAACACAAAATACAAAAACTGTTTATTAACATATTTTGTACAGTGTATTAATCAGCATAATGTACATCCAGCTGGTTCTTATAGCAGAATAAAAATTAATAACTCATCATTAATTAGTGACTACTTTTACATGAATAATTGATTATTGATTCAGATCAATGTTTTGTGTCTAATAGTTTAGTTTTGTGAAGAGTATTCATGTAATAATCAGCATAATGTACATCCAGCCGGTTATTAACAGAGAATGCGAGGCACACCAACCTGCCTTTTGTTGATAAGAAAAAATGAAGTGCACTGCGATTTTTATTTTGCTAGGCATCCACTGAATCAGCTGCATGAGCTGCATGTGCGTGAGCTCTGCTGTTGATATTGCTATATTTAATAATATTGTGATATTCAGGATTTGTGAAGTCATACAGCTCTGGATAACTTAAAACAGTAGCTACTAGACACTCCTCCATCTTTAAAAGTCTGCGTAGTCATCTTGACAACACTGCTGTTCGTCAGTGGAAACTCCGCCTTTGCTTTTATAATTAGATTGGAAAACTGAAAAAAAAAGATGCGACTGATGTAGCGCACTTTATCCGCTCCGTTTTTTTTTTCAACTGCAGATGCACAGAATGCAACGGCAAGGACTCAAGGCGCATAAGCAACATGCAAAACCAAATGAAAAACTGTATCAACACAAAAAGCGAGTTTGGTGTGATCAAGACCTTTCAGTGTTGTACAACAGTTGCTGATCAATCGGTCAGGCTTTATTCTGCGATAACAACCGACTGGATGTACTTTATCTCTTACTTAGTCTTTTGGTAAACAGAGGCTTGTTACTTTGCCTTGGTCAATCCTTTGGTCATTCACTTCAGGAGCAAAATGTGGGGAAAAAAGCATTGCGTTTGTCTTGTATTGACAGCTGTCCAGTTTCCTGCCAAACAAGTTTAATGAAGAGCTGGTCAGAGTTTATTACAGAGGATCTGGTCCTGTCAAAGAGGAGGAGAAGAAGATGGAGGAGGCCGAGAAGTGTTTCCAGACCTGGTGTTGATCCAGTCTAAGCCTCCAGGCAGCGCAGTAATTAACACGTATGTGTGTGTATATATACACACACTGTTAACGAATTTAGTAAATGACAGAGTATTTAACTTATAACATACAGTTATGCGGTATGTTACTGTATTTTAAAGTTGCATTGTGAAAATGACTATATTTTACACTAAAGATATACAATACTGTAAATACATATACAGCCAGATAAACGGTGCTGTAAATGTAAACAGTATTTTTGCTGCAATCAAATTACAATAAGTTACTGTAGTTTCTACAGGTCATTGTTAACAGTGTGTATATATATATATAAATATAAATCAGTTAATTATGATCGTAACAATTTTATCAGCATACTTATTATTGATAAAGTGTATCCCTTATATGAAGGAGAGAGAAAAAAGTTGTCTCAGCTATAAAAGATGTCTTATATTATGCACTGCAAAACAAGACTAGTGAATAAACCCATTGGAACAGTTAAGATGTCTTTGCTTACTCGTTATAATTAAGCACAGTTCGTTTACTTACTAATTTTAACCAGACTGAGATTAATTATGAATGAGAATAAGCAGTTTAGATCAGGGGTTCCCAAACTTTTCAGTCCATGACCCCCAAAATAACAACGCCAGGGACTCACGACCCCCACCATTTTCAGGCGAGGTTATAAACATACAAATGTTAATTGCAACTGCTGACACACGTCAATAAGCCAATATAAACATGAGCATACTGAAAACACAAACAAAGTGCAGCACTGTAACTTTATAATGTTTATAGTCATTAATATTAACAATAATTATAATAATTTCTTACATTTATGTAGTGCTTTTTTTGGGCACTCAAAGCGTTTTACACACAATGGCCGGGAATCTCCTCATTCACCACCAGTGTGATGAAGCAAATTATGATATGGGGAGGGTTAGGAGGACATGATGGACAGAGGCCAGTGGGCAGATTCTTAATGAGCACAGAGAGTCAGGACCTCAGTTTAACATCTCATCCGAAAGACGGCGCTCACTGAGCAGTATAGAGTCCCCATCGCTATACTGGGGCATTAGGACCCACACAGGCCGCAGGTTGGGCGCCCCCTGCTGGCCTCACTAACTCCATTTCTGGCAGCAACCTAGCTTTTCCATGTGGTCTCCCATCCAGGTACTGACCGGGCGCAGCCCTGCTTAGCTTCAGTGGGCCTCACCTCACGTAATGAGCCTGTGAACACAATGTTCACAGCAAAAGTCTATTCTTGCTTTAACTTTGAAGACCACCACTTGGAGATCATCCTCCATGTTCAGTCGCCTCTATTTATTATTAATGTAATTGAGTGTCATAAAGATGTCAGAAAGTTTTGGCTGGTGCTGTAAAATCAATCTGGTTCAAATGACGATATCTCTCCACACCACCACAAGTGTGCAGATCCACTTGGATGATGCTCCAGCAGCCACAGGACAACAGCGCCAGTGCTTCACCACACGCCAGCAATAGGTGGAGTGGAGAGACTGTGATGGAGCCAATTCAGTGGATGGATATGATTGGAAGGCCATCATGGGTATGGCAAAGAGGGAATTTGGCCAGGCCACCAGGGTTACACCCCTACTCCTTACAAGAGCCTACTGCACCACTGCTTTGCCTAGGTTTTATATATGTGACATAAAAATGGCCAATTCCCTATATTATATGTAAATATAATATAGAAAAAACAGCAAAGGCTCTCACTTATTTGCCATAGTTAAATTCCATAACATGCCAATTACATGTGATACCAATTTCAAGTGTTCGCACATATGTTTCTTGCAAATTGTTTTGTTTCTAGTTATTGCCTTGATAATAGAGAATATGAGCTAGGCATCATTTGTGGCTGTTGCCAAAGTGAGATATGCGCTATATAGGAGACAAATCGTGTACAGTATGTACATATAGGGCTTATATGTTGATATGGCCTGTATATGACCATATATATGCACCTCAATTTTGCCTATATGTTTCATATATACTCATATATGCAGTGTATATATGATCATGTATGTGCATATATACTGCATATAGGTTTCATATGCGCATATATCCTCATATAGGTTCTTTCCATGTGGGCTGTAAAAACCCAATATGTTAAGGTGATTCAAATCATTTGAGGAAATCGCTAGCAACAAACCATTTGAGTTAAAAAAAAATAATAATAATCTATGTGAGTACTGTGAACCCCGTTTTAATTTACTCATTACATTCAAGACAAAAGTTCAAAACTCTTTTCAAACGAGTAGAATTGACTTTCAGTCCATTTTGAGTTAACTACACTCTTTTAATTGGATGAAGTCGACTGTTGGGTTTTACAGTGTAGTATGAATCAAATTTAATGAGATTATATCAGATTTCTGGATGATATCCTTGACTCCATTCGAGGCATTCACTCCACTATTTGCAAAAATTTAAATAAAATCATCAACACAGAGTATTTATGGCAGTAAATAAAGCAGATTTACACCCACTTCTGTTTTACTGAACCCCCCGGATGCACATAGCAGAGCAAAAACACATCTACAAAACAACAAAACACAAACTCTAATAGAAAAATGACTTCTGTAAGCATGATTTGTTGTTCTAAATAAAGCCGAGGATGTTTAGATTTAAAGTTTGAAGATGACTAAAGTTGTGTTTGACTACATAGATAAGACCTTAAGACCAATGTCTGAAATTTTCAGAAAAGTTACCACTATTATATACTGTACATCTGTCTTGCTTTCTTTATTCTCTTTTACTTTCGCTTTCAGTTTTCGCTGTCTGATGTACTCCTTCTAGTGGAGCAGAGCGTTATTACATTCTCAAAACAGATGCGAATTAAAATCCATAGAATAAACTCAAACTAAAAACAATCACTAAAACAAAGTATAATGAACGGAGTTGTTCAAAAGAAACTATGTGATTTTGTTATAAGACATTATTTGACGATAAAAATGTGCGTGGATGAACAAACCAGCATTAAAGTGTGTGAGTAAGCGACACTCATGGGAAAGCACTCACCAAAAACAGTTCTAGTCATGGCACACACTCACCACTAGATGGACTCACCGAGCCGTATATCAGCACTGTCCTTGCAGTGGACTGATGCTTTATTTCACCTACAAAAAAACTGTCAGTTGTTGTAGAGACTAGAGAATATGTGCACCTTGCATTAAAAATCCATGTCTGGAAATAAGAGATTATTTAAGTTTACTCTTTTCGTCAACAGTAACAGCGTAAACTAGCTAAAAACTAATAATATGAATAATATACAAATAAAAAAGCCTTAAAATCACAAAACAAGAGACTATCCTGAGCTCTGATGTCTGAAACAGCTTTTAAAAACAGATTAAAAAAACAAGAATAATAACAAATAAGAATAAGAACTGACGAGGGAAATGAGCTCAACAACATTTACAGTTTATACAAACACCATATTGCATTTAAAACACAGTATACTGACTATAGAATAAGAAAATCAGGAAGAATTCACTGCCAAAACTATTTTTTAATTCCACACACACACAACAATCAAAAACAGGTCTGGATTAAATCTAATTATTAAAAGCAAAATGAAAAAAAAAAATTAACAGTAAACCCCTCAAAACAGCATCAAGTTGCAGAAAAGCTAAGAATATGAACATCAAAAATAAAATAAACCCTGAAAATCTTCAACTGGTGACTATATTGATGTCTAAAATAGCAGAAAGACAAGCAACCTAAAATAAAGGACAGACAATCGAAGCCATTTCAACAACATTCACGTTATGCAAACACCACAATGCATTTTAAATATATATTGTTGTGCATAATAAACATATTATTAGGTAACACTTTACTTGAAGGGGTGTTCATAAGACAAGAAACCTTTATAATCATGACACGTGATGAATGTTAATGAGATTTTATGCATGCTTTTGACAACAGTCATTAAGTGTAATTTGCTCTGTTATGACATTTTAAATGTTAAGATCATATCGTTTCAATGTCAACTTGAAATAAACAAATACATCACAACCTGTTTTTGTCTTTGTCATGACAACTTAATGTTACCATTGCAACAATACTTGTCATAAATCTATCATAAACATAAACATTTGGTCATTTTGTAATAACCATTTTAAGTGTTTAGCATGCATAAACCCATACATGGAATAAAATTTATAAAATGTTTTTGTTAAAGAAGAGACTTAGTTCTATGTTTTGAAATTTATATGGTCATATATTCTTATCCATTTAATATACAGTTGTAGTCAGAATTATTGCCCCCCATTGAATTATTATTAATATTTTTTAAATATTTCCCAAATGATGTTGAACAGATTCAGGAAATGCTCACAGTATGTCTGATAATATTTGTTCTTCTGGAGAAAGTCTTATTTGTTTTATTTTGACTAGCATATATGCAGTTTAAATTTTTTTTTAAAAAATATTTTAGGATCAAAATTATTAGCTCCTTTAAGCTTTATTTTTGTTTTTGATAGTCAACAAAACAAACCATCATTATACAATGACTTGCCTAATTACCCTAACCTGCCTAGTTACCCTAATTACCCTAGTGAAGCCTTTAAATGTCACTTTAAGCTGTATAGAAGTGTCTTGAAGAGTATCTAGTCTAATATTATTTACTGTCATCATGACAAAGAGAAAATAAATCAGTTATTAGAGATGAGTTATTAAAACTATATGATTAGAAATGTGTTATAGAAATCTGCTCTCTGTTACACAGAAAATGGGGAAAAAAATAAACAGGGGAGCGAATAATTCTGACTTTAACTGTTTTCTGAGGGCCATCGAATTAAGGTGAAAATGTTGAAAAATTGAGACTTTTTAAAAAAATTGTTTTCAAGGAAAGAGTTAAACTTTTAGACAGAAACTTCTATTGCAGTGATGTATAAAACTGTGAAGGCCCATGGTGGAATCAGATTAAAAAAAAAAAAAAAAAAAATCTTAATCTTAGCAGACGTTTCAGTTTGAACCTGTTCAGCTACATATTCTTTAGTTGTTGTTTTTTTTTTTTATTAGTTTTTTTTTTTTTTGGGGGGGGGGGGTGGCAAGTCTATAAACTGAACAAAAAGCAGAAATGTAAAAGGAAAGCTATGAGACATCTCAAAGCAAAAATTACAAAAATCTTTGAATTCTCAAAAAAACGAGTTGGTAAAGAAAAAGATAGTAAAGTAACGCTTGTCTGCCCTAAAAGATCCGAACTAGAGAATCTTAAAGAGAAAAAAAAAAAAATTTATTCATGACACACATTTAGATTTAAAAAGTAGTCTCTAATTTTTTGTTTAACTTGTTTGCATTCATTTCTTTTTAGAAAATATATAGAAATATATATATATATATATATATATATATATATATATATATATATATATATATATATATATATATATATATATATATATATATATTTCAGCATTTGTAAGTCAAATAAATTCATGCATTTTTTCAAATCATCCCATGTGTTGACCAGGAGGTCATGGTTCAGCTGGTAAACAAGGTATCTTGTATCTTATTTAGCATATTATTAGCATTAACTGTTTTACAATGTAAATTGTGTCAAAGCAGCTTAACATAGATGAAGAAAAGAGAGCAAAAGTCATATTATTTTAAATTGTGGAACATTCCAGCACATCGGGAAGGCAGGAGAGTAGAGTTGAATACTAGTGTTATTCTAGTTCAATTAAAACTGATTAATTCAGTTTAGTTCAGTTAAATGTAATGCTTATGTCACTGCAAAGAAATCAACACTGAAGAGCAAATCCACCAATGTGCAGCTCCACAAGTCACAATCCAAGTGAGCCAGTTGCGAGGAAGAAACTGCACTCACGGTCTATATGCACAGCTAGTGTTTTTCAGCCATCGAATAACTTCTAGTGAAAGGATTATGTGAATATTTTTAAATTCATAAGGTTCTTTTTACAGCATCACTGATTTATTGCAAAAAAATATAATCAGTTAAATGGACTTAAGCATTCATTTAGTTGTTGAAGCGTAAAACGAAATGAAAAGCCGCTTATACACAAGCACCGTCAGGAGTAAAATACATTTCCATATGCAGAACAATAGAATTGATTTTAGTGTTTCTTGTCCAGTTTTTATATCATATGTAAGGCAGTGAAGATGAGTGATTTTTAAAGAAATCAGATCTTAAATGTGGTGATTTCATAACGCCATGAGAAGCTTACTGAAAATTAAAAGTGCCTGTGCGGATATCACATTGATAAAAATGTGATAAAAGAAAAAACCTTGAGAAAAACAAGGCACTGCCAGTTCTCCTCTGGCCTAATGTCTTGTGCAGAGCTGCAGTCTGGATGTCTGAAAAATTCTAGAAATAACTAAATATACATTAATTAAATTAAAAATATAAAAATATACACTTTTAAAATTTTATTTATCCCCATTCAAGTGTTGATAAAACATAAAACAAAATTAGTAAAAAATTTGATTTATCTTTTTGATAAATTATTAAAATAAAATAAATTATTATAATAAAAAAACATTCTTAGCAGAAAATGTTTTGAGGGCCGTCAAATTTAGGTAAAAATCATCAAAATAGCGGGCGATGGCTGGATACTATTAAAAGAAATGCTTTCAGGGAAAGAGTTAAACTTGACAGAAACTTCTATTGCAGTGATGTGTAAAAGTGTGAAGGAAAACAGATCTTAACACAGAACCTGTCTGACTTTACTTCAGTGAAGTAAACCAGAGATTGCTTTATTTTTGTGAGTTCTTGCAAGAAACATTCTTTATCTTTAATTTGAACCAGCTCAGCTGCATATTTTTTTATAGGTGTTGCTGTTTTTCAGGACACATGTCTCACGATAACTGACAAAAACCCAGATAGCAAAATCTGTAAGGCCCATCTCTGGAACATAACCTGACATATGTCCCACCTTCATCACAGTGAAAAAACACAGTTGCTGCTGGAGATCATTTAAACCATCAATGTCTCACATGATGCAATTAGATATCCTAACAGTACAGAGAATACAACAATATTATGTAGAGAAAAGACAATTTCAGTATAAATAAAGATAATAAACAGTGGAGCTCATTCTGATTTTGATTTGATTCTGTACTTAATATAAATTTCACCAAAGTTGGTAATGAAAGAGATAATAAAGATAATTTAGGTATGTTTATGTAAAAAAAAAAAAAAAGAAAGAAAAAAAACGGACTGCATCTGCAGTCATGGTATGTCAGCAAAGTTCCTTTATTATTAGGCCAGAATGAGAGTATAGTTTCTCTAGCCATATCAACCAAGAAAATGACAACTTACTTCTATCTAGTATACGATGCAATTACAGAAAAATCAAAAGAGAAAAATCTTAAATAAATTTAATGTGAATGTCAAGCTCGCTTCATCAATCTGCACAAGGTTTAGGATGGAAAAGCGCAAGTGTTTTATGTGTGTATGTACGTATTATACACTATATTTGTTGAAAATGCACTATTACTATTTTTGTCAAAAATGCTGCATTTATTTTATAAATGCTGGAAGAGAAAGAGATTTTTTTTGTTTTTACAATTTTGTTAACTCAACATTGCAACTACATGCTAACTGATTTTCATCAGAGGATTGATTGGCATGTAGCATTAGGCTTTCTGCTTAAAGTTACAATTTACCCAAAGACATAAAATATTCTGTCATCATTTACTCATCCTACACTTGTTTCAAACCTGATTGACTTACTTTCTTCAGCAATTAAAATCTTCAATACTCAATGTAAAATCACGATTTCTGAAAACTACTAAAATCTCGTTTTAGTCATTTCCATAAATCATGGTTTTGTTTTTTAAATTATTACATTTTTTAATTAATTTTTATTTTTATTTTTTGCAACTGTCCTCTTCAATACACAACATAAAATATAATATAAAAAATAGCTATCTGTTTTTGCTGTCTTAAAACCTGAGTTGGCAGTTTTGACTGGTCTGTAAATATTTTTGTCTCATATTGATTAACTATGTCAAAGTTACTAATTAGTCAAATGAAGCCAATGAAGTATAGGTATTGAAAAAACTATCGAAAAAGTAAATATAGCTTAAACGGGCTAATAATATTGACCTTAAAATGGTGTTTAGAAAATTTAAAACTGCTTTTATTCTAGCTGAAATAAAACAAATCAGACTTTCTTCAGAAGAACAAATATTATCAGACATGCTGTAAACATTTCCTTGCTCCGTTAAACATCATTTGGGAAATATTAAAAAAAAAAATCTAAAAATAGGGGGGCTAATATTTCTGACTATACACACACACACACACACACACACACACACATACATACATACATACAAGCACAGTTTTGTGCATAGATAATTTTGGGATACTTGCAATAGTGATTTGAAGATGGAAATAAAAGCTAGATTATAAACGCTAGGTTATAAAATATAAAAGCTAGGTTATAGGTTGTAAACCATGCAAGTTCATTAGAACACAAGAGCTTCTCGGTCCCGCAGTTTCACTGAAAAAAGTGTTGCATGCAGAACTGTTGCAAACAATTTATTTGTGTTGAATTTAAACAAACAAATTAAATTATGTTCAACTTAAACAATTTGTTTGTTTAAATTCAACACAATTAAATTGTTTACAAACAATTGAGGTAAAAAAAATTAAGTAAATCCAAGGAATCATCTTTGAATATTTTTTCAGTGTGTGTGTGTGTGTGTGTGTGTGTGTGTGTGTGTGTGTGTGTGTGTGTGTGCGCGCATATGTATTTATTTAATGGGATGGACCCAATACTTCCTCTTTCTTTTTCTATTTTAAGCAAAGCAAAGACGACAAAATCATCTTCACTAATCGAACACAAAATATTTTGTATTCTTTGGTCATTTTTTTCGCAAAAGTTCATCAACTTGCATCGGTTTCGCTTTTTCGGATGCTAATACTAAAAAACGCATACAAAAAGAGAGAAAAAGAAAGAGCACTGCAAGTAAAAGAGACTTCTAAAATGGCACCAAAAATTACAGGTCAGTGAACTCTATTACATCCACTGTAATTAATCCATAAGAAAAGTAATCTCATTATGGACACACTAATAGGCTACAATGTGTTTACCTAAACACAAAATAATAATAATTCAATGTTTTAAAAGCAGGAAGCATAAAAGAGATCGCATAATAAGCTATACTTAATATTCGGCTATACTCAATATTCAATAATTACATATTAGAAGGATATGATTAATTATGAGCACATACTTTTTAAGAGGCTTATTAATCATAAAGAATGAGGGTTTTTTATTCTTCAGAAAGTGAAAAAAGCACACATTTTCCTGTAAGGGGTATAGCTAGGTAGGGTGGGGTATGGCAATAGAAAATACAGTTTGTACAGTTAAAAATCTATAGAATGTTAAGAAGAATATGGAATGTCGCCACAATTCACAAAAAGACGTGAGAAAGAGAAATAGTGCTCCGGTTTCCCTCACAGTCCAAAGACATGAAGGTGAATTGGGTAGGCGTAGTGTGTGTGTGTGTGTGTGTGTGTGTGTGTGTGTGTGTGTGTGTGTGTGTGTGTGTGTGTGTGTGTGTGTGTGTGTGTGTGTGTGTGTGTGTGCGTGTGTGTGTGTGTGTGAGTGAGTGAGTGAGTGAGTGAGTGTGTGTGTGTGTGGATGTTTCCCAGCGATGGGTTGCGGCTGAAAGGGCATCCGCTGCGTAAAAACTTGCTGGATAAGTTGGCGGTTTATTCTGCTGTGGCGACCCCGGATTAATAAATGCCGAAAATAAAATGAATGAATGAATTAAGAAAGCTTGTTTGCTATCAATGTGAAACTTTGTGTCTATGTATTGTAGGAGATCTGAGGATTGTCATGTTAGGAATGACTGGAGCTGGAAAGAGTGCAACTGGAAACACCATCCTAGGCATGGATGTGTTCGAAGAGGACCTGAGTCCAGGGTCAGTTACTCGTCAATCCGTGAAAAAAATGGCAAGAAAAGGAAGCCGGATGGTCTCGGTCATCGACACTCCAGGTCTCCAAGACTCATCCGCAAATGAAAGGGAAGTAAAGGATGAAATAAAGACGTGTTTGGAACTGTCTACTCCAGGTCCTCATGTGTTTCTGCTGGTCATCAGAGCAGATGTAAGGCTGACAGATGAGGTGAAGAAAACCGTCCGATGGATTCAAGACAACTTTGGGGAAAAAAGTGCACGTTACACAATTGTTGTGTTCACTCATGTTGATTCGCTTACCAAAAGCCTGAAAGATCATATTGAAGAGAGTTTAGAAATGCGAGAGATTGTTATGACCTTTAGTGGCAGATATCACGCATTCAACAACAAAGACAAAAGTAATAAACTTCAAGTAGATGAGCTGCTGGATGAGATGGATGACTTAGTGATCGGAAATAGAGGGAATCACTATACTACTGAGATGTTTAATGAGGCCCAATGGAGGCCTAACAATAAAGAAAACAATAACTATAGCAAAGTTGGAATTGCTTTTGGATTGGGAATAGCAGTGACAGCAGCAGCTGTAGTTGTAGTAATGAAGAAAGGCAGTGACTAAAATGGAAACCAAACATTTTTACTTTTTCACAAGTAGACTGTAGATTTCCTGCAGTTTTATTTCAGGGTTTTGGGTATTAAAGATTCGCTCCACTTCATAAACCAGAACAGTTCGCAAAAACTTTAACTCACTTTAAGTGTTTGAGAGTTGTGGTAGTAGCTTATACCCATTGACATTTACTTCTAGAGGAGGGGAGGATAGGAAGGGGTAATATTATTATCATTTGCAGCGATTGTTGTATTCTTTTTGTTTCTTTGTTTTTTTTTTTTCAACTTGATTTTTGGTTGAAATAAAGGCATTAATTTAGAAAATAAATATGAACATTTTAAACTGATGCTTGAGTTTGTATTAACTACTAGCGTGAGGGTGCACAAAACTGGTATAATTGCATGATTAAAATATGTGAAGTTACACCTAAAGAAAGAACAATTTTCTGACTGGCACTTTTAGTTTAGGCTGAAACTAGGCCATGGGACATATGAACTGATAAATCACCAAATGAATTGGTCAGTTTTATGTTTAATCACTCATGTTTTAACACGCAAAAATAACGCGCTATACAAGCAGATATAATTTCCGCAAAGCCTCAGACTCTCTTCTCGTTCATTTCAACTTTTACACTACATTCATGATTAATATACAAAGTGTTAGCATGCAGAAAATAAAACAATATTTCCAAAGTTCAAAATAAGTGAAGTCTCGGCTAAGAGCCAGGCAGTCGAAATCAGCTCGCACGTTCCAACATAGAAATCTGAGGTAGAGCAGTATGCAATCTTAAAATATAGGCCTATGTCTTATGTTATATGCAGTAACATTCACTCACACACTCACTTTTATTCAGCTTATTTTCTGTTTTTTCAGGGGTCAAATGAACCGCTCTGTAATTTAGTGGCGCGATAGCCGACTTAATTTCCCGTTTGGCGTCAACCCAGCATTAGTTTTATTGTGGGAAACAGACTACACTCTGTATTTTGCACATTTTTTTGACCTACTTCTGTTTGTTCTTCTTCTTTTTTTCTTAAAAATACCTGACACTTAAATTCACAAAAAATACCTTAGATTGCCTCACAAATAGGAATCAATATTTTTTATCTAACAATCAATGAAAATGTAAATTTCCGTCAGTCCACCAGTTTCATTTTCATATGTTCCAACATATCACGCGGCAAAAAATTACCGAAAAAGCAAATTTCACTGCAAAAGAAACCAAGGCCTGGCCCTGTTGGCACAGGGCTATGCTCCATAATGATAGAAGTGTTGCGAACTTGCAATAAAGTTAATTGTGAAAAAACAGAAGAAGGATGTTGGCTAAAACTAAAATGACAGATGAGTTTGCTATAATTTAGCATAGGCCTATATTTTTACAGTTTCAGCTGTTCTTTAGCACAAATGTTGTTAATAAAGATATGTTGAGCCATTAAATTTTTTGAAAGATGTCTGAAAATGAGAAATTGAATTGTGCTTTTATTAATTTTTATGAGCATGAAAGTTTTAAATTGCACTGTATATACTATAATGAATAATGTGTTAAACAGGTTTCGGTTATTTTTTACGTAAATGCTGCAATGTTAGAATATAACATAGAATATAGAATATATTAGAATATAGAATATATAATATAACATTTATTAATTATAAATAATTAATAAAAACAAAACATGCAGTAAAACTTAGGCTACTATAAGCCTTTTAATGTACGTAATGCGTTTCAGCAGACTAGATCGATAATTGTGTTTTTCTGTATTATAATTACCCAATTTTTTTTTTAAAACACAGTGATTTATGTATGAAAATATTAATTGATTTTCCATTCAGATATGCAACTGTGGCACCGTGTTAACATGTCTAACCGCGTTTTTCAAGTCAGTTAAACACCCGTAATCTGCATACCAGAAAATAACAAGATCACAGTTTCACTTTGCTTCACCAGAACAACACTTTGCTCTTTCAGTTTGTTTCTTCTCTGACTTCTTATTCACTAGTATTCCTACACAGGTAAGGTTAAAGATTTTTACAAAAATGTAATGCTATTACTTGAAACTCAAGAACAGGATTCATTACCGATCTTCTTAATCTATTCAGGTGTTTTAGAAACGACAGACCGCGAAATGTCAGATAAAAGTTCAAGTGAGTTACACCATTTTGTACTCTATTAGTTCTGCTTGTATATTAAAATGTATCATTGATTAAAGCCAGATGGCAAACATTTGTTTAAAAAATGTAAACATAATATTTAGTGTGCATTACCCACCAAGTAATTTTGTATATAATAATCATCTTGGCTAAACAGAGCTCATTTCAGTCTGTCAGTAAATAAATAATAATAGTAGCTACAAAACAGTAAAATCTAATAGTAACTTAACTTATTAAAGGCAAAATACATAAGTAAATGGTTGCTGATTGAATGTTTATGAAACTGAATTTAATCTATACAACTGCAAGATATAGGATATTGAAGGATTTTTTTTTTTTGTGGTATACATTTCAATATGAATACGCTATCACCAGCTTACTTCAATAGAATTGAAAACAGCAACAATAATAAAAACTCTTTCACAATGTGTCAGATGTGAGGATTGTTCTGCTGGGTAAGACGGGATCAGGAAAGAGCGCTGCAGGAAACACAATCCTGAACAGAGATGCGTTTACTGAGAAAAACTCTCTAGTACCTTCAATGACCTGTCACAAACAAGAAGCTGTGGTGAATGGAAAAACCATATCAGTCACTGACTGTCCTGGACTGCTTGACACTTCCATAGATACTACAAAATTGAAGCTTTTAATGGAGGAGTGCATCTATCTGTCAGCTCCCGGTCCTCATGTCTTCCTGGTGGTTTTAAGATTAGGAGTAAAATTCACAGAGGACGAGAAAAATGCAGTCAAATGGATTCATAAGAACTTTGGAGAAGATGCTGTGAATTACACCATCATTCTTTTTACTCACGCTGATGTCCTGAAGGGTAAATCTCTAGAGGTGTACATCAGCCAAAGCAAAGATCTACACGAGTTAATTAAAACGTGCTATGGCAGGTATCACTCTTTCAACAATAAGAACAGAAATAATCGAGATCAAGTCACCGAACTGCTGAAGATGATAGAAAAGATGGACCTGTTTAATGGAATGAAGCACTACACCAATGACATGTATAAAGCAGCCGAAGAAAAGATTAAGAAAGGGGCAGATGCTTAAAGATGTTGCAACGGGAGGTCTAGTCGCGGCAGGATCTGTAGAATCAGCGGCTACTTTTAAAGCAGTGGGAGAAGCAACAAAGAAGTATCTGTGTGTGCTCAAATTTTGTCTGTACTTTGAGTCTACTTATTTTATCATCCTATTAGTCCTTCTGTAATAAAATCTTTACATTTTTTAAATCTTCAAATTAAATCTTGTAATATCTGTTTTTGTTTTACTCTTAAACTTTTCTCATAGTATTTATATTGTTTTAGTAATTTAACAAATCTCATTTCTGTTTCTGATGAATGTACACATCTAATGGTATTTTCTCACCAAAACTAACATCTCCACCTTATAATTGTGCATGGGACCAACACTCGAATAATAAGAAATTTACTTGTTGGGCAGATGAGGTCAAAGTTATTCTTTAACACAAATTTGTGTCATTCAGATCACTATTTTAGTTAGCTATATTATATATGTTTGTTACTCAAAGTACATAAGGATAGTATTAGTGATACTCGATTGTTTGATACATTGGCTTTATCTGAGATGTAGGGATACACATGTTTGTAATACATTTTGTATGGCCTTTTTTGGATATTTTTTTTATAGTTTTAAGCCCAACAATAAACGTAAAAATCTTAAGGTTTGTAAGGTACATTAAAAGTTCATTTTAATCAGTGTCCTTTCTCAATAATGAACGTAAAAAAAAGAAAATGTAAAAAGAAAAGTGAGTGCACATCATAATATACTATTTCATATACTGTAGCTTACTAAAACAATGTGTAATTGAGCATGCAAGAACTCGACCTGCCAGTTTTTATAGGCTATGTTTATAGCGCCCTCTAGTGACAGTTTAGGTGTATATAAAGCTTGTGAGTAAAGAATAAATTTCTTTCCAAATGAAAATAAACTCAGAAATGTCACGTTCGAGTAACATCATCTAAATAAGAAGTATTTAAAAAAATCGCAGGTCAATTTTATGTGTTTGAGAAATGAAGGAATAGTAAATATGAGCACAACTGAGCAAGTTTTAAGACAAAACAACTAAAGGTGTCAGGTAGGCAAGGTCACGTGATCACAGTGAGATTTTCAGAAAAATGATTTGCCCGCCATCGGCACTTTCACTCAGTGCGTTCAGATAGAAGAAGCGGAGAACATCGGGAAATTGCAGGCAACACAATGACTTCAACAAATGAAGGTCTGTATGAGCCTCTAAAAACATTAATATTTTTTAATTCAGTTTTTTTTAAATAACAATTAGAATAAAAATTATTTTTTTAGTAATAGTTATAATGTTCAGGGTTGATAACCTGTTTTACTTTAGTATTTTAAAGCTAATTTTATGAAATGAAAATGGTTGCTTGTTTTGTTGCAATGTATACACCAGTGTCAAGATCAAGTTGCGTATAACCCAATAGATTAAACTAGCACAGATAATGTATTTAAAGTAATCCAAAGAATAAATGGTAAATTTCTAAACATCCACTAATTTGTAAATTCTAATAGAGTGTAGGCCTATATAAGAAAGATAGTCTAGTGGAGTTTATTTTCATTTATTGCTGTTTAACAGATGCCAATACAGACTCTTGATACGGACAGACTAAATAAGAGTATGGGGAGGTCGGATTCTTTTCTTCGAGCTAATCACTAAACTGAATAGTGATGGGTTGATTTGTTCATTTTGAACAAACCATTAAACGATGAGTCATTTATTCGCGCATGCGCAAGTGGGCGTGTTATTTTTTTTGGAGTCTGCCTGTTGCAGGTACGGCTGTTACTTGCGGTGAACGAACTATAGCGCAACTTTGCCTTATGTGATGTGTAAAATATACACATATAAAAGGACCTACCTTGTAAATAATTTTTGCATAACAGAAGCATACATATAGAGAGAACCCAACACTACATTTTAAACATCCCAAAAACAAAAGAACAAAAAAGAAAATAGAAATCAGCCCTATAGGCATTTATTAAAATAAATAAACTTAATCAGGAATCGTTTTGGTTGTGTTGTGGCTTGAATGTTTGTAATGCTTCATCTGCAAAGTGTAAATTAACCATTAGAACTTTGGATTATCCCACAGACTAGTTAAATAATTTTAGATATTCCATTTTTTATAATGTAAATAAAAGCTGAGACATATTTTTTCCACAGTGATGCCTCTTGTACATCGTGCTATTCTATTATCTTTCATCATTTAGTGTCATTTCTGGTGTCATGTGTGTACTTATATGTTATACGTATATATATATATATATATATATATATATATATATATATATATATATATATATATATATATATATATATATATTTTTTTTTTTTTTTTTTTTTTTTTGGTTTACCTACTGACGCTTTTGTATTATTATTTCTTTTATAGTGAGTGATCTGAGGATTGTTCTTTTGGGCAAAACTGGATCTGGAAAAAGTGCAACAGGAAACACAATCCTGGACCGAAAGGCTTTTGAAGTCGGTGAATTTATAAAATCTAAAAGTAAACAGTGTGAGAAAAAGGAAGGGGAGTTTGGTGGAAGAACCATCACGATAATCGACACTCCAGGTCTGTTTAACACAGATGTGCCCAAACAGCAGCTGAAAGCTGAATTACAGAAGTGTGTGCATCTGTGTGCTCCTGGTCCTCATGTGTTTCTGCTGGTGCTCAAACTGGGTGTGAGATTCACACAAGAGGAGAGAGAGACGGTGAAATGGATTCAGGAGAACTTCGGGGAACAAGCTTTGTGTCGTATGATCATTCTGTTCACTCACGCTGACCAGTTGAAGGGAAAACCTTTAGAAGACTACATCAGCCAAAGCAGCGATTTACAGAAAGTCATTGACATATGTGATGGCAGATATCACTCATTCAACAACCAGGAGAAAAACAATCAAAGTCAGGTCACAGAGCTGCTGAAGAAGATCGATGCAATGCTGGAGGAGAATGAAATGAGGCATTACACTATTGACATGTTTAAAAAAGCTCCAATTAGTAAAACAGGGAAAAGGGTAACGATTGCTTTTGGAGTTGCAGTGTTAGGAATTGGAGTTCTAGGAGGAGCAACACTAGTAATGATTACAGCAATGGCAACTGGAGGAAGAGGGGCTGAAGAAAGCACAGCAGTAGCCACTGAAAAAACAGCAGAAAAAGCTTTAGCTAGAGTAGAAACAATAATTGTTGCTGCAGCAGAAGCAGCCACAGAAAGAGCAGTAGCAGCATTAGAAAAAACAGTTAAAACTGCAAGAAAAGCAGCTGAAGAAAAAGCGATAGTGATGATAGAAAAATCAGTGGAAAATGTAAGAAAAGCAGCAGAAGAAAAAACGGCAGCAGCAATAGAACAATCAGTTGAAACGGTTAGAAAAGCAGCTGAAGAGAAAGCGGTAGCGATGATCGAAAAGGCATTAGGAACTGCAGGAGTAGCAGCTGTAGAAACTGCCTCAGCCGCTATTGAAAAAGCAGCCGAGACGGTTGGAGATAAGGGTGTAGCAGGAGCACAAGTAGCTGTAAAATGTGTAGCTACAGGATCAGCCGCAATAATAGCAGCAGCAGCAGCGAGATCCGCAACCGCTGCAGGAAAAGTGGCTTCATTAGGGAGAATATCTGCAGTAGCTGCTCTGGCAACAGCGTTTGGAGGAGGAGTTGTGGCACTAATATCAGCCCTGAAATGATAAACTTTAAGCAATCAATCTTACAATTGTTTCCTTATTTGAAAAGATTTCTCCAGACAAAATACAAAAGCCGTACCCATTACTGCTTATTCTAGATAACAATTCAAATGCATAAAGAGATTAGATGCATAAAAATATAGTGTAATGTTGTGTGCAATTGTATAAAAGCTAAATCTACTTTACTTCTGCTATGCTTGTAACTTTGGACTCTGATGCACAGATTATGTGAATGTATTCATAAATAACATCAGTAGTCATTGCAATTTTTCAACAGTATCTGGATGCAGCCTTTATGATGTAAGCTGAGATTGCATCAATCAAATGGAGCGAGTGACATCACTGTGTGGGGTAGGGTTAGGGGTGGGCTTAGGTGAGCTCATTAAAAGATGCAGCTCAGATTGCACTGCACCAGGTCTGCATCCAGACCCCTCAATTATTTGGCATTCAGTGTGAAAAATTTATATTAACATTTTGTGTGTGTGTGTTGGTGTTCATTTTAGCTTTTTGATTTCTCAGTTTTCTGGCATGTTTTCTTCACCCTTTTCGTAATATTGCCAATTAATTGAACTTTGTCAATATAAGTATGCACAGCATATTTTTTGCTAAAGAAGTTATTTGTAACTCTACAAATCAATTCATTTGTAAAAAAAAAAAAAAAAAAAAAAGTTTTGTGATGTTGAACATTTTGCTCAGTTCGTGGTTGTAGCTTGAGTTGACTCTATAAAACCTTGATTTTTCATTCAACATTAATTAGCTTTTTAACTTTATGAAATAAAATGAGAACCACTTTGACTTTTTCAGTGTCATGTCTTTTCTTATTAATTTCTTATTCAGTGAGTAATCAAACAAAAGAGTGCTTTTGCATCAACAAAGATTATACCAAAATATTCAATAATTAAAAAGGTGATTAAAATAATGTGTCAGAGCAGCAAGGATGTGCAAAGAAACTTTTTTAACCACTACATTAGCTAGTAGCAACATTATTCAGCTGCATCTGGATATATCAGGCTTATTTATTTGTTATAATATTTACTGGAGGAAATATTTATACCTACTGTATGTTGTATACATAATAATACAATACTAGGTTTGTTTTCAATAATATTCAGCAAAAAGAATGGAATAAATGTAAGCTGTTGGAATATCAGTTGTTGGAAAGTGTGTATAAGGTGTCATTTATAGGTTCTGTGTTAAAGCTTACAATACTGCAACACTAATAAATCAACACAAACAACTAAATTATTCATTATAAGGAAAGTTCTAAATTTGACATTTCTAAGTTAGATCAAGTGTTGGATGTTGTTGTCAAATGGCAACATATCATAAAGCACCTTAAAAAAGTCCAAAAGCACTGCCTAAAGTAAATGATCTAAATGTGTTTATATGTATTTTTATATTCTCGGTGAGCCATAAAAACAAAAACAAACAGAAGAAACAAGACAGAAATCTGCAGTGCAGCTGCATTAATGCATTGGTATTAATAAAACAACATTACTTAAAAATCTTACCTTGTTTCTAACCAAAACATTCAATAAACATGTTACACAGAATAAAAAAAGTAATTAATTTGCTGCAACTGATGTCCTCAAATAAAGACATGGACTTATCTCCAATAAAACAGAGTAAAAAACACAAAGACATTCATTTCTTAGCTAGTAGTTTCAAGCACTAACTCAGTAGTTTAGTTTTGAGCTTGGTTTTAGGGCAGTTATTTGAGATTTTGTAAAACAAAGACACTTGCATTAGGACATTTGCACATTAAAGACTCTCTGTAGTTCTTATAGAGATACTTTTCCCTGCATGATGGCGCTGTGGAGCTCCTCTGTCAGACTCTCATATCGACCCTGACGACTGTTGAGGAAGAAGAGCCGGTCTGCGGTCTGATGAGGGTCAAATCCCTCCTTCTGTAAGCGGGTTTTCTGGATTTTAAATGTGCCTGTGGATGAGGAATATACAGTAAAGTGTGTGTTTGAGGAACACAACTCTTTTGGAATCAATTCTGTTTGAAATAAAATGTTGGAATCAGTTCTGTTTTTGGAATCAATTCTTTTTGAAATCAACTCTTATGGAATTAATTAATTTTGGAATCAAATCTTTTTTCTTCAATCGACTCTTTTGGAATTAATTCCTTTTGGAATCAATAATTTTTTTTTCAATCGACTGTTTTGGAATGAATTCTTTTTGGAATAAACTTCTTTGAAATCAATTATTTTTTAATCAACTCTATTGTAATCAACTTTTTATATCAATTCTTTTTGGAGTCAATTCTTTTTTTTTAGTCGACTCTTCAGAACCAATTCTTTTTGGAATAGACTCTTTTGGAATACATTTTTTTAATCAACTCTATTAGAATCAGTTACTTTTTGAGTAGACTTCTTTAGTATTAGTTCTTTTTTAATCAACTCTATTGGGATCAACTTTTTTAATCAATTCATTTTTAATAATTTTTTTTTTTACATTTTTGGGGGAATCGACTGTTTTGAAATCAATTATTTTTTCAATCGACTCTTGGAATCAATTTTTTTTTCAATTGACTCTTTTGGAATCAATTCTTTTTATTAATCAACTCTTTTGGAATCAATTATTATTGGAATAGACTCTTTTTGGAATCAATTCTTTTTTCAATCGACTCTTGGAATCAATTATTTTTTTCAATTGACTCTTTTGGAATCAATTTTTTTTATTAATCAACTCTTGGAATCAATTATTTGTGGAATAAACTCTTTTTGGAATCTTTTTTTTTATGAACTCTTGGAATCAAATTTGTTTTCAATTGACTCTTTTGGAATCAATTTTTTTAATCCACTCTCTTGGAATCAATTTTTTATCAACTCTTTTGGAATTAATTAATTTTGGAATCGACTCTTTTTGGGAATCAGTTCTTTTTTGAAATTTACACTTCTGGAATCAATAACTTTTGGAATCGACTCTTGGAATCAATTGTTTTTGGAAATGACTCTTTTGGAATCAATTACTTCTTGAGTAGACTACGTTGGAATCAGTTCTTTTTTTAATCAACTCTATTGGGATCAACTTTTTGAATACATTTTTTTGGAATCGTCTCTTTTGGAATAAATACTTTTTTTAATAGACTCCTGTGAAATCGACTTTTTTTGAATCAATTCTTTTTTGAAGCAACATTTTTTTTATAAATTATTTTGATTTTTTTTTTTTTTTTGGAATCGACTCTTTTGTAATCCAGTATTATTTTCAATCAACTGATTGGGAATCAGTTCTATTTAAAATTGACTCTCCCAGCTCTAATGCCATTATATTACATAGTGTTACAGTGTGAAAGGGGCTAATAATGGAGGATATGGACAGAATCTGAGATTGAAACCATTACCTGTTTTGTCCACTTCAGGTGAAAGTCTTAAGAAAACAGGTCGAGCGTATGAAGGAAGAGCGTTCTGGACGTCCCGCAGAAACGTCTCACAGTCGAAGACATTCTCTGGATCTGCAATAGCAGCCATTCCTGCCTTCCCCTCCACACCTGACAGAGAAAACACTGTTAGGTTTTAATAACTCTCCCCAAACCTTTTCTCCATTTTTCTGAATTAAATGCTTAATTTACTACATCCAATCAGCTCACAGTAGAAAGAAACTAGCTACGCCCACTGTTTTCTCATTTAATATTGCATTTCTCTAGGAACTGCGTCACAATAGAGAAAAACAACCGGTTGCAGCTTCTGGTTCAGGCAGACTTTAAGATCTGATTCATTCACACTCTATTGTTTATGTTAGAGATGTAGTGAAAGCTGGTCATTTTGACCCGAATGATGTAATCGTGTATACAGAATAATAGACCCCATGAGGGATAAACATCTGCAGACCACAGGTGTGCTCTGACCTGGCACTGAGACTCCATACACAGCCACATCCGTCTGCTTCAGCAGTGCACTCAGGACTCCCTCTACTTCTGTGGTGGAGACGTTTTCCCCCCGCCAGCGAAATGTGTCTCCGCCTCGATCCCGGAAATACACATAACCCAACTCATCCATCACCATCAGATCACCTGAGTCAGAAAAACACACACAGAAACACATGCATGAGCTCAGACAAAATTAATACAACACTGAAAAACACTTCACACTGCTTAAAGGGCAGAAAGCTCCGCCCACTAGCACCCATCTCTCCATCTCATTAGCATCTCCAGCAGCCCTGAGTGAGAAGCAGCCGTCTGTCCTTTAGCCATTAGAGTGTCTGAGCTGCTGGAGATGATGTCAGCATAGACTAAGAGGATTATAGATGCGGAGTTTCAGATGAACAGAGACAGGAGCCACATAGACTGACAGAAGCATCAAGCACACTGACGCATCTCATTTCAATTTAAAGTGACAGTGTCACCAAAACACCACAATTAGGGTCAAAGACAAAAGACAAGACAGATAAAGCTCCCATAATGCAATTCAAAAGCAGAAATAAAAGGGGAAAAATAAAACATGAATGAAAAATACAGGAAAATGTTAAATTACGGATATTTTTTTACAGTGCAGCAGATGAGCTTTTGCTTCTAAAGTGATTTACAGTGATTTACCTGACACATACGCCGAATCTCCCTTTCTGAAGACGTTGTGGCTGATCTTCTTACTGGTGGCCTCTTCATTCGCATAGCCATCGAATCGTCGCAGAGGATCTTGAGGATTTATTCTGCCCACAATAATCCCGGGTTCTCCTAAAGTGCAAACAAAATCACCCAAAATATTAATGAACACTACAATAGAATATGGACGGTGTGGTGGTGCAGTGGTTAGCACTGTCGCCTCACAGCAAGAAGGCCCTGGTTCGAGTCCCGGCTGGGTCAGTTGGTGTTTCTGTGTGGAGTTTGCATGTTCTCCCCTTGTTGGCGTGGGTTTCCTCCGGGTGCTCCGGTTTTCCCCACAGTCCAAACACATGCGCTATAGGGGAATTGGGTAAACTAAATTGCCCATAGTGTATGTGTGTGAATGAGAGTGTATGGATGTTTCCCAGTACTGGGTTACAGCTGGAAGGGCATCAGCTGCATAAAACATATGCGGTTCATTCCGCTGTGGCGACCCCTGATTAATAAAGGGGCTAAGCCAAAAAGAAAGTTAATGAAATTAATTATTTATTTAAATGTTAAGAGCAAACACGTACTCTGAGTATATGCATTGTTTAGTTTTCTGTTAGCAGTAAGTCAAAGACGACTTTTACCCCATTTTCCTATGAAACCAATGAAGACCTTTAGAAACACTTTTGAAATCCTCTTGTTTCTCTGTCACAGTGCGGGACATAACAGTCTGTTTCTAGGCAGGGGTGCATTTCCAAAAATGATCACTAGCCAACTAAGGTTGCACGTTCCGTCATTACAAACATAATTCCTTTATTTGGTGTTTCCCTAATCCATCGTTCCACAAACATGCGCAAACTGCATCTCAAACTTCTAAGTTTGCAACTACTCCTCTAGAGCTGTACTTAGAAGAAGAATTCCTGGCTGTGTTCTATTCCCAGTTATCATCCCTATGCTCTATTAATTTTCAACGTTCCAAGATTTAAATTTGGAATGATTTATAAAAACTTTTAGTAAATATATATATATATATATATATATATATATATATATATATATATATATATATATATATATATATATATATATATATATTTATAAATATATATATATATATATATATATATATATATATACATATATATATATATACACACACATATATATATATATATATATATATATATATATATACTTTTTTTTTTATAAATATATATATATATTTTTTTTAAATATATATATATATATATATATATAAATATATATATATTTATAAATATATATAAATATATATATATATATTTATAAATATATATAAATATATATATATATATATATAAATATATATATATACATATATATATATATATTTATATATATATATATATATATATATATATATATATATATATATATATATATATATATATATATATGTATATTTATATGTATATATGTAAATAAATATATTTATATATTTATTATATATTTATAATAAATATGGCTCATGACGAAAGCTGTAGGTGACCTATGATTTAAAAGCAGAATCTACGTTACGTCTCCAAAGCTAGGGAAAACAAAACTACATAGCATATGTTAATGGATTTAATTTATAGTAGGCTATTTATTAATAAATGTATCTGCACTGTGTGTGACATGGACCTGTTGGCTGGAACATTTCTGCAGTGGTTTAAACGTGTCAAATTTGTAAAAGTAGACTATTTCAAAAAATAAACACTACTTAACTACTTAACACACTACTTAATAATAATAATAGTAATAATAATAATAATAATAATAATAATAGTAATAATAGTGGGCTGCACGGTAGCGCAGTGGGTAGCACACCAAGAAGGTCACTGTTTCGAGTCTCGGCTGGGTCAGTTGGTGTTTCTGTGTGGAGTTTGCATGTTTTGTTGGCGTGGGTTTCCTCCGGGTGCACAAGTCCAAACACATGTGGTACAGTTGATTTGGGTCAGCTAAATTGTCCATAGTGTACAGTATGTGTGTGAATGAGAGTGTATGGATGTTTCCTAGTAATGGGTTGCAGCTGGAAGGGCATCCGCAGCGTAAAACATGCTGGATAAGTTGGCGGTTCATTCCGCTGTGGTGACCCCAGATTAATAAAGGGACTAAGCCGAAAAGGAAATGAATAAATGTATGAGTAATAATAGTAATTATAATAATAATAATGATAATAATAATAGTAGTAGTAGTAGTAGTAATAATAATGACAATAATAACAGTAATAACAATAATAATAATAATGATGATAATAATAGTAGTAATAATAATAATATATTATTATTATAGGCTTTTTTTTTAAGTAAAGTACAGTACGTGTGTGTGTGCGTCTCACCAGGTTTGCATGGCACACACAGTCCTCTACTGTCTCGAATTAACTCCATAGTGTCCTCGTCTGCCCTCAGCAGTCTGATAGGGTAAACACTGGGCAGAACCACACTGTTGAAGCCACACGCACCCACCTGCACACAGATGACATAACACATCATTATATGATGCTTTATTGGGGAACACTTTACCTGAAGGAGTGTTCATCAGACTGTCATCAAACCTTTATAATCATGGCATGTGATGAATGAGAATGAGACATTATGCATGTCAATGTCAACTGTTATTAAGTGTCAATCGCTCAGTTATGTCATTTTAAATGCAAAGATGACATTGTTTATGACAACGTGACATAAGCAAATACATCACCACCTGGTTTTGTTTTTGTCACGACACTTAAAAACCCATGACACTTAATAACAGCTGTCGTAAGCATGCATAGTCACATCACGTGTCATAATTATGGCGTGTGCAGTCTTATGAACACCCCTTCCAGTGAAGTGTCCCCCTTAGGCATTGTGTCTCTGTCTCAGGTAACCCCTCAGGTAAGTGTGTACCTTGTTGTCCATGTTGGCGAGGCTGCAGTTGCACTCTGTGGCTCCGTAAAACTCACCGATGCGCTTGACACTGAAGCGTTTCATGAACGATTCCCAAACGTTAGGCCGCAAACCATTGCCCATGGCAACACGCACCCGGTGCAGAGACTCCGACGGACGCACCGGCTGAGAGAGGAGATAACGGCAGATTTCACCAATATACTGAACAACCTGAAAACACACACACAAACCACAGCTAAATTACCCAATCAACAATTAACAATGAATAACAGGCTATGCTGAATAATCTGACATATCAACAGTGATGATGTAAGGACTAGTTGACGATGAGCTGGTGAATTATTGGAAAATAATGCACACACAAGATGGTGATGTGGCCACAACGCAAAGCAGATTAATGCTTAATAATTCAATAGTCTGGAGTCAATTATTCCACCTATGCTGTGCATTATTTTCTAATAATTCAATGGACCAAGTAAAAACAGTATTTTCTGCAGTGTGTGTGTGTGTGTGTGTGCGCTCTTACCGTACAGTTGTATTTCACACAGTCATCCCAGAAACGACTGGCAGAAAACTTCCTCCGGATGACCACCGTCAGGCCGTGCAGCAAACACTGACCAACACCAATGATGTTCCCTGACAAACACACACACACACACACACACACACACACACACACACACACACACACACACACACACACACACACACAGAAGATCAGACACCATCAGCAGAGTGATGCAGAGCTGTGATGCACTCAAAACCTGCCGGAACTACTTCAGCTGTGCGTTTATCTGACAATAACAGCAGTATTCGGCACCGCTAGACCAATTTTAGGAGTTTCTTTACAGTTTTCGCATTTCTCACACCACAGCTGTTTCCTCCAAGCTTAATAAAGACAAAACATTAGAATGTACGCAGCTTTAAGCTTTGAATTGCCGTGAAATTAGCTAATGAATCTGTACTGTAAAGCCTGACCTCCTTATCTGACAAAATATTTACTCAAAACGAGAACACAATGTTTGTAGATGTAGAGCGGACACACGGTGAACTATTGCAGCGTTATCAGATATTGCCAAAGCCAAATAAACCCAATATAGGAGGATTACTCAACAGGGTCGACATCACTGGAATGAAGGTATTCAGCAGGACACACTGACCTGGAGATCAATAGGCAGTGTTGGGGAAATGACTTTAGTATACTAATTAAATTCATATATTACATTTTTTAAGACTCTTATAAAGAAGTAACTAAAGGTGAAAGTGTGTGTTTGTGTCTATCTGTGTGTGCGTACATGTGTGTGTGTGTGTATATGTGTGAGTCTGTCTGTGTTATTCTGTGTGTGCGTACATGTGTGTGTGTGTATGTGTGAGTCTGTCTGTGTTATTCTGTGTGTGCGTACATGTGTGTGTGTGTGTGTTTGTGTATGTGTGAGTCTGTCAGTATTATTTTGTGTTATTCTGTGTGTGCGTACATGTGTGTGTGTGTGTGTGTATGTGTGAGTCTGTCTGTGTTATTCTGTGTGTGCGTACATGTGTGTGTGTGTGTTTGTATGTGTGAGTCTGTCTGTGTTATTCTGTGTGTGCGTACATGTGTGTGAGTGTGTGTTTGTGTATGTGTGAGTCTGTCAGTATTATTTTGTGTTATTCTGTGTGTGCGTACATGTGTGTGTGTGTGTTTGTGTATGTGTGAGTCTGTCAGTATTATTTTGTGTTATTCTGTGTGTGCGTACATGTGTGTGTGTGTGTTTGTATGTGTGAGTCTGTCTGTGTTATTCTGTGTGTGCGTACATGTGTGTGAGTGTGTGTTTGTGTATGTGTGAGTCTGTCAGTATTATTTTGTGTTATTCTGTGTGTGCGTACATGTGTGTGTGTGTGTGTGTATGTGTGAGTCTGTCTGTGTTATTCTGTGTGTGCGTACATGTGTGTGTGTGTGTGTGTATGTGTGAGTCTGTCTGTGTTATTCTGTGTGTGCGTACATGTGTGTGAGTGTGTGTTTGTGTATGTGTGAGTCTGTCAGTATTATTTTGTGTTATTCTGTGTGTGCGTACATGTGTGTGTGTGTGTTTGTATGTGTGAGTCTGTCTGTGTTATTCTGTGTGTGCGTACATGTGTGTGAGTGTGTGTTTGTGTATGTGTGAGTCTGTCAGTATTATTTTGTGTTATTCTGTGTGTGCGTACATGTGTGTGTGTGTGTTTGTATGTGTGAGTCTGTCTGTGTTATTCTGTGTGTGCGTACATGTGTGTGAGTGTGTGTTTGTGTATGTGTGAGTCTGTCAGTATTATTTTGTGTTATTCTGTGTGTGCGTACATGTGTGTGTGTGTGAGTCTGTCTGTCTGTGTTATTCTGTGTGTGCGTACGTGTGTGTGTGTGTGTGTTTGTGTATGTGTGAGTCTGTCTGTTTTATTCTGTTTTTATTCTGTGTGTGTGTCTGTGTGTGTGTGTGTGTGTGTGTGTGTGTGTGTGTGTGTGTGTGTGTGTGTGTGTGTGCATGTGTGTGTGTGTGTGTGCATGTATGTGTGAGTCTGTCTGTGTTATTCTGTGTGTGTGTGTGTGTGTGTGTGTGTGTGTGTGTCTGTCTGTGTGTGCGTAAATGTGTGTGTGTGTGTGTGTATGTGTGAGTCTGTCTGTGTTATTCTGTGTGTGTGTGTCTGTCTGTGTGTGCGCGTGTGTGTGTGTGTGTGTGTGTGTGTGTGTATGTATGTGTGAGTCTGTCTGTCTGTATTATTCTGTGTGTGTGTGTGTGTGTGTGTTTGTGTGTGTCTGTCTGTGTGTGCGTACATGTGTGTGTGTGTGTGTGTGTGTATGTGTGAGTCTGTCTCTCTGTCTGTGTGTGTATGTGTGTGTGTGTCTGGCTGTGTGCGTACATGTGTGTGTGTGTGTGAGTATGTGTGAGTCTGTCTGTCTGTGTTATTCTGTATGTGTGTGTGTGTGTGTGTGTGTGTGTACACAGACCTGCTGAGTGATAGAGCGGCAGACAGCAGTACACCACATCATCCGGCTGCAGACCGAAGGAGTAATAACTGAACGCAGCAATACGGTAATACCTGTACAACACACACACACACACACACACACACACACAATGGTCGGCTCAGAGATGAACACACACACACATGCTCACACACACACTCACACATGCAAGCCTGCACTCATTCACTGAACACACACATTGAATACACATGAACATGTGCACACAAATGCACTCACACACACACACACACATTCACACACTTAAACTATCAAACACTCGCACACTCTCACAAACACACCATCACACACTTACACACATACGTTCACTCATGCACTCATACGCACACACTTACACTCACACTTTCACACACACACTCTGCTGCACAAACCTGCTGTGCACCACGATGGCAGCTTTAGGTAAACCCGTCGTTCCTGAGGTGTAGATGTAAAATAACCTGTCTGAGAGCAGAAACACACACAAACACACACACAACAATACCGTTGGATTGATTCTCGTGATATTTTCTTCAGTGTAATACAGCAATTTGCACACACACACAGACACACACTGAAACACACCAACTGAAAACACACACACTAAAACACACAATGAAAACACACACACTGAAACACACACACACTGAAACACACCGACTGAAAAAACACACACTGAAACAAACACACACTGAAAACACACACACTGAAACACACACACACTGAAACAAACACACACTGAAAACACACACACTGAAACAAACACACACTGAAAACACACACACTGAAACACACACACACTGAAAAAAACACACACTGAAAACACACACACTGAAACAAACACACACTGAAAACACACACACTGAAACACACACACACTGAAAACACACACACTGAAAACACACACACTGAAACAAACACACACTGAAAACACACACACTGAAACAAACACACACTGAAAACACACACACTGAAACACACACACACTGAAAACACACACACTGAAACACACACACACTGAAAACACACACACTGAAACACACACACACTGAAACACACACACACTGAAACACGCACACACTGAAACACGCACACACTGAAACACGCACACACTGAAAACACACACACTGAAACACACACACACTGAAACAAACACACACTGAAAACACACACACTGAAACAAACACACACTGAAAACACACACACTGAAACACACACACACTGAAACAAACACACACTGAAAACACACACACTGAAACACACACACACTGAAACACACACACACTGAAAACACACACACTGAAAACACACACACTGAAACACACACACACTGAAACACACCGACTGAAAACACACACACTGAAACACACACACACTGAAACAAACACACACTGAAACACACACACACTGAAACAAACACACACTGAAAACACACACACTGAAACAAACACACACTGAAAACACACACACTGAAACACACCGACTGAAAACACACACACTGAAACACACACACACTGAAACAAACACACACTGAAAACACACACACTGAAACAAACACACACTGAAAACACACACACTGAAACACACACACACTGAAAACACACACACTGAAACACACACACACTGAAAACACACACACTGAAACACACACACACTGAAACACACACACACTGAAACACACACACACTGAAACACGCACACACTGAAACACGCACACACTGAAACACACACACACTGAAAACACACACACTGAAACACACACACACTGAAACAAACACACACTGAAAACACACACACTGAAACAAACACACACTGAAAACACACACACTGAAACACACACACACTGAAACAAACACACACTGAAAACACACACACTGAAACACACACACACTGAAACACACCGACTGAAAACACACACACTGAAACACACACACACTGAAACAAACACACACTGAAACACACACACACTGAAAACACACACACTGAAACACGCACACACTGAAAACACACACACTGAAAAACACACACACTGAAAACACACACACTGAAACACACACACACTGAAAACACACACACTGAAACACGCACACACTGAAACACGCACACACTGAAACAAACACACACTGAAAACACACACACTGAAACACACACACACTGAAAACACACACACTGAAACACACACACACTGAAACACACCGACTGAAAACACACACACTGAAACACACACACACTGAAAACACACACACTGAAAAACACACACACTGAAAACACACACACTGAAACACACACACACTGAAAACACACACACTGAAACACGCACACACTGAAACAAGCACACACTGAAAACACACACACTGAAACACACACACACTGAAAACACACACACTGAAAACACACACACTGAAACACACACACACTGACACACACACACACTGAAACAAACACACACTGAAAACACACACACTGAAACACACACACACTGAAAACACACACACTGAAAACACACACACTGAAACACACACACACTGACACACACACACACTGAAACAAACACACACTGAAAACACACACACTGAAACAAACACACACTGAAACACACCGACTGAAAACACACAGTGAACACAGATACACGCACACCATGATCACACACACTGAACATTCATACATACATACATAAAGCACCCACACTGAACACAAGTGCAAGTGCACACACACACACACACACACACACAGCTGAGTGGGTCAGAGGTGGATAAAGCAGCGACTCCAGACTCATCGACACTCCTCTGCTCATCTGTGTTTCTCCTCACAGCAGATGTGTTTCTCCTGTACTGAGTTTCTCACACACTCTCTGCTGCTGTAGCTCAGACTCTACTGCTGTCCTCTCTCTTCCTCTCTCTCTCTCTCTTTCTCAATTCAAACTTGCTTTTGCAGTTTAGAGTCTCCTCTATTGAACAGAGCTTTATTGGCGTGACTTATCGAGAATTGAAAAATCATTGCAGATTACATAAACAATAAATATAATTATAAAGTTATAATATATAAGGAGTTCAGATGCAAAAACCTCTGAATGCCGTCTGAAATTTTCCTCTAAATTGAGCATTTCTATCAGGCTCCTGTGTGCATGTTCAGTAATATCACAGTTATGGCAAATAATAAGTCTTTTCCCTGGTCTTTAAAGTGAAATAACTCAACATAAACAAAGGAGGCTGAGAAAAATGTTGATTTTCGATGGAAATTTCAGACGGCACTCTCAGCTTTTTGCATCTGAACTCTTCATATATGCATACAGAAAAAGAAGAACAGATTTAAATTCTGATAAAAAGACAAATACGGAAGAAAATAGACTCATAAGAGGATTAAAAAGATGACGAATAAATATTGTTGTTAAAATTTAAGAAAATAAAATACAAGACACACCTCTACAGTCCTTCAGATGGTCTGCAATAGTATTTCTAACTAGCTCTCTCTCCCTCTCTCTCTGGGCAGGAATGTAACCTTTTCCCCACTTTAACCAATGGCTAAACACACATAAACCCCAGTGAAGGGGGAATCACACACACACACACACACACACACACACACACACACACACACACACACACACACACACACACACACATAGCCAAAACAGGCTCACACACACACACCAAACTCAACGGAAGAAACAGAATCACCCGGAGCTCACAGACAGTCATTAGCCTTTACATTTTGGGAGATTTTTGCATAATATTTGAAACAACTGAGCAGAGATGAGCACATCTCTCCTAAAATAATGAATCGTATTTTATTTTAATATTCAGATTAACTAATGTAACAATAATAATAATAATAGTGTGGAGAGGTAAGCGTGATCGAACACCCAATCAGGGGGGAGAGCATGCTAGGAGCCCGGCGGCTAATCAGCGGGTCAATCAGAAATGATAAATAACACCTGTCTTTCTAGTGATTGGGCCGGAGAGACTCCCTTCTTAAGGAGAACGGGAGGAGCAGTCGGGAGAGGAGAGAGCACACACACACACACGCACACAGTTTGCTAGTGCTGTGGAAAAGCAAAATAAAATATATTGCTTACCTGATATCGCCGACCCTGTCTTCTTCTTCCCACACAACAACGAACTATACTACAAATAGTATTTTAAGATATGTTGCATTTTATGTTACACGTTATAACACAATTTATTTATTAAATATTAATCATCAAGTTTGTGTTAATTCATTCTCGTAAATATAAATAATGCAATTTTAATACATGTTAAAGAGAACAAAACTATTAAGATTTGTATATTTATTGCAGCATTGATATATGATATATAAGAATTAAGATTAAATGTAATATATGTTATACACCGAATCAAGGTTTAATAAATTAATTTATTTAATTAAATCATTATATTTTATTACTCATTGTTTTATTTATTTTCTCGGCTTAGTCCCTTTATTAATCAGGGGTCGCCACAGCGGAATGAACCACCAACTTATCCAGCATATGTTTCACACAGCGGAAATCCTTCCAGCCACAACCCAACACTGGGAAACACCCAAGCACACTCATTTACACACATACTACAGACAATTTAGCTTACCCAATTCACATATACCGCATGTTTTTGGATTTATGGGGAAACTGGAGCACCCAGAGGAAACCCACGCCAACATGGGGAGAACATGCAAACTCCACACAAAAACACCAACTGACCGGGACTCGAACCAAGTGACCTTCTTGCTGTGAGGCGATCGTGCTACCCACTCTACCATCGTAACGCCTATATTATATTATATTAAATTATACTATATTAAATTAAATTATATTATATTATATATATTAAATTATATTATATTATATTATATTATACTATATTAAATTATATTATATTAATTATATTATATTATATTACATTACATTACATTATATTATATTATATTATATTATATTATATTATATTATATTATATTATATTATTATATTATATTATATTATATTATCTTAAATTCTATATTAATATGCCTTATATACAATAGCTGTAATTTGATAGATATATATGATGTAGTAATTAAAATGATAAATAACAGGGTAAACCTGTTCTATTAAAAAAAGAAAAAGAGAAATTTCACAAAATAAAAACAAAAAATCCCCAAGTTTGTGATGTGGATTTGCCTTTATACATGAACCACAACACCAGAAACAACAAACAGTTGTGGCATCTGAAATATGTATTCAGACATGTAGAGACGCTTACCTGTCATTAAAAACTGACTCACGCACACAGCAATATGCAGAGAATATTCCATAAACATACACACTCACCACTCTCTCTCACACACACACACACACACACACACACACAGAAGTAACGTACGTAGACAAACGTTATGGTAGCTTGAGAAAGTTTTAATAACTGAAGCAGTTTTCAAGAAGCCTGAAGTTTTAACCCGTTAGCATACAGTAGACGGATGGATGGATGGATGGATGGATAGACAGACAGACAGACAGACAGACAGACAGACAGACAGACAGATATAGATAGATAGATAGATAGATAGATAGATAGATAGATAGATAGATAGATAGATAGATAGATAGATAGATAGATAGATAGATAGATAGATAGATAGATAGATAGATAGAAAGATAGATTTAGTACAAATTAGCATGCTAATGTAACCCCGCCGGTCCTACGCCACCCAACCCGCTCCGAGCTGGTATCAAACCGGCGACCTTCCGCATGGGAGTCGCTTGCTCTACCAAGGAGGTTAAAGACCATGACCTCTAGCATCTGCCGCTAGAGCACCTTTAATAGTCAGAGGAGTGAGGTTTACCAGCACAGCACTCCACTAGCTGACCTCCATTACACTAACATGACTCACAAACAAGACATATGCAGAGTATCTTCCACAAACACACAAATAGGATGAGAAGTATGAATACACACCGTTGAAGCCCTTGTTGTGTGCGACAGCGGGTGGTGTTTCAGGAGATTTGGAAAGAAGAGCGTCCAGATCTGCAGCCGACAGCGAGTCCAGCATCTCTGCAGGAGCAGAACCACAGGAGAAGAGCGAGAGACTGCGCAGAGACTCCCTCACCTCCAGCACCACTGCAGAAACAGCAGATCCAGCAACATGTTAGACATCTATGGATGGATGGATGGATGGATGATTGGATAGATAGATAGATAGATAGATAGATAGATAGATAGATAGATAGATGGATGGATGGATGGATGGATGGATGGATGGATGGATGGATGGATGGATGGATGGATGGATGGATGGATGGATGGATGGATGGATGGATGGATGGATGGATGGATGGATGGATGGATGGATGGATGGATGGATGGATGGATGGATGGATGGATGGATGGATGGATGGATGGATGGATGGACAGACGGATAGATAAACGGACGGATGGATGGATAGACGGATGGATTGACAGATAGACCGATGGATGGATGGATGGACGAATAGATAGACGAACGGACGGACAGATAGATAGATAGATAGATAGATAGATAGATAGATAGATAGATAGATAGATAGATAGATAGATAGATAGATAGATAGATAGATAGATAGATAGATAGATGGACGGATGGAGGGACAGACAGATAGATAAACGGACGGATGGATGGATAGACGGACGGATGGACTGACAGACAGACCGATGGATGGATGGATGGACGAATAGATAGACGAACGGACGGACAGATAGATAGATAGATAGATAGATAGATAGATAGATAGATAGATAGATAGATAGATAGATAGATAGATAGATAGATGGACGGATGGAGGGACAGACAGATAGATAAACAGACGGATGGATAGACGGATGGACGGACTGACAGACAGACCGATGGATGGATGGATGGATGGATGGATGGACGAATAGATAGACGAACGGACGGACGGACGGACGGACGGACAGATAGACAGACAGACAGACAGACAGACAGACAGATAGATAGATAGATAGATAGATAGATAGATAGATAGATAGATAGATAGATAGATAGATAGATAGATAGATAGATAGATAGATAGATAGATAGATAGATAGACGGATGGATTGACAGATAGATAGATATAGATGGATAAATGGGCAGATGGATAGATGAATGGATGTACGGACGGACAGACAGACATATCGTTGATAACGTGCAGAATGCTGATTTCTGATTGGCTGTTGAGCTTTCTAAGGGGCTGTTTACATGACAATGTTTTCAGCTTTTTCTGAACATTTTTAAAAAATTTTTACAATAATGTTGATTTGAATCAATATATATAATTTGTATTAGATATGCATATTTAATTTATAAATGTAAATAAAACATTTTTTATTAAATATATACAGGCAAAATAAACATGCACAGTCCACATACATGTATTACGCAAATACAAGCTTTTATTTCGGATGCAAATAATAAAGCAAATATTACCAGGATGCAACTGGATTTATTTAATGAATTCATCACGATTAATCATTTGAAAAGCACTGACAAATAATTATAATAATTATAATGAGTATGATAATAACAAAGCACTTCTCACCATCCAAAAGCTCCGCCCCGAACACCATCCCACACGCCCCAGACACGCCCATGCAGTGTATCAGCGAATCACGGCGCAGGTTAAAGTTGATGAGCGCCGGCTCCACTCCTACTTTAGCCATCCCGAGCCACAGCGCCACCATCTGGGGGCGACTCTCCATGAAGATGGCCACCACATCACCCGACCGCCAGCCCTGCGCCAGCACCCACTGCGCCACTGCGTTGGAGCGCCGGTCCAGCTCTGAGAAGCTCCACACCTCACCTGACGACTCGTCCACCAGCGCCGCTTTCTCCGGGTGCAGCGCCACCCGCTGGGCGAATAGAGACGGGATGGTGCTGCGATTGCGGATGTACTGACGCATGTAGAACTTGACGCGCAGTAACACTTGCAGACCACTAGAGGACAGACGGACAGAGTTAAATACATTGTAAATGTTTATTAATTCATTTATTTATTCAACCCTTGTGTGCTATTGGGTAACATTTAGGCTTAATTTGGCCACAGCTACAGCAAATGTAATGATTTTTGATGACAAACCTTATTTTTACACATATTTTAGAAAAAAAAATTGCATAATGCACAATTTTACTCCCCTTTCATTTTGTTTGGGACTGTTTTTGTCCCATTGACTTGCATTAAAATCACATTTTTTGATACCGAAAGCCATGACAGAGACTTGGTAGAGTGTGCAATACTCACATGAGGTCTCTCTTCGCAGTGCGCACGGCCACATAAACAAACCTCCATCCCCCAGAACATAAATAAACTCCTAGAAGAGACACCAAACTCCAGAACCACGGGACGCCCAGAGCACTCAATAACCCGGCAATGATCAGAGCGACTGGGGCACGAAAACCATCTCCAGCACCCATCCTGGAGGAGGAATTCATTATTTATTTAGATTTTCTACTCATAATTTAAAATGAACACAAAACTCAACTGAAAAGGCAAAAAAAATAAATAATCAAAATGAAAGACGGAAAACTTGAATAAAATATGTATTGTTTTTTATATTTATTATCATATGTTATATTATTTTTTTCTATAATTTTTGAAATCAGTTATATAAAAAAGAAGCTACTGGAATTAAATATATTTTATTTACTTTGTTTATATAGTTTCGTGCTTACATTTTATAGAAAAATATCCAATTAATTTGGTTTAAATTTTATACATTTATAAGTTTTTTTTTTTTTATAAAAGTGTTGTTTTTCTTTACAACATGCCTTAAAATTAAAGACCTCAATTGTTTCTGTTAGGTCTGTCTGTAAAGTCACCCTTACATGTTATTTCAATCAATTTATTTAAATAAAATTTAATTAAATACTATATAAAAAAGCTTGGTGAGATGGAAATGACAGCAGTGTTTTATTACAAAATTCCGAATTGTGGTTCAATAAAAAAAAACTACAAATATGGTAATTTTAACACATTTTATTAATTTTTGAAGAGAATAAATAAGTGACACATGACAGAAATGTTCATTTAAAAAACTATAATTTTAATCTAATGTTAAAAGCTGAAATAAATGAGAGGAATATTAAAAAAAAATTTCAAAGGTTTCCCAAGAACGACAACAAATTAATAAAATATTTATAATATCTAACTAAAGGACAAAGTATGACAGAAAAATGTGACTAAAAAGGCTATAATTTGAATAACATTTTAGTTCTACAACAAAAATATTTTTATTTATAATATCTAAAATACATTTCAGCACATTTTTTAAACATATTAAAGTGTAACTACAGACACATTATGATAAAAGTTCAATTAAAGGGCTGGATTTTAAAATAATACTCATAAGACATGTATAAATAATACATTTTGAACATATACATTAAAGAATTACAAATGTGTTAATTTGAGCACATTTCATTAATATTTAAGAGAGTAAATAAGTGACATATGACAGAAATGCACATTTAAAAACTATCATTTTAATCTAATCTTAAGCTGTAATGAATGAGAGGAATATTAATATTTTTTTCCAAAGGTTTCCCAAGAACAACAACAAAATTATTAAATATTTATAATATCTAAAAAGTAGTTCAGATAAAAAGTAAATAAAAAAACTAATTTTGATAAAAAAATGTGATTGAAGTTCTCTGACAAAAATATCATTTATTATATAATTATTATGTATTTATAATATCATCTAAACTTCTTTATCTAAATATCTTTCAGCACATTTTAAACAAAACAGTAGCAACAAAAAACAAATTATAACAGAAAATGTGATTAAAAAGGTTATGCTTTTAATAAAATTTTAGTTCTACAAAAATATATTCATTTATAATATCTAAAATGCATTTCAGCACATTTCAAACATATTAAAGTGTAATGCAGACACATTATGATAGAAGTTCAATTAAAAAGGTTATATTTTAAAATAATACTCATAATAAATGTATATATTTAATACATTTTAAACAAATAAATTAAAAAGAGCAACTAAAAAACACAGAACAAGTCTAAAATGCAAATTAAAGGCGTAAGGTATATTGTCTTTTCGATAAAGCTAAAATTAATGTAAAAGAGCATTTTAATTTATTTATTTCTAACATGTATTTCATAACAGACGAATAATATAAATTATCCTACATCCTAAACTCGTTATTTAGCGTGATTACTCATTATAACAGTGAAAGTGTGCTAACGGATAAGTTTATTTGCTAAACGCACTTGCCTTTGCTCCTCCCGATCAGCCCGTTCACTTGTGACCGCTTTTCAAACCCTCTGACCGAATAAAATCCTCCAGAAACGCTCAGAGTTGCACCAGATGACGAGAACTTATTGGGAAATCAGAATGATCGATAAACTCAACAGAAAAATGACACACAATGATTTATTTACCCTCGTGAACTCTCTCATCACTCAGCTCACGTCCCCCCTCAGAAAGAAAGCCCCGCCCCCGAGCTCACGCGCCGCGCTCTGAGTGGTGGAGGCAGCAGTCAATCAAGGGTCTGCCGGTTCTGCAGGATTTGCATGCAAGTCTGAACTGGCTGTTTTGGGGGTCTGTCAGAACCAAACCCTCAGGGAAATGACGCAACGAAGACGAGACTGATTTCACAACAAACCTAAACTGCAACAGAGTTTAATAACTGACAACTGAAGGTCTCATATTCTGTAGTATTTATCACCAAGGTGTTTATTTTTTACCAAAATCAACAAATTCAGCATTTGACACTGAAATAAACCAATAAAATCCACTGCACACTGTAAAAAAGAGCAGATTTAAAGGAGCAGTCTTCCGTATTTTGTGATTCATGATTTTATTGTAGATTTTCCCTGTTTATTTATGCGTTTGAATTGCATTATGGGAGATTTTTAAACTTGTTTAACCTTAATAAGGTGTAAAAAGTGACTTTTATGAGCATGTTTAATAGTCTGCAGTACTATATTGTCTGGGTTAGTGTTGTGTATTACGCTACAGAAACCTTTTTATTATTATAACTATTATTATTATTATTATTAACTATGCTTGAACAGTAACAGAAAGGCATACATACCTTTTAGAATTAAACAAAAGACTGAGATACCAAACAATTTGCATACAATCCTAATCTTTCCATCCACATTTATAATGCAACATAAATAAATAAATAAAATAACAAAAATTAACAAAAAAAAAAATGCTAAAGAAAATGAAGCAGCAGGGGAGTTAAAGTTCTCAAAATGTGACACCAAAATCCTCTAATGATGAATATAAATATCTCTCTTAATGTCTTCAAATATATCACAAAATCCTCTTTAATCACCACTAGTGTTGGGGGACTTTTGGAAAATTTACATTAATAAATATAGAATTTTAATAATAACATCAAATTATTCATTATCATTTATGCTTAAGTATTCGGCCAAACTTAATAATCTCCCATGACAAGACAAGTCTTATAGATATTTTCTGTTGTTTGCTACAGAAATCTTGTAATAAACTGCAGCACAATTTCTGTTTTTTAACAGACTAATTTTTCTAGATTTATTTCTTATACATTATATTATTTCACTAAAACGTCAATAAAAGTCACTTTGATAAACTATAGAGATGAATTTACAGCATCAGATGTGGGGAGCAGATATCAACATCCCATAATGCAATTCACTAACGCAAATCAACTCAATCAAAATACAGAATATACAGATATTTTGTTACAGTATATATATATATATTTTTTCAATGTGGCTATGTCACTGGCCCATGAACATTTCCTGCCTCTTACCAAACTATTTCATACCTGTAACAAGAGGCAAGTTCATTATATCTTAATGTTAAAACAGCTGCCATAACATTATTGATCAATATGTGGACATTTCAGGATTCTTGAAAGCAATGGAATTTAAAAATGTAATACAGGAAATACATTAGGACCAGTGTTATCGTTTACATCTCTCAAAATGGTTCATTAAAGGTTAGTAATATTTGTGTTTTTTAAAAGTTTTGTTTGCTTTGGTTTGATTATTAGCACAAAACGACAAAATGTTTGTTTATAAAACTATATTTTTAATAAATGTAAACATACAGTCGACAAATCTTAGTACACAAAAATACATCACTTTTTATACAAGGTCTTATAAAAAAGTTTTTTCTTCTTGAGTCTTTCTAACTAAATCATTTGTATTGTAAAACCCACACAATAAACTCAGAACTATATTATTAATTTCATTTTTTTGTTTCTATTATTATTACTATTATTATTACTACATTTTTGTGACAATTTTTCAACACAATAATATAATATTAATATTAACAATAAACTCTGTTTGAACTCAACAATACTTTCACTTTCATTTTACTTTTAATTAATTTTTTTTTTACATATTTTGCAACAATCAAATCAACACAACCACAATATTATTAAAAATAATCATTTTAAATATTCAGAATTTAAAAAAGCTGCCTACAATGAGCTGCACAACATTAAAAATGATCTAAACTTTCTGTTAATTAAATGGCGTAAGAAATGGCATGAATTTCAACCAAACGCATGATGATTTTACATTTACAATATTGCATCTCTAGTTTACATATGCAACTTCACACAGAAAATAATAAACCACATCTACAGTATCTTTACACATTAAAAGTACATATTAGATCCTGAAATTCAATAAACTGGACAAAAATGCTGAAGTTTTTGTATAAATCGCTCACAGCTTCAGATTGTCGACTCTCCTGTGCTCTGGTCGATTTGTAGAGGCTTCTGTAATGTAATGAATGAACTTAAACCACAAACTGATTATTGATTATTGATATGCAACCTGCTCAAACACACACTGCCATACCTGACTGCTGTGAGACGGCTCTGTACTACTGACACTGTAGTCTCCTTTCTTCTTGTTCGAACACATTCGCATAAACAGACTGCGATACTCCACTCTCACCTGAAGGGGGCGACACAACAGCAAATAATACAAATCATTTCACCAAAACTAAACTTTATTAGGTACACCTTACTAGTACACCCTTTTGCCATCAGAGCTGCCTTAATCCTTCATGGCAGAGATTCAATAAGCTACTGTAAATATTCCTCAGAGATTTTGCCCCATATTGTCATGATAGCATCACACAGTTGCTGCAGATTTGTCGGCTGCACATCCATGATGCCAATCTCCCGTTCCACCACATCCCAAATCTGCTCTATTGGATTGAGCTCTGGTGACTGTGGAGGCCATTTGAGTACAGTGAACTCATCGTCATGTTCACCAGTCTGAGATGATTGAGCTTTATGACATGCTGCGTTATCCTGCTGGAAGTAGCCATCAGAAGATGGAGACACTGTGCTCATAAAGGGATGGACATGGTCAGCAGCAATACTCAGGTAGGCTGTGGCGTTGATGCTCAATTGGTACTAATGGACCCAAAGAAAATCTCCCCCACACCATTACACCACCACCACCAGCCTGAACCGCTGATACAAGGCAGGATGATCCATGCTTTCATGTTGTTGAGGGCAGATTGTGAGCCGAGCATCCGAATGTGTCAGCAGAAATGGAGACTCATCAGAGCAGCAACGTTTCTCCAATCTTCTATTGTCCAGTTTTGGTGAGTCTGTGTGAATTGTAGCCTCAGTTTCCTGTTCTTAGCTGACAGGAGCGGCACCCGGTGTGCTCTTCTGCTGCTGTAGCCCATCCGCCTCAAGGTTGGCCGTGTTGTGTGTTCAGAGATGCTCTTCTGCAGAGCTCAGTTGTAACGAGTGCTTATTTGAGTTACTGTCCCCTTTCTATTAGCTGAAACCAGTCTGGCCATTCTCCTCTGACCTCTGACCTCATCAACAAGGCATTTGCGCCCACAGAGCTGCCGCTAACTGGATATTTCCTCTTTGTCGGAGCATTCTCTGTAAACCCTAGAGATGGTTGTGCATGAAAATCCCAGTAGATCAGCAGTTTCTGAAATACTCAGAGCAGCCCGTCTGGCAGCAACAACCATGCCACGTTCAAAGTCTCTTAAATCCCCTTTCTTCCCTACATGTCTACATGCCTAAATGCATTGACCTGCTGCCATGTGATTGGCTGATAAGAAATTTGCATTAATGATCAGTTGTAAAAATGTACCTAATAAACTGTTTTGCTGTGATTACTGATTACAAGGTCTGAGTTAAAATTTTTGTGTCACTTTAAATAATTGAAATCCTGCAGGATGTCAGTGAAGCCTAAAACAAGCCACTGCTACCATGTGGTATCATCACAGATGTGTATTATTGTGCGTCTTTACCTGTTTGGACAGCAGGCAGTGCATGATGAAGATCAGCGCCCCCTGGAGGCTGTTGAGGATGATGAAGAGGTACAACATGACCTCAGTGCCGTTTTTCTGGAAGAGGAAGAAGCCGAAAACCCAAGATCCTCCAAGAACACACAGCTGAGCCACTGCGGTCGCCAAAAAACTCCTGAAAACACAACAGAGTTCATCAAAACTGCTGATAAAAGCACCAGGAATCACACAAACACACACACACACCTGATCTTGTGGAGTTTGGAGAGGTCTGGGTTGAGGCTGGAGAACTTTAGGGCCAGTTTCCACACGGTGATGATGAAGACTGTAATGTTGAGGATGACGATGATGCAGACGGGTATAAAGAAACTCAAGATTAAATAACCCTCCAGAGAAAGCCAACAGCTGGAAAACAACACACACCATTCACAAAAGGGTAATCAGGAGACTTTCTCTTCATTTTCCTGTTAACTATATACAACTCAGTGTTAAATAATGAAAAACTGCATAATACTATAATTATTATATAAAAACATGGCTTTTTATGAACATTTTAAGTTAATTTGAGAATATTCATTATTTATTTTTTATGTTTTTGGTTTTTATAGCTTTTATTAAATTTACTTCACAATTTTTTGTTATTTTCATACTTCTAGTTATAAACTTAATGTTGAAAGAAATATAAAAATAAAATAAATATTATTACTTTAACTTTTACTTATCTGTTTTATTTATTTATTATTAATAATTTATATAATTATCATTTTAATTTTATTATAATTTTAGTTTCTAAAATAATGCGCAGGTTAGTGTATACTCCATCAGCTGTTTTAGTTTCAGTCTAGTGTCGGAATAATGCGCAGGTTAGTGTATACTCCATCAGCTGTTTTAGTTTCAGTCTAGTGTCTACATAATGCACAGGTTAGTGTATACTCCATCAGCTGTTTTAGTTTCAGTCTAGTGTCTGAATAATGCGCAGGTTAGTGTATACTCCATCAGCTGTTTTAGTTTCAGTCTAGTGTCTGAATAATGCGCAGGTTAGTGTATACTCCATCAGCTGTTTTAGTTTCAGTCTAGTGTCTGAATAATGCGCAGGTTAGTGTATACTCCATCAGCTGTTTTAGTTTCAGTCTAGTGTCTGAATAATGCGCAGGTTAGTGTATACTCCATCAGCTGTTTTAGTTTCTGTCTAGTGTCTGAATAATGCGCAGGTTAGTGTATACTCCATCAGCTGTTTTAGTTTCTGTCTAGTGTCTGAATAATGCGCAGGTTAGTGTATACTCCATCAGCTGTTTTAGTTTCAGTCTAGTGTCTGAATAATGCGCAGGTTAGTGTATACTCCATCAGCTGTTTTAGTTTCAGTCTAGTGTCGATATAATGCACAGGTTAGTGTATACACCATCAGCTGTTTTAGTTTCTGTCTAGTTTCTGAATAATGCGCAGGTTAGTGTATACTCCATCAGCTGTTTTAGTTTCAGTCTAGTGTCTGAATAATGCACAGGTTAGTGTATACTCCATCAGCTGTTTTAGTTTCTGTCTAGTGTCTGAATAATGCGCAGGTTAGTGTATACTCCATCAGCTGTTTTAGTTTCAGTCTAGTGTCGGAATAATGCGCAGGTTAGTGTATACTCCATCAGCTGTTTTAGTTTCTGTCTAGTGTCTGAATAATGTGCAGGTTAGTGTATACTCCATCAGCTGTTTTAGTTTCTGTCTAGTGTCTGAATAATGCGCAGGTTAGTGTATACGCCATCAGCTGTTTTAGTTTCTGTCTAGTGTCTGAATAATGCGCAGGTTAGTGTATACTCCATCAGCTGTTTTAGTTTCTGTCTAGTGTCGGAATAATGCGCAGGTTAGTGTATACTCCATCAGCTGTTTTAGTTTCTGTCTAGTGTCTGAATAATGCGCAGGTTAGTGTATACTCCATCAGCTGTTTTAGTTTCAGTCTAGTGTCTGAATAATGCGCAGGTTAGTGTATACTCCATCAGCTGTTTTAGTTTCAGTCTAGTGTCTGAATAATGCGCAGGTTAGTGTATACTCCATCAGCTGTTTTAGTTTCAGTCTAGTGTCTGAATAATGCACAGGTTAGTGTATACTCCATCAGCTGTTTTAGTATCTGTCTAGTGTCTGAATAATGCGCAGGTTAGTGTATACTCCATCAGCTGTTTTAGTTTCAGTCTAGTGTCTGAATAATGCGCAGGTTAGTGTATACTCCATCAGCTGTTTTAGTTTCAGTCTAGTGTCTGAATAATGCGCAGGTTAGTGTATACTCCATCAGCTGTTTTAGTTTCTGTCTAGTGTCGGAATAATGTGCAGGTTTTTGTATACTCCATCAGCTGTTTTAGTTTTTGTCAACTTTGCGTATAACTTTATTAATTAATAAACTAATATGGCTCAGAACGATGTTTTTTGTCTAATTTTTGTTTTGTCATGAGCCTTTGGATATGAAAAATTACATCCAGGACGATTGTTTCCTCAGAATAAACCTTTCAGTCTTAAACAACTGTGCTCCGCATTGGGCCACTGATAAAACTTTTGGATTTTATTCTGCGATAACTTCCTGGATGTACTTTATCACTAGCTTAATGTCCAGCATCAGAGACTCTGTGAATGATTGAACCACATTTACAGCTTCTGAGTTGATGTTTAACCATTTAAAGAGTGTTTCACTGATAACGACTGATGAAAATGTTTTCCTGTCGATGCTAATCTTCTGTGTTCTGACTCTAGCACACCTGCACTCCTGTTTCAGAATAATTTATACTGTATTACTTTAGAAAATTCGAATTGGGGGTATCTTTACTGTGTTGACATATTTACATATCAGATAACAAATTATCAAAAAACATGAACATGCTAGCATAACTTGTGTTTAGAAAACCTTTCACTATTAAATTGATGTGCTTCTGCATGCACACTCACTGTCTGTCTGTGCCGTATCCCTTTGGAACGGCGATGGCAGAGATAGAGACGATGACTAGAGGGACTCCGTATCCCACCGCGTACATGTACAGGTGTTTTAATGTGGTGTGAAAAACCAGAACAACCATCCGGTAGAGCTGAACCCCCTCCAGCAACATCCAGCAGAACGCAGACAAGAAGAAAAAGTGGAGCAGACCGGCCACAATCGCACACGCCACCTGACAGGATCAATACAGTCAAGAATTACAGTCAGTATTTCTGTCAACAAAGTTTACTAGTTCTTTATATCTGTCAAAATAGCACAAGATTATCCATTTTAATTTACAGTATGTTTCATCAAATAAGGTTCAGCACAAATGTAATCTAAATGTAATCCAAAAGTAGTCTGATTACAGCGAGGGTGGAGTTAGGTTTGCTGGATGTTTGTCATCTGCATAACAGTAGAAAAAAGATGCCTAAACGAAAGGTACTACGAAGAGAAAGAAGGTAAACGATGAAAAGAAGGGGCCCGATACAGAGCCCTGAGGCACACCAGTGTTAACAGGGGAATATTGGGAACTAAATGATTGAGCTGTGATGTTCATAAGTGTGGTTTCTATACTGTGAAAGATGCAGGAACCAGATTGAAATGTTTTTACAGGTTGGAGTTGAGTAGCAGCTATTGTTTCAAGGGTTTTGTAAAGGAGGAGTAAATTAGAAATGGAAATTATTCATGATGATTGACATCACTGTTGATTCTCCATCTCCTATAACCTCTACATATGAGAGCCACACACACCTGATTGTGAGTGCTGGAGATCCCGCAGAGGAAGACGAGGTCTGCGATGAAGAGGCAGACGCTCAGATGGAGGTGGATGCTGTTCCGGGTGCCTTGGATTGAGCGGCAGAAGCGGAAGGTCAGGATACAGAGAATTAAACAGATCAGAGACAGAACTAAACCCACACGTGTGATCACCACCAACTCAAACGTGTCCTGCAGGAGGGAAACAGAAAAAAATATACATAAATCCTGCTGAAATCTCAAATAGATACGCTAAATGCTCATTTACCTAAATTGCAGATGTACCTCGACAGGATAGAGCGCCATTAGCACAGCGAAACTGCTCAGGTGAGAGCAGGAACATGCTGTATGAGTGCTGTTAGACCACGCCAACTCACAGCCCCGCCCAGACCACCCCCTCTCAGACTCACTCCAGTACACACAGGAGTAAGCCACACCCTCAGACTCCGCCCTCTTCTGAAAAACACAGAGCAAGAGTTTGAATTTGGGAACACACAAACGCTGCACATATAAATTATATTAGATTGTTGTTTAAAATATTCGTTTAAAAAAAATATCCCTACTTTGGCCTTCAGATGAATCAAACATATCTTTTTGAAACCCTTTAGAAAGTGGTTAAATAGGAAATAAATGTGGTCTATGAAAACAATGATGCATTTTAGTCTTGTTCTGTGGTGAAAGAGGTGAGAAAATAAAGGAATGGTAGATGGAAATGACACAGGCTGGACCATCTAATGTTTACTTGTGGGCAGTATAGAGACTTTTAAGGGATGATTTCAGATGTTTATTTATCCGGCTTAGTGTAGACATAGATTAATGCAAAACAGCAAAGTCTGTGTGTCTATAAATGAAGGCATCTGCATCTCTGCAGGAGACACTGGCAGTTTTTTATTAGTAAATAATTTGTTTACTAATTTTAATCGTTTACCCACTCCATTGATCTGTTATGCTAGACTGTGGATTCTTCACCTCCTCATGTGTAAAGATGAGCGTCACTGGTTTTGACAGATGTTTGGTGTCTGGGTTACTGACGACGGCCGTCACCACCTTTGAGTTGAGTTTGTAAGTTATTTGTTTCTCCTTCACATCCGATTTCTCTCTTGCCATACTGTTGAACAGATCACTGGACGAGTTCATGTCTTTATAACTGACCAGCGCCACAAACGCAAAACCTATAAGACAGCATTTGTACCTCGTCATGAATGTGAATATGATTACATGAGGATTTATTTGTGCATATTTGCTAGTATTAGTACCTGGATATGATTTGCCAACAACCGTTTCCCAGCTGGTATTGAAGTGGGCGGAGCCTGTGCTCAGAGTGACACTCCCACTGGGCGGAGTTTGATTCCGTGTGACCGCAACCTCAGCATCTGTGAGTCACATGATCATACAAAACAACTCATTACAAATTTGCATAAAAATGTAACAATATTTTTTAAAGTGTTTCTATTAGGTATATTTTCAATTCGAGCAATTTTAGGGCTAATGTAAAAACGGCTCGTACAGGTATTTTGCGTCTCCATCTTGGTCACAGGATCTTTCAGCTGAGGACCAATCAGACGCATGCTGTTCTCCACCGCATCCAGAAAAACACTCAAAGTTTCACCGTCTGCAACATTTCCCTCCGACAGCAGATCATCCGTGGAATTGCACAAGTTCTGTCAAATGAATCAGTTCATTCAGCACCATGTAGGTGCATGTTCCTTTCCATGTAATGAGTTACAAGTAATCCAATCATTCAGTTACAAGTAATCAACTCAATCAGTTAAATGTAATCAGTTACAAGCAATCTATTAAATCTTTTACAAGTAATCTGTTACAAGTAATCAGTTACAAGTAATCCACCCAAACCGTTACAAGTAATTAACCCAATCAGTAACAAGTAATCAGTTACATGTAATCCACCCGAACAAGTATAAGTAATCAGTTACAAGTAATCTACCAAATCTGTTACAAGTAATCCACCCAAACAGTTACATGTAATCCACCTAATTAGTTACAAATAATTAACTCGATCAGTTACAGATAATCAGTTAAAAGTAATCCACCCAGTCAGCTACAAGTAATCAGTTACAAGTAATTCACCTAATCAGTTACAAGTAATCAACTCAATCAGTTACAAGTAATCAACTTAATCAGTTACAGGTAATCAACTCAATTAGTTACAAGTAATCAACCATTTCAGTTACATGTAATCCACCTAATTACTTACAAATAATCAACTCGATCAGTTACAGATAATCAGTTAAAAGTAATCCACCCAATCAGCTACAAGTAATCAGTTAAAAGTAATTCACCTTATCAGTTACAAGTAATCAACCAATTCAGTTACACGTAATCCACCTAATTAGTTACAAATAATCAACTTAATCAGTTACAGATAATCAGTTAAAGGTAATCCACACAATCAGCTACAAGTAATCAGTTACAAGTAATCAACTCAATCAGTTACAGCTAATCAGTTACGAGTAATTCACCCAATCAGTTACACTTAATCAATCAAATCAGTGACAAGTAATCAGTTTTAAGTAATCCACCCAAATAGTTACACATAATTCATTACAAGTAATCCACCCAATCAGTTACAGGTAATTCACTCAATCAGTTACAAAGAATTCACCCAATCAGTATCAGATTATCAGTTAAAAGTAATCCACTTAATCAGCTACAAGTAATCAACTCAATCAGTTACAGATCATCAGTTAAAAGTAATTCACCCAATCAGCTACAAGTAATCAGTTACAAGTAATCCACCCAATCAGTTACAAGTAATCAACTCAATCAGTTACAAGTAATTAACTCAGTTACAAGTAATCAATTACTAGTAATTAACCCAATCAGTTACAAGTAATCAACCAAATCAGTTACAAGTAATCCACCTAATTAGTTACAAATAATCAACTTAATCAGTTACAGATAATCACTTAAAGGTAATCCACCCAATCAGCTACAAGTAATCAGTAACAAGTAATTCACCCAATCAGCTAAAAGTAATCAGTTACAAGTAATTCACCCAATCAGTTACAAATAATCAGTTGCAAGTAATCCACCCAGTTTTATCGCCACAGTGTGTGTTTTACCTCCAGTAACTTCTCTGCAGTGAAATGTTCTCCATGTGGATCATTCAGAGACTTGCAGCTGTTCATCAACAGTGACATCAAATGCTTCAACTACAAGGAAACACACAGAAATTGAAGCATGAGTCTGGTAGTGTTACACATTTTTCTTCTTAATAGAGCTGCACATAATATCGAAAATTTATCAACAAATAATTATAGTCCTCACAAAATAAAGTCAAGTAGTCTAAATATATGTTTCCTTAACTTTTAGGTTTTTTTTTTTTTTTGCTCAGACGATACTATTTCCTAAAACTTGTCAAAAATAAGGTACATTCATTCCTAATTGAAATTAATCAAGTAAAAGTAAATGAATCAAGTTGATTTTCTTGGCAGTCTACATTTTCTACCTTCTCCGGTGTGTTTCCTGCATCAGGCTCAGGCTTAAACTGATCACAGCTCATTTCTATACACAGAAAAGATCAAAAGTAGATTGACCTATTCTGATTAACTGAACAGAGGGACCAAAAATGCATGAATAGTTTGCTTTGCTATGCTGTTTTAAGGCTCACCGATGCATTTGGACTGGTTGTTTCCGTAGTTTGTGAAGCCCTGATGGCATCTGCAGCTGAAGCCGCCTGGATTATTGATGCAGTCTCCGTTTGTGCCGCAAACATCTGGAGATTCTGAACACTCATTAATATCTGTGAGAGAAATGATGAGTTAGAAAAAATTCTCAGTGCCGTTATAGAGTAGTATAAAGGAGATCAAAATCTGTCATCAAAATTGCCCTAAAAACCAAAAACGATACCCATCACTGTCTTGACACCACTTTCATTTTTAATGTTAATATTATTATTATTTTTAACAGCAGCACATACTGATGCTCACCTGCACACATGCCGCCCTCAAGTTCACGAAATCCTGGAGAACATTTGCAGACGAAACTTCCAGGGGTGTTAAAACAACTTCTGTGAAGTCCACATGGTGAAGATAAACACTCATCCTCATCTACACACACACACACAATCAATCAATGGCAACTCCAAGATCAAAGAGGGTCCTAAAGAACTAATTCAATACAAAGAAATTGAAGAACATGTAAATATGTAATTAGCAAAATTAGTCAGTCAGTCACTTTATAATCCTTAACAGTTAAATGAAGTCTGTGGATTAATTAAGTGTAATCGCCTGGAGTCTGTTATTTACTATATAAAAACAGAGAGGCAAAGAACTATTACACTTATTAAGGCAGTTAGTCGAAACATTTGTCTATTTGAAGTGTCGAAAGATGCAACAAATCAGCAAATAAGCATGACCAAACTGTTCTTTTCACTTATATACATTCAATTTAATATATCAAACAATTATTAAACGTGTTCTATCAAGGGGAGACTATAGTGGAATAATTATTGTTACCATTTCATCACCCAACCTTAAATGAAATTAATCTATTGTTTATAATATATTTATTAATCTAACTAATTATACAGGGTGTAGTATCAGTTATCTTCAGAATCAGTCAGACAAATAATTGTTTACTGGATGCTTTTTTTGAACTGCAATGAAAAAACTGCATTGATTTCACTTTAACTTCTAGCCCCTTAAAATAAACTTAAAACAGTCCAATAATAAGCGGAGCAAACCATTACAAACAGAGGGAAAGACATACCACAAATGTAAACAAACTTTACATAAATATAATATACATGTATTTGAGCACTCAATGAATACATTTTAATCTATTAAAAATTACGTCTCTCTTACACAACGGTTGTGAATAGTCTACAAAATGAAAATGTAAGCAGGACAAAATCTCACCTTCACATTCAGCTTCGTTCTTCCACTGATGTCCTGTGGGACACACACACACGTAGGAGCCGAAGGTGTTCTCACACCTCATTTGGGCTGGGCAGATTAATTCATCCTCCAGACACTCATTTATATCTGAAAGTCATTAGTCGGCTTGTTTTAGTACAGATTATAGCTGCACGATATATACAGCATGTGCTGTGCATTACACCATAAAAAAATCAATGGCATTATTTTGCACATGTAAGTAAGGCAGACTCCTCCATCTCACAGTTCTCTATCATACCTTTACATGGTCCTGTTTGACTCATTTTGAAGCCTGCAGCGCAAGTACAGTAGTAACTTCCATCTGTATTCACACACTGAGCATCACCACACATACCCGGAGTTTCACACTCATCTTCATCTGTAAAAGCGGCAGAGGGATAAGTGGAATTCAAGATGAAGTAATAACACCAATTGTATTGTACATTAGGGCAAGACACTGCAGGTAAAGACAATATTTTTTCATCAACTGGTCAATTCCCTTTATTTATCAGGGGTCAGCACTGCAGAATGAACCGCCAACTTATCTAGTATGTTTTACGCAGCAGATGACCGTCCAGCTGCAACCCAGTACTGAGAAACACCTATACACTCCCACACACACACACACACTATGGCTAAATTAGTGTATTCAATTCCCCTATAGTGCATGTGTTTGGACTGAAGCACCCAGAGGAAACCCATGCCAACATGCAAACTCTATAGAGAAACGCCAACTTGCCCAGGATTTAAAGGGGTGGTCCAGAATGTTATTTTTAAGGCTTGGTTGTGTTAATAAGATGCAAAGCAATGTGTGCTCATGTTTAACTTGAAGGAAATCGTGTTATTTTTTCATAAATCTCACTTTGATTATACACAGCTACTCAGCTAACATGAAAACGACTGTCATATTTCCTAGTTCCTCTAAAAGGCCCACCCTCAAGTGACTCTGATTGGTCATCATCATAATATGCTGTGATACGCCGATCGGCTTCACGTCACGCCCTGACAAGCACGCGCGTTTTGTGTAAACAGTCAGTCAGTCAGTCAGTCAACACGTGTCTGTAACGAGTGAAAATGGGATGCGGCTCCTTTAACTGTTTCTGTGCCTTTTAGTGTGTTTATGCGTGTATACGATGAAGCATCTGTAACACGAGAAGCGCATGTGCGCGGGAGAGATTTTTATTGTTCTTTTTCTCTCATGCTCGGATTAAGTTATTTTCTGTGGTGACAGAATAAAGCACAAGATGTGAGATGAGACCTTTGTGAGCCTGGATTGATTTGTTTTTGATGTTACACTCCAGTTGGGAAATCATTGCTGTATTTTTTTTAAATCAACGCGTTACAGGACGTCTTTCATGCATATGCGGAATATGCCTGTGTAAGTAACATGAATCGTTCACATATCTTTTGCGACTTTATTGTCCGAGTTGTAAAACGCATAGCATAGCTGCCTATAGAGAGAAACTCTGCCGTCTCACACAGAGAGACGCAGGTGCTGGCCAAGAGTGCGTGTATGTGTATGTGTGTGTGTGCGTTTACAGCCGTTTGATAAATATGGATTTGTAACGTTAGCTAAGTCGTTAGCGGTTACCATAATTTCCCGTTGTTTACATCTTTGCTACAACACACCGTTAAAGTTAGACACTGTACATGTCATGATCAATTTTAACAAATAAAAACACTTACAGGTCATGACTCAGAGTTCACAGCGTCTCCTTGCTCCATCTTTGAGGAGATTTTAACTGAATCCAGCACTGAACTGGGAGAGATTCTGGAAGCTGTGTTTTGTCAAATCATGCTTGCTATGTATTTTATAGTTCTCTGGAACATAATTAATATTGAACTGTAAGCATTTCTGTGTTTGGGTCGTGTCATTTGGAAGCCCAACAACAGAAACAGAACAGCTCTGTGGAAACAGCAGGATGGCATTTCTCCCTCTGCAGTAACGTTACAGCGCCTCTGGCCACGGCCTTTACCTGCGCAGTGTGGGATGCGCAATAACGAACTTTTGTGATCTCACAGGGGGCGGAAGTATTTTTTGTAGTCCCCAAAATTCGTTAATTGTAGGCGTTGCTAAGCTAACTCTGTACAAATCAAGGTCTCCCTTTGCATTAAACTTTGAATATTTTACATTCAGAGATGCTGTTTATGTTCACACAGCTACATTACACATCAACTGAAGTTTAAAATATAATATCGTAGTGGACCACCCCTTTAAACCAGCAACCTTCTTACTGTGAGGCAACAGTAATAACCACTGAGCCACCATGTTGCTCCACAACATTTCATTGTACAAAAAGGATTTTGTTTCTGTGTTTTTACAGTATTTTCTGAATTAAAAATAGGCAAAATTCCCTCAAATGTCTTAATACGAATTCTGAAACTGGCTTTGCATAGAAGAAATGTCAGTGCATACTTTATTAAATATTTGTACATTAAACATTGTAGAAGAGCTGTAATAAACACTAAAAGAACGGTAATATCCATTAGTAGTAGTCTTTTTCTATTTACCTGCAGTGTCATGTCTTAGAACTATGACTGTCACTTATTCAAACCACATAATTACCAACGCATTTCCTTTTAACAAATTTATACCCCAAGGCACATCCGCTACATGACGGCAAAAAGAGACCTGGAAAAAGAAATACCACTGTATCATCATTTGTAACGTAAATAGTGCTTCAAACAATGTAGAAAAACTATAAAATAGACTATACAGTCAAGCCAGAATCCCCGGGAAGCAATTCGCGCGTTCCCACAAATTTAAAAGTTAACGGCTATTTTCGCTAACCGTCTTACTCGTCCATTCGTTTCTACTGACTATAGTTTTAGATAGTTTTTTAACCGATACTGCTCTTGAAGAGAGCAGCTACTACACAGTGAACCGGATATCCAGACTCTAATGGTAATGCTGTTTCCATTGTAATTTTAAGGTTCAGAAAACATTTATCTGCAAACATCGTTTAAAGAAATACGAGGATGTTCTGCTGTTAGTATTTGCTGCAGTGTAATATAGAGGTAACGTTGGTTTTATATTCCCACATTCGTTTATTTAGAAGTCTCTATATTGTTTACCATGTTACTTTGAATATTCAATGGGAATTAGCATGCAATTGTGACTTTAAAACAATAATAACACTGTTTATTTGACTGTGAACAATGTTGTAATTTGATAGTCATTGGCTGCTAATTTTTTGGAGTTTGCAAATAATACTTTAAAGAAATTATATTATTAAGGGGAAAGTCCGAATGTGTGAATATAAAACCAACTTTACCTCTATCAGTGTAATCTGAAAAGCAGTCAATGTAAAAAGTGACTCAAAGAGTCAGCAGTCAATTAATTGTTTTCCAAAACAACTGATATAGCTAGTATTGACTATACTTTCGTGTTGGTTACAGACCCCAGACGGATGACTATACAGTAGGTTGATTACAAGTTTGCTCTGGCCGACATGATGAAATATTAAACGTCATAAGCATGAGGGGAAAGGTCTGAAGAAACAGAGGAAATAATACAGGTATGTACAAGATAGGTGTGTCCAGATTCGCAAATTTATGTGCTGGAGTCGTGTTGCTGGTGGTGTTTTAGCTCTTTCAAACAAGAAACAGAATCTACTCACCCAAAATAAATGCCCATTTTAGCTCCATTTAAGAAAACTTCTACCTTTTCAGTCACTGTTTATCTGTTTGAAGGTTCGCGATATACAAGTCTCCAGTCGCCACTTGTTCCTTCACGTCCGTAAAGCGTTTACCTCTGTCTCACCAGTCATTTGTTCCACCTACAGTTGTTCAGAGGAATCTCAAAAATCTTGGTTATCACTGCTGAAATCTAGAAACCCCTTTCAGCATGTGCTGTTGTACTCCTCTTTCTCGTGGTGATCTGGCTTGGCTGCTTTTCTGACTGAGTGAATGAGATAAAATCTGATATATCATCTAACCACAAGATGTCCCCCCTTCCCGAGAACATGATTCATTTTCAGCTGATTTCACAATGAGCAATATAAACCTAAAAATAATAAACAGCATGACATTTGAAATATTGTACATCCCTTTTATGTTGTACGTGTTCTTTCCAAACACACAAGTTCTTAAAAAAAATAAATAAGTAAAATGAGCATTTTAGTATATCAAGGACAAATCCTTTGGAGACTTTAAAAAAATGCTTAATGCAATTTCTTCTTTAACCTCATACTGCCTGAGTGTCCACATACGTGGACAGCACATTTTAGCTCTTAAGTGGCTATTTAACATACTTTAAACGTTTTATATTTTGTTACAGACATAAAGTGTCATCATGAAGCTGTTTTGCAGCATAAGAAATGTCCCAAATCCTACTTTTAACTGTCTAAAATGGGGGAAAGGTTGTTTTTATTCTCTGATAGTCAAAGCAAGTAAAAAAAAAAAACTTTATATAATAAATATGCACAAAAATTTCGGGGAAAAGTGTTTTATGTAAATTTGGACAACAAGTCCACATAAATGGACATACTTTTTCATTTTCATCATATCAAAAGATGAAACTTGGGTTTTTATTCTAATTAGGTTCCAATAAGCCCAAATAACAAAGAGAAATAAAAAAAATGCATGTAAAAAAACACATTGGCCCAAGAGGATAAAACTTCTCCAGTTTATTGGGAAGTTGTATATCAGTGAGTGCCAATGCACAAAAATTTAAGTATTTAAGCAAAACTGTCCTGTGAAATCTCCCTCCTTACTGTACTCCGCATTGGTTTTATTCATTTTCACTGGAAATTATTTGAAAGAAAATCAGTTCATGTGTTAATGCCATGTTAATATACCAAAGTAGGAAATAGGTTCAATGTTAAAATATATAAAATAATAATATTAATAATATATATATATATATATATATATATATATATATATATATATATATATATATATATATATATATATATATATAAAAGTTACTAGTTCATTAATAAATGTGTCAATGCATCATCACAATATGTGAAATAAGCCCATTATTGGCAGTTACTCTAAAAATGCATACTTTTACTCAACCCAAGTCAAAAGTTGGGTTAAAAAAGTAATTTAAATTACTAAAAACATACTAGAACCACACTGGGTTTGTGCATTTTTGCTTAAATGTTGGGTTAATACAACCTAGTGTTTTTAGAGTGTAGAACATATTTAAACTAAATAATGCTATAAGGTAAGCAAGTAACATAGACTTTTAACATCATATATTACAACATTTTTAATAACCATAATATCTCTGATTAGATATACGTTGCAAAGCTCTCACTAGTGAATTCTGAACCCTGTTTCAGGAGTTCACACTTAGCTGATGATTGATTATAAAGCTTGTTCGGCATGCTGCTAAGGGACTAGAACCAGTGACGTTTTTGCTGTGAGGCAACAGTGCTAACCACTGGTCCACCGTGCCACCCATCTAGGAAAGGAGGAGGAGTAGAGGTGGAAGTGGGTATTCTTCAAAATGAAGATGGCTGTGATATGGAAATTATAGGGTGTTAATAGTGGCTTAGGAATCTTCTGATTGGTGAATCATAAATTGAATAACGCGGGACTGGCTACAAGCAATCATAAGTACATGATCCTCTCGACATTAGTTTAACTACACTTAAAATCCAACTTCAGTTTCACTTTCATTTTCCATAGTTGAAGAGATTTAAAGGTTTTAAATAAGACCTGCCCCATTGCAATACAACATCATTTCAAAGAAGAGGCTTTGTGCATAATCTAAAATATCATATAAATTCAGACTGGTTTAAATTCATATGAACCAAGCAAAGCCAAAGACACCAAAACACGCATGTTTTAATGTGGATGATGAACCACTTCTGCAGTATTCCTGTTAAACTCTTCATTTGTCACAGCAAGACTTCATGTGTTCAATAGTCAATAAAAATCCACCAGGACTTGAAAAGCGCTTCACAACTGTGACTCTCCTGTGCTCTGATCACTCTGTAGACGTTTCTGTAGGAATCAGAGGATGAATGAAGGAACTACAGGCACAAACTCTGAATATTCTGACACACACACTCAAACACACACTGCTGTACCTGACTGCTGTGAGACGGCTCTGTACTGACACTGTAGTCTCCTTTCTTTTTATATGGACACATTCGCACAAACAGACTGTGATACTCCACTCTCACCTGAAGAGGGCGACAGAAGATATCACATAAGTTAGATAAAATGTAACATAATAATACAGTGTCTAGTGCCAGTTTTACAAAAAAAATTTAAAATCATAATAGAGGTTATGCATTTTTATTATGATGCCAATATAATTATCTTAAACACCAGAATAGCTGATATACACCCAATTTCCTCCTTTTTTTCTACATCTTTTGGGTTAAAAAACATTTTACATTTACATTTTGTTTTTATTTTTAATTTTAGAGCATGTCCACTGTAGTGGACCACTGGACCATTTTAGTTCCAAACGACCACCACTCAGACAACAAAACTGTAGAGGATATGGCTGTAAAGGAATAATAATCCAATATTAATGTACCAAAAACAAAACAAAACCTTTTTTTTTTCTTTTGTATTGAAATTCCTGAAATTGTTTAGTCTGAAAAAAAAACTTTAAAAAAACTAAACAAAAACAAAAAAGTGATGTTAATCCAAAACAAATTTAACATAAAAGTGATTTAAAACTGATCGTCATTTTTTAATTGTCTCTAATTCTCTCATTGTCAGACTCTAAATCAGAGTCTCCCTCAACTATCTTATAAATAATCCTCTCTGCTTCAGTTCTGCCTCCTACAACATGCAGTTATTAATTACATTAAGATGGTCCTGGTGTCCACTATAGTGGACATTTAAAAAAGGATGATATTTTGAAAAACAAACAAGTTAACAGCTTTGAAAGCTAAATGTATTGTTCCTGACACTTTAATAAACAAACATATATGTAATAATAATAGTAAAATATATGTATGTATATATATATATATATATATATATATATATATATATATATATATATATATATATATATATATATATATTTAAAAAGCTCAATTTTACATGCTTTTTTGTATTTCTGCCATTTTGGAGGCAGTGTAAGAAGTGGTTCCTAGCATGCCAGCCAATCAACTGACATATCACTAAAAAACCCAGGATGTCCTCTGAACAGTACAATGGACTTGACAGAGTAGCTCAAAACTTCCAAGAAAATTCATTAAACCGCAATGTCCACAACAGAGGACACAAGTCAATGGGCGGGGTCTTAGGAGGATATATACTATATTATTAATCTTAACTGAATGCTTGATTCTGATTGGCTGATGAGCATTCTAAAGTGTGTATTTATTTTGAGATAAACGCTCAGCAAAAGTAGTTCCAGGCAGGAACCAATGATGTGTTTTTAACATTGTTATTTCAGCTTATTATCTCTGTCATTACTTTACATTACAGCATAGGAGTCAAACTCAGTTCCTGGAGGGCCGCTGCTCTGCACATTTCAGTTCCAACCCTAATTAAACACACCGGATCAAACTAATTGAGTCCTTTAGGCTTTTTATGAAACCTACAGGTAAGTGTGTTGAAGAAGGACTGAAACTAAACTGTGCAGGGCTACGGCCCTCCAGGAAGTTTGACACTGCTGCATTAGAGGATGTTTGAGTATAATGAAACCAGACTCTCCTCTTTTGTTATTATTTTTTCTAGGCTACTTTTTTTACTTTTACTCAAGTATATTTTGGCATCTTTCACAGGTCATTTTTGACGTCAAACTCCACTTTTCGCCCTATAGACTTCCATTCATACACATGACACTGCACCAAACCGATGCGTTCCAAAGTTCAAGGTCAAGTGTAGTCAACTCTAACCCCCAAATTTACATCACCGGATTGCAAGCGACCAATTGTAAAATTGTACATGACCTCTATGTACAGAAATTTAAATTATGGAGCAATCACTTATTTTATTAGTGTCGTATCATCTTGTTTTTTCCCGCCACTTTTCGCACGCTCCAACTCTAATGTGACTGCAGATTACACAATCATCAGTTCATCACAGATGTGTATTTATTCATTCATTCATTCATTCATTTTCTTTTCAGCTTAGTCCCTTTGATAATCTGGGGTCACCACAGCGGAATGAACCGCCAATTTATCCAGCACGTTTTTACATAGCGGATGCCCTTCCAGGCGCAACCCATCTCTGGGAAACATCCACACACACTCGTTCACACTCAAACACTACGGACAATTAAGCCTACCCAATTCACCTATACCGCATGTTTTATGACTGTGGGGGAAACCGGAGCACCCTGAGGAAACCCACATGCAGGGAGAACATGCAAACTCTACACAGTAACCCCAACTGACCCAGCCGAGGCTCGAACCAGCGACCTTCTTGCTGTAAGGCGACAGCACTACCTACTGCGCCACTGCGTTGCCCCACATGAGTATTATTGCATGTATTAAAGTACCTGTTTGGACAGCAGGCAGTGCATGATGAAGATCAGCGCCCCCTGGAGGCTGTTGAGGATGATGAAGAGGTACAACATGACCTCAGTGCCGTTTTTCTGGAAGAGGAAAAAACCGAAAACCCAAGATCCTCCAAGAACACACAGCTGAGCCACTGCGGTCGCCAAAAAACTCCTGAAAACACAACAGAGTTCATCAAAACTGCTGATAAACCACAAAGAATCACACACACACACACACACACACCTGATCTTGTGGAGTTTGGAGAGGTCTGGGTTGAGGCTGGAGAACTTTAGGGCCAGTTTCCACACGGTGATGATGAAGACAATAATGTTGAGGATGACGATGATGCAGACAGGTGCGAAGAAACTCAAGATTAAATAACCCTCCAAAGACAGCCAACAGCTGGAAAACAACACGCACCATTCACAACATTACAACAAAAATTCAGCCCTCTTTGTCTTCATAGTCCCTAATATCGCTGATATACTGTTATAGATTTTACTAACTGTGTTTCTTTTTTATATCCTAATATTATAATTGAACAAGATTGCAGTGGTGATTTTAAATGTGCCTGGAGAAACAATGACTTTCATGCGCTGTATACAGATATAGATGTGCTACTGTAAAGAGCATCTATAGCATTCAGCTCTATACTTCTGCTTTTTGTCTCACACTCACTGTTTATTTGTGCCGTATCCCTTTGGGAAGGTGATGGCAGAGATGGAGACGATGACTAGAGGGACTCCGTATCCCACCGCGTACAAGTAGAGGTGTTTTAATGTGGTGTGAAAAACCAGAACAACCATCCGGTAGAGCTGAACCCCCTCCAGCAGCATCCAGCAGAACGCAGACAAGAAGAAGAAGTGGAGCAGACCGGCCACAATCGCACAAGCCACCTGACAGGATCAATACAGTCAAGAATTAGAGTCAATATTTCTGTCCAGAAAGCTTACTAGTTCTATATATCTGTCAAAATAGCACAAGATTATCCTGCTTCAATGTACAGTATGTGTCATCAAATAAAGTTCAGCACAAAAGTAATCTAAATGTAATCCAAAAGTAGTTAGATTACATCAAGCGTGGATTTAGGTTTGCTGGATGTTTGTCATCAACCGAAGAAAAGATGCATAACGAGGCACACCAGTGTTAATGCGGGGAATATTGGGAACTAAATGATTGAGCTGTGATGTTCATAAGTGTGGTTTCTATAATGTGAAAGATGCAGGAACCAGATTGAAATGTTCTTACAGGTTGGAGTTGAGTAGGAACTATTGTTTCAAGGGTTTTGTAAAGGAGGAGTAAATTAGAAATGGAAATGATTCATGATGATTGACATCACTGTTGATTCTCCATCTCCTATAAACTCTAGATATGAGATCGACACACACCTGATTGTGAGTGCTGGAGATCCCGCAGAGGAAGACGAGGTCTGCGATGAAGAGGCAGACGCTCAGATGGAGGTGGATGCTGTTCCGGGTGCCTTGGATTGAGCGGCAGAAGCGGAAGGTCAGGATACAGAGGAATAAACACAGCAGAGACAGAACTAAACCCACACGCGTGATCAGCACCGATGCAAAAGTGTCCTGCAGGAGAGGAACGGGAAAATACAAACTGATTTTACTGCAAAGATTTGATCTAAATTCTGAAATTCTGAATCACAGGTGTACCTGGACAGGATAGAGCGCCATCAGCACAGCGAAACTACTGAGGTGAGACCAGTGACACACTGTATGAGTGCTGTTAGACCACTCCTTTACACAGCCCCGCCCAGACCACACCTTCTCAGACTCATTCCAGTACACACAGGTGTAAGCCACACCCCCAGACTCCGCCCTCTCCTGAACGATAGAAAACGAGATATTGTGAAAGATGGATAACAGAGAGTAACTTTTACAAGGTGCAGCACAGAGAATAGCATCTGGTGAATCTGGTAGAGCACACACCTCACTTTAAGACAGGTGAGTATTACTGAAATACTGGGCTTTACTAAAACTCACAAGTGAATGCTGGACATTGGTGCTGGGGACTGTGAGAGATACAGGGAGATCAATGAAGATTCATTTGATACTTGACAATTCAAGTATTATCTTTGTCAATAACTTTAAATAAAGTTATTAGTTATCATGTAAAGTTGCTTTTCCACGACTTTGCCCAACGGTTCTTGGAATATTTGTTTACAGTTCCAGTTGTATTTCCATGTGATCTTGGTACAGCATGGTGCAATTACAAACCATCCTAGAATTCTAGGCACGGATACACAATAGAACATGTGGAATTTGTCTGTCCACACCAGACTTAACACGACTTGACATTAAAGACTCGACAATTCAGAAGATTAACTACCTTAAGCAATTAAATTAACCATTCAGAAGATTAACCATCTTCAAAAGTGAAAACTTTTAGCAAGACAACACTGTTCAGAACAAAAGTGGAAAGGAGGCTAAACAGTCTTCAAACCCTAATTAAAAACCAAGTTCAAGTTTGGTCGAGGGTTTCCTGCTGGTCTAACCTGGTCTTTAGTGTGTGCCAACTGGTGAACCATCTTGGACAGGCAACCAACCAGTTAGTCAAACCAGCTTATGAAGTTCAATCTGTTAAACATGGTAGCTAATCAAACAATTAGCTTAAAATACAATTTGAAAAGAGGGAATACACAGATACGTGATTTTTTTTTGGTGCAGTCATGACCTACATTTTGTAACCTGAAGGTTGCAGGTTCCAGTCTTAGTACTGGTAGGGATTATAGAGAATGGGATTAAATACCTAGTGCTCCCTTCCACCATCATCATCATGATTTGGATGAGACCCTTGAGCAAAAAATGGCTGCCCATTGCTCCTGGTGTTTGTTGACAACTCAAGAACACAAAGTCTGTGAATGGGTAACTATATGTGGCCACAAATCTCTTCACTTTTAGTATCAGTTTTTACAATTCATATAAACAATGTGATGTTGTGCTAGTTTGTGTTGTAAGTGGATGTGCCAGTTTTTTTACCTCCTCATGCGTAAATGTGAGCATCATCAGATCAGACAGCTTTTTGGTGTCTGGATTACTGACGACAGCCGTCACCACCTTTGAGTTGAGCTGGTAAGTGATTTTTTTCTCATCCACATGCAGTCTCTTTCTGCTATCCTCTTGTAATGTTCTGCTCGTCTTGTGAGACAGATCACTGGACGAGTTCATATCTTTATAACTGAACAGCGCCACAAATGCGAAACCTAATGGACAACAGCGTTTACATCTAATCAATAATTTGATGATGCTTTCATAAGCACGAATCTGTGTGTTTGTACCTGAATATGCTTTGCCTACAACAGTTTCCCAGCTTGTGCTGAAGAGGGCGGAGTCTGTGCTCAGAGTGACACTCCCACTGGGCGGAGTCTGATTTCGTGTGAGCGCAACCTCAGCATCTGTAAGACGTGATCATACAGAACTGCTTTCACCACTGTTACAGCATTAAACACAGCATGTCTTATACACCGATGCAATCTCCTTTGCATTATAACCTTTTGAATTAGAGGCTACTTTGTATTAATTTGTATGATCTTATTCAAAAATGTATTACGACTTGCTCATCCTCCAATGACAGAAAGGTCTATGGAATGGGGTTTGGATAGGATGCCTCCTTTTAAAAATCATAATTTTTTTTTAACAAATTAAATTGCATTAATTAGCGCAAATTAGCCACTTTACTGACAATTTGTAAAATAGTTGTTTCTTCGTGAGATCAAGCTGGTTGGAAACTGACTGAACTCTAATGGCTAGTTTATACTTCAGCATCAAGTGTGAGCGGATGGTCCGCCGGTGCCTTTCTGCAGTCACATACATGTCAGACATGCACCTTTGGTAAATATTCCAATGCATATTGCAAGAGCTGTGATTGGTTGGCTTGGTATCAGTGAGGAATATGGGCGGGGCTGATAGCAGAGCCCAGCCAGTGGACCGAGTGTTTAGAAGTGTCAAGTACTGTGGAGGAGCTCCATATAGATCACTTGGTTTTGGGGTTACTTTAGAGCACAGGTGTCAAACTCAGTTCCAAAAGGGCCGCAGCTCTGCACAGTTTAGTTCCAACCTGATATAAACACACCTGATCAAACTAATTGAGTCCTTCAGGCTTGTTTGAAACCTACAGGTAAGTGTGTTGGAGCAGGGTTGGAACTAAACTGTGCAGGGCTTCGGCCCTCCAGGAAATAAGTTTGACACCCCTGCTTTAGAGTTAAAGTTGTTGAACGTCTGCCGGTTCCCGCCTTTTTCTTCCTTGAATGATTAAGTGTGAGCTACTTGAGGTACAGTATGTTAGCATTTCCGGTGTATAAAAAACACCCATTAAGAAACTCAAGAGAGGAACTGACAAACCAACACTGCCTGCTAGCATTTCGGATGTGTTTTTACCGTGCAACACAAACAGAATGCAGAAGTATAAATGCACAAGCCAATCACTCGGTGTAAAAGTATAATCCAGGAGTCTTACAGGTATTTTGTGTCTCCATCTTGGTCACAGGATCTTTCAGCTGAGGACCAATCAGACGCATGCTGTTCTCCACCATGTCCAGAAATACACTCAGATTCTCGCCGTCAGCGACTTTTCCCTCCAGCAGCAGATCATCAGTGGAGTTGCACAAGTTCTGTCAAATTTATAATTGACGTTTGTTTGTAAGTGCACGTTCACAAACCGCTAAATGAATTTCTCAGGCAGTGTGTGTGTTTCACCTCCAGTAGCTCCTCTGCATTGAAATGTTTTTCTACTGGATCATTCAGAGACTCGCAGCTGTCCTTCAGCAGAGACATCATCTGATTCAACTACAAGAAAACACAGAAATCAAAGTCTATAGGAGAGTCAAAGAAGAGGCGGTGCAGTTTTGCTTTTAAAAATAAACATTTTTTTATGTTCAACACACACATAATAATTCAAAGGTTTATAACCACTTAAGGGAGAGTAAATCGTGAGAAGGTTTTGGGTGAACTATCTCTTTAAACATTATTTTACTAATATCATATTTACAAAACTAATAATATTAAGTGGGTTTTTACCTTCTCTGGTGTGTGGTCTTCATCAGGCTTAGATTTAAACTGATCACATTCGATTTCTGTGCACATCAAAATAATCAATCACACTATATTGCACTGATTAACCTTCATATTATTCTATTCACATTCTCATTTGCAGATGTAACCCGTGTTCACTGAAGGAGAGGGATTGCTCTGCATGAAAGACTCGTGAATGGCAGATTAACCTGCTGCTGCTGAAGCTACAATAAGGTAAATAAATAAATATAACAGAAATGTGGATGATGTGTGGAGATGATTGACAGGGCCCGAAAATAAGCAACAGAACAGTCCATTAATGAGGAAGTAGTTTGTTTCAAAGCTTGCATACTATTCTGCTACACACTCAAATGTATGTGCTTTTTTTCACAAACAAAGTACACACTTTTAGGACGTAGTATAAGTAGGTATATTAGGACAGTGGTTCTCAAAGTGGGGGTCGGGACCCCTTGAGGTGTCGCGGAACAATGTAGGGGGGGTCGCCTGGTGATTTCCAAAAATCTACTTATTATTATTAGGCCATAAGAATTACCATATTTTATCCATAACCAACTGAAGAGAAAAACGTTTATAGTTACTATAGTAGCTTATTTACTTGTTCTATTGGATTGCGACCCCTGGGGTAAAGATGCAGCAGATTGATTTTATAACACCAGGTTAAACTTTCTGGCCCATTTACAGCACTGACATACATAAAAGAAATTAACGAAGAATAGACTTTGGTCTATTGGTGTGTGTGTGCGCGCCATTGCATGCAAGTTTTCTGTATTTATAACCACCTCAGAGGATATTGGGGGTCGCGAGTCATTGGCATTGTTATTTTAGGGGTCGCGTGCTGAAAAGTTTGGGAACCCCTGTATTAGGACACTGAATACCTGTTTGCTCTGCTGCTCCTTTAGGGCTTACGAATGCATTTTGACTGGTTGTTTCCGAAGTTTGTGTAGCCCTGATGACATCTGCAGATGAAGCCACATGAATAATTGATGCAGTGTGAAAGAAAGAAAAGACGAGTTAGAGAGCATCCTACTTTATTAAAGTCTTGATTAATTTTGTTATTAAACGTCCTGTGAAGTGCTTTGAATTGTGCATTTTTGGTCAGTGTGTGACGATTTCAACTGAAACATTACGACAGGGCGAGATGTAGAATAGCTCCTCCCCTTTGAAAAAATAGCCAATAGCATTTTTTGTTTTTGTAAATCTCGCGCATAAAGCAATATCCTCCTGAAGGAGGCGGGGCATGTCAGATAGTAGAGAGCATATGAGTGGTCAGAAGATCTGATGAGAAACTGCAGTATGAGGGGATGTCAAAACAAGTTTGTTGATCCAAACTGCAAACTTTGGATGCTTTTATCATTTTATTGCACATTTTGACTCTGTTTTGGAGCACACTAGCTTAGAGTCTAACATAAAGATAATAATATCTAAGAAACAATCATTTATTTACACAGGGACTTTAAATATACAGCCCAAACTTGTAGATTGTCTCACAAATCAAATTAACTTTATAAAAAAAAAATGTAAACAAAAGGTACCTTGACGGTGAGCCGGAAATGAAGATGCAGTGATATCTAAACTTGCTTGAGTAGACATCGTTAAATATGGTTGACTAGAGATCTCTAAATCTGAATCACCAGAGATCTCTGAATCTGTATCACCAGAGATCTCCAAATCTGGATCAGCAGATGCAGTAGTAGGTCCATTATTACACTGTACACCTGACAGGAGGGAAAGAAAGTTGTTTTAGTAGGAATCACAGTGCATTCTGAAAGTGTTCACAGTGCTCCACCTTTTCCACATTTTGTTATGTGACAGCATAACACCATGTCCTACACATGATGCGATGCTGCGATCTTTCCATGTTAAAATGATTTTGTTGTCCTGAACATCTGTGACAATAATGCACAAAATATGTTGTTTCTATTTCTGTGACATCACAGCTGAACAACATCATAATCTACTAAGACAATGATCACCTCAGGTACTGATAATCTGCTTTATGCAGTGTTAAATGCACCCAATGTGAGTTTTAATACCAATATGTATGACATTTAAAAATATACCGAAAGCTGCTGCAGGAAATTTACCCAATATCTTAAAAATAAACATAATTTTTTTAATTATTTGATGCAATAATGCAGTCTCTGCTTTATTGGAAAAAAAGGTATGAGACCTAAAAAGAGGAAAACTCCACCCTGTGTTTGACTCTTTTAATGCTTTTCCTTTCCAGCACATTGTCCATTAACTGACCTTAAACCTCCACTGTTCCTGTTATGATTTCCATGCACTGGGAACAGCGTAGATGTTCTAGCTTGAGATAGTTCATAAACAAATTTAGGATCACAGGATTAGAGTTGACACAAACAAACCAACACAATCAGGCTTTGTTGGGATCATGACATTGGTCTACAACTTTCTCTGCTTACTCAAACTTTGATCCCAAGCTCATGAAAGCATGCAGAAGGCGGCGGAAAAACAGCAGCAATGCAGCCAATCACAGGCCTTGAAACATACTTTTTTAAATGGACAAAAAATATATTAAAATAATAAAAATGTAATGTATTTTTTTTCTCACTGACAGCCTCGAAACTATGGTGCCAAACAATAGTACAAATTTAGTTTTTTTACTTATTTATTAAAGCTAATTCTGCCTAAAAAAATCAAAAGAACGCACATGGGTTAAACTTTGTGCTACATCAATAACAAAATAGTCATTTGAAATTTGTAAGTCGCTATGTATAACGCATCTGCTAAATAACTGAAATGTACAAAATGGATTCAGTCCAATACCGTGACATACTGCGGGAATCACACTCGATAATCCTTTATCGCTAGTATAGGAACTTCCTTCTGTAGTAAAACTTCTAAAGGACAGAATGAAACCTGAAAGAGACAGAAAATACACAAACATACTTGTGATGCTTCACTTACTGATATCAGGCATATGTTGAACGTCATTAAATATAGTTTACCGGTTTGACTGGATGAACGTTATAAACTCGATTAAGCGTAAATGATATTCAAATAACACAGAAACTCGCGCGCTCTCGGAATTCAAAAATCAACGGTTATTTCTCACCTTCACAGTTGACTCAGGTTCGTTTTGATATCTTTAACTTATACTTGATTTGTAGGTGAAAATGTATGTACATCGATTTATTTATTATTATTTTTTTAATTGAAGAAAACAGATAAGAAAAATATTACATTTTACAGTCTATGGAAAAATCACAGGTGCTTAACCAAATTTGTTTAATTGTTCATTTTATTGAACGTGATGCTTCACTGCTAAATCACATAGGCCATATAAAAACCTTTAGAAATCGACCTTAAAGGCAGATTTTATAAATAATATTTGGTAACACTTTATATTAACATAATGACTCGTTTATTAAGCATAGTGAATTTATTATTTGGTAGCATTAACTAACCATTAATAAACTTTAGTAAGCAGTTTATAACTGCAGCTACAAATGCTCTGTTCTTGATTTATAATGTGCTTAATAATTGTATTTTCATAATTTGTGAGTGCTTGATGTTTCAAATGAATAGAAATTAATTAAGTCATTTAATTTATTTCCTGTTTAGAATATAACGGAGCCTTTAATTGTCATTTATTAGGGATTTATAGTCCTTTAGATTAGGTCACAAAACTGCATGAAGCTGTGTTAATAAAGCATTTATTAACATACAAATTAACTGTTATTATATGCCTGAATAATAAAATATAGGCCTATACATGTTCATTTGAAGTTTATTAATCATGAAAACGACCAACAATTCTTAAATAACTGGTTTGTAAATAATGCAAGTTAATTTAGTAATGAAGAATTTATCATTAAAGTATGAAAACAATCATTAATCATATTATAGATGTGCTTATACAAGTCAAGAATACAGCATGTGTAGCTGCTTACTAACGTAGAGTTAATGCTTAACAAAAAATGAATTATATGCTAATGCTTAATACATGATTTATAGTGTAGTTATTATAAAGTGTTACCAAATACTTTTAAATATCTGTCACCGGTCATGATTGTCAGCTGAGCTAACTTATTTAATGATGTCCGACTGTGGGCAGAAGTGAAAGAATGCGAAATGAAACAAATGTTGGAAAATGCGAGCACTTTTTAACTATGCACGACTGTGTAGAATAGATGTGAACACCATCTGTATGGTTTCATATTTCGTACAATGGAATGTTTGAAACTGAAACTGTTCGTGTTACTGACACATAACCAGCAGCAACTACAGAGCAACACTGCTGAACACTAAGACGGGCTGCTGTCCCAAAAGAAGAGCCCAATTAAGCTCCATGTTAGAAACAACACAACATCTGTAATAGAATGTACGATCGATATATGTCAAATTCCTAAAATCTGACAGGTACAGAAAGCCGTATGCTACTTTTCTTACGGGCTGTGTTATTTTGAGCTCTGACTCCCGGTGCTTTATGTAAACGCACGCCGAGCGCCTTTACACGTACATTGTAAAAACGCTGGCACTTTCACTGACGGCAGAAACGTCGTGAACCATACAATCTTTACAACAGAAACCGTTATGTCTTTTGGTTGCAGACACATTAGCTGCAGAATAATCCAACTTTAATAATCACAACATCTGTGAACATGCAGGAAAAGCTACTCACCCAAAAGCAGTGCCCATTTTGGCTCCATGCTGCAAGTATCTTATTTTAAGCTCAAGTATTTACATACAAGTCTGTGTTATTAAATGACTAGAAAGCCTTATGCTCTTCTTGAGTTGTTATTAAGGACACTGAAAATGTTTCTTGTTAAGTTCTGCAACATGCATGGCATTTCAGAGATGATCTCTCTGCTGTTCCCCACTGCATTACTACTTGCATTAGATTCCTCAAACCACAGAGTCCCTCCTTCCCGAATACAAAAGATTCATTTTCAACTAATTGACAAAAAAAAAGCTGTGTGGGTGTAAAGCTAAAAATAGTAAATAGCATGAAAGCTGCTTTGATTGATATGGAATTTTGAACATTTATGCATCGAATTTAATGTGTGTGTAAATATATATATATATATATATATATATATATATATATATATATATATATATATATATATATATATATATATAATTTATTTTATTTTTTTTTTCCATTAAATTTGCATTTTAAAAAACTACATACTAATAGGTCAAACTGCTGTCAGGATGCAAAAACATATTACTCCACTTAATATTTGTTCTCTCTCAATGTTTCTATTGTATTTATTTATTTATTCCACGTCTGAGAGTTTTAAATACAGGAAACATGCACTTATTTTCCATTATTACTGTTATTTACATTTCGTAATCAATGCAAAAGGTATCAGAGCTGACGTGTCATCAAGACTATCGATGTGACAAAAGGTTTAGAAATAAATCAAAATAATTATGCATGATATATTATAAAAGAACAGGAGGAAATCAAACAAATCTGTCTTTATCCACTGTGGAAATACAAACACGTTGGTGTAATGACCACCAATGAAGCAAAGAGAGTAATGGAAACATTTTCAGCTGTAAATACAGATGAAATAATACAATTTAAAAAAATAAGTCCTTTAAAAAGCGCTTAAAGTTATCGACTGCTCCTTTACCACGGTTTCTAAAACAATATGAAATAATATAATGATTTCCCGATGCTGATTTTGACAAGTGATTTTTAAAACATTTCCGTGTATTTTGGAAATCTTTGTATGAGTCTTCAAATGCTATTAATAGTTCCTTACAGAAGTAAACAGGTAAAACACTTGAAATGTTCCAAAATAATACATTTCATATGCATTTCATCCTGTTTTTTGCTGTCATAGTTGATGACAAAATGCCTCATTACAGGCATGCGCAATCCAGTATTATAGGAGGTAAACCATTTAAAATCAGAATATCTTCCTTTGTGTTTAACAGAAAACAGAAACTTAAATTAGTTTGGAGCAAGGGAAGGGAGAGTGAACGATGACAGAACTTTCAGGTGAACTATCCCTTTAAATATGCACAGCTTCATGATCAACCAATGCACTGAATGCTGAAAAGACTCTACGATGATTCAGTATTCATTATTTTGAGGAAAGCTCAGTGTTACTACTGCCTCTCCTACTGGAGTTAACCCTTGTATATTGTTCAGATTGACTCCCCTTTGGTTATGTTGGGGCCTGTTTTTACCCCATTGACTTCCATTATAACCATGTTTTTTAATTGTAAAGGCATGACAGCATATAGTCATGCATTCTTGATTGTTGCTGGTTTGCCTTGTTGGGAAGAAGTAAAATGTGTCATTTTTACTGTTGATCATCAGTTGGCAGCATTAACTCTTTAGATAGGCCTATGCAAATATAAGTTTCTGGCTGATCGTTGAACTGCAACAGTAAAAACGTCCCTCTTCCCAACAGGGAAAACCACTAACCATGAAGAATGCATGCAATATACGTTGTCATAGCTTTTGCAATCAGAAGTGTCATTATATTGGAAGTCAATGGGGTAAAACAGCCACAACATAACTAAAAGGGGAGTCAATTTGTGTATTGAGAAAACTTTTTTCCATTTCTCAAAGCATTTTTTCAAAATATGTTTCCAAATAAGATTTGTGGCCAAAAATCATTCCATTTGTTGTGGAAAGTCATGGCCAAATCATCACTCAAAATCAAACAAGACTGGATGAAAACATCCCCAACAGCACACAAGGGTCAAACATGCACAGTTTCATGATCAACCGATGCACTGAACTGCCTCTATGTTGATTCCGCAGCCGGCTGTTCTTTCACATGTTTATTCTGGTGCGTCTGGAATCCTCCTAAATACGCGAACCTCTCTCCGCAGATGGAGCAGTGGTACGGTTTCTCTCCGGTGTGAACTCGTTCGTGGATCTTCAGCACGTCCGACCGCGCGAACATCTTGTCGCAGTGTGAACACTTAAAAGGTCTTTCTCCGGTGTGAATCCTCTTGTGCTTCAGTAGATTGGTGTGTTGGCGGAAGCTCCTCCCGCAGACGCTGCAGTGGTACGGCCGTTCTCCAGTATGGACTCTCTGGTGGACCCTGAAATGCGCCGGATCTGAAAAACTCTTCCCGCAGTGGAAACACAAATACGGCTTCTCTCCAGAATGCATTCGCTCGTGGCGCTTCAAGTGCGCGATCTGCCGGAACCGCTTGTCGCATTGTAGACACTGATGCATTTTTTCTGAATGTATTTTCTGGTGTGAAATTAAACAAATGGGTTGCTTGAAGGTTTTTCCGCACTCGCTGCACTGATACGGCCGCTCGCTGGCATGCGATCGCATGTGCGTTTTAAAATGCGAGCCGTCTCTGAAGGTCTTGACGCAGTGAGGGCATTTATACGGCCTTTCGCCGGTGTGGATTCTCTTGTGCACCATCATGGACTGTTTGGTGCTGAAGTGCTTGTCGCATTCGCTGCAGTGGAACGGCTTCTCTTTGGTGTGTGTTTTCATGTGTGTTTTCAGATTGCCGGAGGAGAAAGAAACCTTCCCGCATAGCTCGCAGTGAAACTCTTTCTTCACCGTGTGCACTTTTGAGTGAACTCGACGCTCTTTTAAGGTGGGAAAGCTGATGTCGCATCTCTTGCAGAAGAAAACCTTCTGCCCGGAGTGCTTTTGCTCGTGTTTCAATAGATTTCCGAGCTTTCTGAATGTTTTTTTGCATTGTTTGCAGGGGAAAGTGGTCTTCGGCTTCTGTTTTGAAGTTGATGCGGTTTCTTCATCAGATGAATCTTTGTTTTCATCTGAAGGGATACAAAAAGCTTAGCTTTAATGTGCGTGTCGCTGGAGTTAAACAGAAAAACATGAATGCAGATAAATTAAAATGGTTGTTCAGAGCTAAATAATAACAACATCAACTCACTTGGCAAAATGCACATTTTTTAAAGAGCCGCTATAATGGGTTTTCGAAAAGGACCTTCCATGTAGTGTGTAACACAGATCTAGTGAAGTGAAATATCCAGCTAAAGCTTAAATCTGAAAGTGGACAGATTTTAAAACTATTGATTCATCTTAAAAAAAAAAAAAAAGTCAACTCACAGTTATCCTCTTCATAATTAGTCTTTAGCTGTTTCGGCGTGACGTGACTACGAAACATAATTGTTGCGCGCGCAAACTCAGGAAATTTTAAACCTGCGGCCCGCCCACTAACATAGCAGCAAAGACTTACAGATCCTGAATTCGATATTACTGGAAAAGTGAGAGGAAAGAAGTGATTCAGCAGTCTACACACTTACAGTGGGCGATTCATTCGTTTGTTAAAGGAAGGATCAGAAAAGACTGTTGTATTAGACTTGTGAGAATGGGCAGACAGTACACTAGGGGTGCGTGCAAAATAAGGCCAGTTTATTAGGCACAAAGGCAACCTGCTGCACGCTGAGGAGGAGCACTGGTGAGCGCTACAACCCCCTGACTAGGGATGTGATCTTTGGGCAAAGCAAAGTACAGGTAAGCCCTGAGAACATATAACACTTCACGCAAGAGGTGCCACAGCAATAAGTGCAAATAGAAATGATCTTACAGCTGAGAAGGGAGAAAAAGCTCCAAAATAAAAGATAATTAATGAAATCAGTCCTGGCCTAAGGCACCTTTTTAAAAGGCTGTCTCCTTGTTTTCTCTGGCTTGATGTATTTAATTGTGTTTTGTTACTTGTAACCACTTGTACTGTATCAAGTTAACTCTTTATATTCTCATATCGCGTCTAATGCCACATTGAAACGCTACGCGGGCTGCTTTGTGAGCTCTAATTGCACTGTCGTTTGTCGTTGCTGGTGTTTGACTATACTACTTTTGGTGGTAAGGTGTCTGAATAACACTGTTGAGTAAGTTTTACTATGAAGCGTGTTTCGGGCGTCCGCTGCGATCAGATGCTATACCAATGTTGGGGACCTGGGGGCTTGACAAAACACGCTGGGCATTTGTCTCACGCTGAACGCTGTCGACCAAGCACAACAGGCTGTTATTGGTCCAATCAGCGCATATTAGCTTTGCGCTAAGGAGGGGTTTGGGAACAAATAAATATATAATTTATAACTATATAATGATTCATATGGGGGGGGGGGGGTCGCTGGGATAACTAGGTAAAAATAAATGCATCTTAAAAGACCATGAAAGTGTTTTTTGACCTTGCATGCATATCAGTATGTTGTTGGAGATTCATATACCCGAGATATGACCCTTTTTCATGTATAATATGAGCTCTTTAAATTATTATTTTTAGTATTTGTACTAAATTCCTTATTGAGTGTAAACAGACTTATTAAAGGGTCATGCCAATGACACACAGTCAAATATTTGAACAGATCCGCCACTGCTGACGCTCATAAACAATCATAAAGCCCAAACCCCAAGTGAACCGCGCCTAAGCCCGATTCAGAGCACTCACACTTCTCAAACGATCCAGGAAACGGGCCTGGGCACGGTTCGGATAGTAGGGGTGTTTCGATCAAAATTTATGCTCAATTTCGATTATCAAATCAAAAAATAGAATCGTCGATGCTGCCACGCCCCCATGTCACGTTAGCTTGGCTTGCCAAGCGGGAAAAAACAGGCTTGTTAAACTCCAGAAGCAGGAGACCCGTAGACAGAGCTTAAACCCTCTCCTCTTTCAATGAAGTCGCGGGTGTGTAAGCATTTTGGATTTCCAGTGAGTTATGTTGACAACGTTCGTGTTGTCGACAAAAAAACACAGTTTTGCAAGCTCTGCTATGTACGTATTACGGACGGTTCGTCCGATAGACAGCACCGGCATCGCGATCCTCCGCCCCGCACCCGTTGCAAATCTGCTCACGAAAAGTACACACTCAGGCCCTGTTTACACTGTCTTTGTTTTTAAATGGCATTTTAGAACGACAACGATTTGACATCCACAGTGGCGTGTAGCATTTCTGAGCAGCCCTCCTTCCTCTCTGCCTCTGAAAATGCACATCACGTGACCACACAGACACAGACGCACACACAGCCATGCGCTCCAGACAGCGAACACCTCAGATACTGTTGGCTGGTTCCTGTTGGTTGTGCGTCTCTTTTACCGACGCCATTATAACGACACAGATCACTGCCTATTCACGAGTCCCGCAGAAAAAGTGATTGACAGGTGGTAATTATGTGTGAATCTTGCCTTTATTCATTTACTGTATGATTTGTTCATGGGTAAAACAAAGACCATGCAGGTCAGGTAGTTTAAACGGTAGGCTACAAATAATTAATTGGTCATTAATTAATTAATTAGTCATAATCGAAAATCGAATAGAATCGTGCCTTTAGAATCGAAAATGTAATCGAATCGAAGATTTGGAGGATCGTGACACCCTTATCGGATAGCATAGTGTGAGTCCGCCCTCAATGTCAATCAATAAATGAGAAAAAGTAACCAATAAGTTAAAAATAAACCAAAGAAATCAATAAATAGTTGTACTTTGCCATTAACTGACGTTCCATGTAATGCATCACTCCAACACTGTAAACCCTTTACAAAGCAAACAAACCTGAAGGAATGAAGTCATCATCATCACAGTGATCATCCTTCCCATCTTCCTCACTCTCTTCATCATAGTCGCTCTGCACTTTCTCCGCAGTGTTTTCTTCCGCCGTCTCTTCTAAGCTCCCGCAGTCCTGCGCTTTGTCGGAGCTGGTTTTCTCCGCCGTCTGCTCTTCTCCAGTGTTACCGTCAGACTCCACAGGAGATTTATCCACAGAGCCGTGGCTGTCGCACACACTCTGCTGAGAGTCAGTAAAACACAGCAAACTGAGGCTGAGCTCCGAGTGCTGCGTGCGTCTGGACTTCTGTTTGGAAAGATCATCCTTGACGGTCCAGGCGGAAGCCTGAGAAAGCAAAACATAGCATGACTGTTCAGCCGGGCTGTGGATGAACTTCTTTAAGGTGCTGTAAGTAAGTTTTTGATTCTTCCATGTTTGCTGTGATTTGAGAAATATGCTAAGTAGGGCTGCATGATTCTGGGAAAAATCATAATCACGATTACTTTGGTCAAAATTTTTATTACGATTATTCAAAACGATAACTGTTGAAATCAAAATTATTCACCCTCCTGTAAAGGATTTCCATGTTTTCACACTACAGCATTCAATCTTTTTCACACTATTAAAAACACGAATGATTCCAGTGTACATCAATTAATGATACGCACCCCGTGCTGCAAACGTTACAGCACATGCTTTTAGTCATGTTCACGTGAAACTGAGCTTTGCAGAGCAACACGTGTATAACTGGAAAGGGGGCGGTATATGATGCAATAATTGTTTTATCTCGATTAATGTTTTTTCATAATCGTTAGAAGCCAAAATTTGAATAGAAAATTTCCGAATAATTGCACAGCCCAAATGCTAAGTATTTGTGTAACAGAGGCCAGCTAGTGTAGTGCTGTGCAGGTAAACCGTACTCCTCTAAACCTCTGAAAAGGTATTCTAGTGACAGATGATAGAGGCCATGGTCTTTAGCCTACTTGTTAGAGCAACCAACTCCCATTTAAAGAATAGCCAGTTCGATCTTAGCTCGTGGCGGGTTGATTGGTGAAGGCCCGGCGTGTTACATTTGTTTATCTAAAAAAACTAGCTTTGAGAATGTGTGTTCTGTGTTGAAATGTCTGTCTTTGTTTTGGCCTCTATAACCACCAGCTCACTGCAAGTTTACCTTATTATCACCCTGGGCTGTCTTGGTGGAAAATGCACCATATTTCAGTCATGAAGGCTTCATCAGTATGAGATAACAAAACATATAAAATACAGCCATTCATATAGGCATGGGACGATAAATGTTTTCAAGGTATACGATGGTTTGGAAAAGTCAAGGTTTATAGTCTAAATGTTCTTCTATAGGTGTTTTCAATCACGTGGTTCTGGTGACGTGCAAAATTCAGATAGTGGGCAGGAAGTAAAAAAAACTCAATGGGAGACAGAGGAAAGTGCATATTTTTGCAATTTTTATATCATATTTCAAAGAAGATATGAATAGAAAATAAGCACATGTTTTCAACTGAACTAAAACTTGCCTGTCATCGAGGGGGTATACTGTATGCTATTACGTTAAATGAAAAATAATATAGTAAATACTACAGTGTTTGGAAGCATACTCTAGATAATTACTTGAATTAAACGTCGTAGTAATTATTTTGTTGCTGTGGTACAAGACTACTGTAGTATTGAACAAATTATTCAATAGGCTTCAGTTTTCTATGCTAAAATTATACACCATCACAATGCACCACAGTTTACACTTACATTATTTATTACAGTTTATTAGTTTACTATGCTACAAGAGTTGTACACATTATACACTTTACTGTGTGCTCCAAAAACATGTTTATTGTTAAATTACTATAGTTTCCCTCATATTTAAAATATATTCTTTTAAATGTCTGGGTTAAAAACAAAATTTTTTCCTTTTTGAAAACAATATATTTTATTTTTTAAAAGGTTTAAAATATTTAGGAGCTGTAAACATGTCCGGCTAAATAATTCAAATGATTATTAACTTCTGCTGTTTGTAATAGTTTCAAAAACAGATTTCTTTTCAATTTAAAAGCAGATTCAGTCTTTTATTTATGTATTCATTTTTCATTAATTCATTTTCTTGTCGGCTTAATTCCTTTATTAATCTGGGGTCGCTTAAAAAAATAACAAATCTTACACATACCTTAGGAACAGTATTACAGAAAATTTCGCCGGTTTTAAAACCTTGACTTTTCCAAACCGTTGTATACATTGAAAACAGTTATCGTCCCATGCTCAACATTACTCCACACACTGTCGGGAAAGTAAGTGAAAGAATTGACCTGGAAAGTCTGGATCAATTATTGGTTCTGAATGTTGATTTTTCAATTACTTTTCGATTAATCTCCCAGCCCTACTGTCAGAATCTTATACCGGCCCATGCCTACATTCATAAGCACTGGATGCTTCATTCTAGTATATTGTCACTGTTTTGAAGCACATTATATTATAAATATCCTTAAAACTAACATCTAAATAAACTTTAATTCAATTTTATTTTTGTGAATTACACATTTAAAAGTCTGACATGAAGATCTGCTCAAACCTCTGGCTGGAGTTTCTCTCCTCTTTCTCTCAGCTTGGCCTCCAGCGACGCCACCTCTTTCTTCAGCTGACAGATTTGACTGATGAAATCCTCAATATCCAGCATGGACAGATCAGTTCCTACTGATTTACAGCAGCTCACGTCCACCTGCACCTCCATGCTCAACATCTGCACACAAACACCACATCATCAGCAAACACACGCTTTAATAACAGATCAAACAGTTACACAGAACATGTTTAGGCGTTTAGATTTTCACGTTAACGTTTTCAGACTGTAGTTAATATACAGCATAACACTAACAAGTGATCAAATTGATTTAATTTAATACTAATATTTCGTCGATGGCTTTATTGAACTTATTTAGCGTTACGTGAAATTAACGAGATACGGCGTGACGAAGCAGACACATTCGCGACCATCCAAACGAACAAAATCAACAATATCACAAACAGACACGTCAAATAAATCTAAACAGGTGTTAATGTTAATTTAATAGATGGTGTAAAGCATATAAAACACGCACCGGGGGACTGTTCAAACTGTAAGCTCCTGTGTCGCTCGTTCTGTGGTGGTTTCAGGGTCGGGAGAGGAGCTCCACCGTGCCGCCGCCTGTGCTGGAGCGACATCGCACATTATTAATATTATAATAATTGAAAATACTCAAAACATGGGGGATTTAGGAATAAGCTAAATCCTTAAGTGTTTATCATTTATCTTGCTTTTATTTTGAGAATGATTCATTTATTTTAACGTGAATTAAAATGTAATACTGAACTGCTGTTTACAGCTTTGTGACTGCTGAAGGACTGAGGTGAGCCGTTATTTTCAGTTAAACCGTTTAACGCAGCGAGTTCTGGTCAATTTTAAGCGCGCTTTATATCACTACGCTGAATGATTTCAGTTAACAGCTACAACAGTCTAAATTTTAATAGTTACAGTTGTTTAATAACAATAATAATATTCGTATAATATGACTAGCTTAAAGACACTGTAGGGGGTGCTGTGAGGGTTTTCGTCTACCAGACCGCCAAACCACTGAGGAAATAAACACTGGAGCCCTTGATGGTAAGTGTGTTTTGCTGTAATAACCACTGTTTTATTACTAATAACACCTATAAACTACTGTAATATGAGTCATATGTTATCGTTAGCTACCATGTTATTATTCGTAGCAAAACCAGTTACGATAAAAACTGTTGCATTTGTTTTACAGCTCTTTAAAATGTTATTTTTAGTAAGACTAACTAACTTATTTGTGTGTCTTGTCTCGTTACATTATTGTACTTATTTTATACCTAATTATCATAAATTTCTTAGTGATTTTGATCTATACAGTAAGGTGTTTATACAGTGTTTACAACTGTTTGTTAAGGAATGCTCCAGCATACTGTACTCTAATAAACATTGTAGTATACTTTAGTTTTTACTATGGTAAACTGTGGTGTATTGTGGTATTATATCCTAATAAACTATGTTTATATAACATGTAATATATATTATAAATGTCAGTATTTTACTTGTTTCTGTGTAGTTTTTCTCTCATTCTGAGTTTGATGGTTTGGTTATGAACGTGTGTGTTTGCTGATGATGTGGTGTTTGTGTTCAGATGTTGAGCATGGAGGTGCAGGTGGACGTGAGCTGCTGTAAATCAGTAGGAACTGATCTGTCCATGCTGGATATTGAGGATTTCATCAGTCAAATCTGTCAGCTGAAGAAAGAGGTGGCGTCGCTGGAGGCCAAGCTGAGAGAAAGAGGAGAGAAACTCCAGCCAGAGGTTTGAGCAGATCTTCATGTCCTGAAGGTGGATTGATGAGCTCTCTGTCAGACGCAGCTGATGTTTCTTGTGTTTTTCAGCGTCAGGATTCGCTGTGCGGCGTCAGAGCTCAGAGATCCAGAGACACGCAGAACTCAGAGCTCAGCCTGACTTTACTCTGTTATACTGACGCTCAGGATCATCAGAGCTCTGAGCCAGACGCTGGAGAACAGCAGACCACACTGAAGATGTGCTCCGTCAGACTGGAGGACTGCAGGAACCTGATCCAGAGAACTGAAAACACCACAGAAGAAGACGATCAGAGAGACCCAGAGGATGATGGTGATTATGATGAAGATGGGAAACATGATGGTGAAAACGAAGATGAGGATGATAATAATGCGGAAGATGGAAAAAATTATGATGATGATGAATTTATTCCTGCAGGTTTGTTTCTTTTATGACCTCTCGTTGTCTTTCATGGCTTGTTAATGTCAGCAGAGAGATTAGGTTTTCTTTTTGGTGCTTAATCTTTGCTGTTCCATGATGGTGGCTTTACAAACTTCGGATTACAGGATTAATTTTCAGTTGTCAAAACCAGACCAGTGCAATAAGGCTTTGTTGGTCTTGGTTTGTGATTTCTAAACTAAAACGTAACCTGAACATAGCTAGAATATGACGTGAACATAATCTGAACATAGCCAGATAATGACGTGAACATAACCTGAACATAATCTAAACATAGCCATAAGATGACTTGAACATAACTAGAACATAACCTGAGAATAGACTTCATCAAAAAATAACATGAGCATAGCCTGAACAGAAAAGTACCTTCTCCAGAGCAGGTTAGCTGTGCAGAGTGAAGGTCTCAGTATACTTAAACCAAAATAAAAAAAAAAAAATTGATATTGACATAATTTTTATAAGCACAACCGCATCGGTCCATGTCTGATAAAGTTGTAAACATTGTTTAATTCAATGTCTGTCCACGTCAAATAGAAAGCAACATGGTGTGCTGTGGTGGCGCTTCTTGCTGGAGAAGGCTGTTTGTTTTATTTGAAGCTGTTATTCTTCAACAGCTGCTATTGTTGTGTTTAGGAGTCTATTCGAGCGCCGTGACGCATTTACAACCTCGCCTCCTGCATCGTAGTGGTGTCGGAAGATAAGAAAACTGTATATCAGGGTGTCCGTGGGGTTTTAAAAAGTATTAAAAGTTGATAAATCAATTATGAGAAAATTAAGGCCCTTAAAAGGTATTATAGGCCCAGCTTCACAAATGGGGCTTAGATTAAGCCAGGACTAGGCCTTAGTTAAATTAGGCTATTTAAGCCATAAATATAATGACCTTAGAAAAATATTTTACTGGTGTCCACCTGGAGACAAAAAAAATGACACTGACGTATTTTAAGACATCTCACCGCAAGTTATTTTGAGTTGAGACTGCTTGAACATGCAATTTAATCTTGACTAGCCTTAAACCTTGTTTGTGAAACTGGGGGATAAAGTCTTAATTGGGTTTTATGACGTATTAAATTTTGTTTGTCCAACATTTTTGACTTTAAAAAAAGCATGAATATGTTTATTTTCCTCTTAATATTGAAAACGGCTTGCTCAATTCATGCGATTGGATTGGGCCGGGGCACGTCCGGCCAAGCTCCTCCATCCGGGTGATGTCACGTAATCTGTGACAAACGCGGGAAAGTGATTTGACGCTCTCCACATGTAGCAAAACAGACGGCAAATTGGGAAAATATAAGTTTGTATAATCCTGTTTGGAGAAAGACGAGTTTACACAGTGGCTTAAGCCTGTCGCTGAAATCAGCTTCGTAATTTATTCTTTTAGGATTTGTTTCTTCCGAGATTATCTGAGTTCTGTTGTATGGTTGTGCTTATTTAACTACAACTGTTTATTGACAACTGTTTATTAGGTTAAAGGTTTGATACTGATTAGAACTTGAAGTGACGACAAGGTCTTAAAATATACTGAGAAGGTCTTTAAACAGTCTTAACCCTTAGGATACTTGCATATACCCTGTATACCATCACTCAGCCTTTTTGAACTTCTTTTTTGGTTCAAACCAACATTGAAAAATAACTTTTGTTTTAAGTGTACTGAGGCTTTACCAGGGTGACAAGGGCTGATTAAAGCTACATAAACCCCCCAGGATTGATGCAGAATAAACTGATACTCAGGTAGCTTGCCAGATAATCCAGCTTCTTGGTACGACCCCAGGTTTTGATAGCAGAAATTTTAAAATATAATGGCAAACTTGCTGCAATCAGTCCTTGAAGTCTAATATTGAAACATTCAGTAACTATTCAATGTACTGTCAGATTTTTTATTAAAGTTCTGCTTCTTTCAGATGACAACATTGGATCGTCTGATGAAGAAGCGCCTTTACCTTCGAAAGATGAGCTGAAGGCCAAGAAGAGTTTCTCCTGCACCTCCTGTGGAAAAGCATACACCTGTCAAAGTTATTTATTGATTCATGAAAGAAAACACTCAGAACCGAAGGTCTTCATCTGCTGGAGATGTCGTAAGTGCTTTCCAACATTACAGGAGAGAAAACTTCACCTGAAAGAGCATCTGGCAGAAAAGGAGTTCCACTGTGAACAGTGCGGGAAGAACTTTTTATTGTCTAATCAGCTAAAAGTTCACATGAAGACGCACAGCGGTGACCAGCGTGTCCAGTGTGACGTATGCAACAAATCATTCAGCACCAAAGGGAACCTGGAGGCTCATAAGAGAATCCACACGGGCGAGCGGCCGTATAAATGCCCTCACTGCGAGATGAGCTTCAACCACAAACCCCACATGAAGAACCACATCCGCATTCACACCAAAGAGAGGCCGTACCAGTGCAGCGAGTGCGGAAAAACCTTTGGAAACATGACCTCTCTAAGGTCACATCTAAAAATACACTCTGAGGAAAAACCGCATCAGTGCAAACACTGCGACAAGCGATTCCGGCAGAAGTCAGCTTTGACTTCTCATGAAAAGACTCACAGTGGAGAGAAACCGTACCTGTGCGCTGAATGCGGGATGAGGTTTTATATTCAAGCTCAAATGGTTTATCACCAAAGAATCCACACTGGAGAGAAACCGTACCTGTGCAACATCTGTGGCCGGAGTTTCAACAAACCAGGCATCTTAATAAACCACATGAGGACTCACACTGGAGAAAGACCCTATAAGTGTTCACACTGCGACAAGACGTTTGCACGATCTGACGTGCTGAAGACCCACGAGAGGGTTCATACCGGAGAGAAACCGTACCGCTGCTCCATCTGCGAAGAGAGGTTTGCGTATTTAGGAAGTTTTCAGAGCCACCAGAAGAAACATGGAGGAGAACTAGTGGATGCGCAGATCAGCGCATGATGGAGAATTGACGACTGAGTGTTTCTGGCAGCGTTTTTCAATCCTAGTCCTCACTCTCCACTGCTTTTCATGTTTTGATATTTTAAAAAGAAGTTAATATTATATACCAGTAGTCAGTGACTTCCATAATAGGCCTACAGCGTCTCATAAACACAGCACTCATGTGAGAGGTGCTGCAAAGCATGTGAGCATAACAGTCACGTGCATTAAGCGCTTACATAGAAAAACAATGGGAAAGTGGTACACTGGAATGGAGAAGCGTGTTCTTTGTCAATGGCTAATAAGTCATCGAAATATTGTAATGTGCGATATTATATTGCCACATTCAAATAAAGCTTTAAATATAAAAATGATACCACATTCTAATAAAACATTTTACATGACTAAATGTCATTAAGCAAAGAAGTATATGAAGAGTTCAGATGCAAAAACCTCCAAATGCCGTCTGAATTTCCCTCTAAAATGAGCATTTCTATCAGGCTCCTGTGTGCATGTGTAACGGAGGCCAGCTAGTAAGTGCTGTGCAGGTAAAACCTCACTCCTCTGACCTCTAAAGGTGCTCCAGCGACTGATGCCAGAGGCCATGCTCTTTAGCCTCCTTGTTAGAGCAACCAACTCCCATGCGGAAGGTCGCCGATTCTATCCCAGCTCAGAGCGGGTTGGGCGGTGTAGGACCAGCGGGATTACACATGTTCAGTAATATCACTTTTATGCCAAAGAATAAGGCCTTTCCCTGGTCTTCAAAGTGAAATATCTCAACATAAACAAAGCAGGCTGAGAAAAATATTCATTTTCAGTGGAAATTTCAGACGGCACTCTCAGGTTTTTGCATCTGAACTCTTCATATATTCGTATACTTCAGATATTTATGTACATATAAACCTAATGTATTTAATTTTCTCCTAAATTTAGAAGTTGTGTGGAGATTTATGCCTTTGTCAAGAGTTTAAACACATTCTCAGAAAAACGACCGGTACAAATTCTAATTTTGTATGTATTCAAATTTAACCGAATTTTGCCGTTAGCTCCCAAGTAGGGCTCTGTGGGAGGGGCTTATGCCACGGGTTTACAGCTGCACATACTATGCATGTGCTCATCAATTTAGCATCATGTTTGACACTGCACAACAAACGTTTTTTCATTATGGGTTGGGGTAGGTATAGACCCCTTGCGTTGCGAGGGGGGCTTTTGGAATATGTTGCACTTACAAAAATAGGTTGTATAACATTTATTTTGTTATCCAAGTACTTAAAATACCACATCACCCGTATACCACTTAACCCAGCTTTTGTGTTGCTCACAGTGAGTTTGTGCATCTAGCTTATTATTGTATAGCTACATTCTACTGTAAAATGCTATGTCAGTTAGCATCGATTATAAATCGACTTTATTCTTATGAGAATAACTAAGATGGCTGGAAGAACACATAGAGAGCATTTATTGTCGCAGTCGTGTAATTGCAATTTTATAACACAGAATTGTGACTTTATAACTCAGAATTGTGACTTAATAACTCAGAATTGCGACCTAATAACTCAGAATTGTGACTTAATAACACAGAATTGTGACTGTATAACTCAGAATTGTGACTTTATAACTCAGAATTGTGACTTAATAACTCAAAATTGCGACCTAATAACTCAGAATTGCGACCTAATAACTCAGAATTTTGACTTAATAACTCAGAATTGCGACCTAATAACTCAGAATTGTGACTTAATAACTCAGAATTGTGACTTTATAACTCAGAATTGTGACTTAATAACTCAGAGTTGTGACTTAATAACTCAAAATTGCGACCTAATAACTCAGAATTGTGACTTAATAACTCAGAATTGCGACCTAATAACTCAGAGTTGTGACTTAATAACTCAAAACTGCGACCTAATAACTCAGAGTTGTGACTTAATAACTCAAAATTGCGACCTAATAACTCAGAGTTGTGACTTAATAACTCAGAATTGCGACCTAATAACTCAGAGTTGTGACTTAATAACTCAAAATTGCGACCTAATAACTCAGAGTTGTGACTTAATAACTCAGAATTGCGACCTAATAACTCAGAGTTGTGACTTAATAACTCAGAATTGCGACCTAATAACTCAGAGTTGTGACTTAATAACTCAGAATTGCGACCTAATAACTCAGAGTTGTGACTTAATAACTCAAAATTGCGACCTAATAACTCAGAATTGTGACTTAATAACTCAGAATTGCGACCTAATAACTCAGAGTTGTGACTTAATAACTCAAAATTGCGACCTAATAACTCAGAGTTGTGACTTAATAACTCAAAATTGCGACCTAATAACTCAGAGTTGTGACTTAATAACTCAGAATTGCGACCTAATAACTCAGAGTTGTGACTTAATAACTCAGAATTGCGACCTAATAACTCAGAGTTGTGACTTAATAACTCAAAATTGCGACTTAATAACTCAGAGTTGTGACTTAATAACTCAGAATTGTGACTTAATAACTCAGAATTCTGACTTTATAACTCAAAATTGCGACCTAATAACTCAGAATTGCGACCTATTAACTCAGAATTGAGACATTATAACTCAGAATTGAGACTTTATAACCCAGAATTTAGACTTTATAACTATTTTTAACTTAATTTTTTTTCCAATATTTTTTTTTATCGTTCAGTGGCGGGAACAGGCTTCCATAAGGATCAGTCGTGTCATTTGGGTGAAAAAGCTGACATTTTTAGAGTTTTTTCTTCATAATATTAACGGCGATAGCTGAGCGGTACTGTAGGGGGCGCTGTGGGGATTTTCTTCTACTGGACCGCCAAACCACTGAAGGAAGAAACGCTGGAACCCACGATGGAAACCTTGGTGAGTGTTTTTTGTGTTCTCTACGAAGTCCACCACAGTTTTGTTACAAATACCATTAATATGCCAAGAATATGATTACTCTGATTTTACTGCCGTAGATGTGTAGCATAACGGGCTGAGTATACTATCATCAAAAACAAGTAGCTAGACTATAACAACTTAGTCGCTGCTTAACTGCAGCTTTCAGCAATGTTATTAGTAGTAAAACTGCTTTATTTATTGGGTTTCAGTAGAACTCAGTAAAAACTATAACGTTAATGGTAATATATTGTACTTTCAGATGGTTTTCCTGTTAAAAACAGGCCAGGTAATGAAGCTAAAACACACATTTATGACAATCCAAATTTAAATGTAGTGTTAGTAGTTATAGGAAATACCAGTGGTGTTATATATATATTATATACTGTGTGTTTAATATTTGCAAGTCTTTATTAATAAGTGCTCCAGCATATTGTAGTAGTGTAATATATTAGTTTACGTTATAGTTTACTACAGTAAGCTTTGGTGTATTGTAGGATAATACACTTTATAGTACTACAATATTTTGTCATTTGTTTACATTACTGTAGTTGTGTTACCATAGCAACCATACAATTCCCACAGTAGATTAGATGTAATATAGTATGGTTCAAAAAGCATACAGAGTATTTACCTGAGTATCTTTCCCCTATGTGTGGGCACTGACAAGTTTTATAACATGTAATGTATATTATAAATGTCAGTAATTAACTTGCCTTCTGTGCAGTTTTTCTCTCATTCTGAGTTTGATGGTTTGGTTATGAACGCGTGTGTTTGCTGATGATGTGGTGTTTGTGTTCAGATGTTGAGCATGGAGGTGCAGGTGGACGTGAGCTGCTGTAAATCAGTAGGAACTGATCTGTCCATGCTGGATATTGAGGATTTCATCAGTCAAATCTGTCAGCTGAAGAAAGAGGTGGCGTCGCTGGAGGCCAAGCTGAGAGAAAGAGGAGAGAAACTCCAGCCAGAGGTTTGAGCAGATCTTCATGTCCTGAAGGTGGATTGATGAGCTCTCTGTCAGACGCAGCTGATGTTTCTTGTGTTTTTCAGCGGCAGGATTCGCTGTGCGGCGTCAGAGCTCAGAGATCCAGAGACACGCAGAACTCAGAGCTCAGCCTGACTTTACTCTGTTATACTGACGCTCAGGATCATCAGAGCTCTGAGCCAGACGCTGGAGAACAGCAGACCACACTGAAGATGTGCTCCGTCAGACTGGAGGACTGCAGGAACCTGATCCAGAGCACAGAAAACACCACAGAAGAAGAGGATCAGAGAGACCCAGAGGATGATGATAGTGATTTTGATGAAGATGGGAAAGATGATGATGGAAATGAGGATGATGATGATGGAAAAGATGATGATGAAAATGAGGATGATGATGATGGAAAAGATGATGAGGAAGATGTGGTCGATGATGATTTTATTCCTGCAGGTTTGTTTCTTGTTATTTTTCATGTTTTTAAATGCTAGAGGGCTGTTGGGCAAAACGAGTAAAAAAAACTGGGTGGCAGAGTAAGAACATAAACAGAACATAACCTGAATATATTCTGAACGTAGCATAAACATTCATTCATTCATTCATTTTTGCCTAGTCCCTGTATTAATCTGTGGTCACCACAGCGGAATGAACCGCCAACTTATGAGGCTCGAAGCAGTGACCATCTTGGTGTGAGGCGACAGCACTACCTACTGCGCCACTGCGTCATAACACAAACATAACACAAATAAATCCAGAACATAACCTGAACATACTCAGAACATATCTTAGAACACAATCTAAACATAACACAAATAAAGCCAGAACATAACCTGAACATACTCAGAACATATCTTAGAACACAATCTAAACATAACACAAATAAAGCCAGAACATAACCTGAACATACTCAGAACATATCTTAGAACACAATCTAAACATAACACAAATAAAGCCAGAACATAACCTGAACATACTCAGAACATATCTTAGAACACAATCTAAACATAACACAAACAAAGCCAGAACATAACCTGAACATACTCAGAACATATCTTAGAACACAATCTAAACATAACACAAATAAAGTCAGAACATAACTTGAACATACTCAGAACATATCTTAGAACACAATCTAAACATAACACAAATAAAGCCAGAACATAACCTGAACATATCTTGAACATAATCTAAACATAACCTGAATAAAGCCAGAACATAACCTGAACATACTCAGAACATATCTTGAACATATCTAGAACGTAATTTAAACATAACACAAATGAAGCCATAACATAACCTGAACATACTAAGAACATATCTTGAACATATCTAGAACATAATCTAAACATAACACAAATAAACCCAGAACATAACCTGAACATACGCAAAACATAACTTGAACATATCTAGAGCATAACACAAATAAAGCCAGAAGATAACCTGAACATATGCAGAACATATCTAGAACATAATATAAACATAACACAAATCAAGCCAGAACATAGCCTGTACATAAGCAGAACATATCTACATCATAATCTAAACATAACACAAATAAAGACTAAACATACTCAGAACATATCTAGAATATAATCTAAACATAACACAAATAAAGCCAGAACATATCTTGAACATTACCCACCCTGGAGCAGGTTAGCAGTTCATAGCAAGATTCCAATGGGGACAGACTGATTAAAGCCGAGCTACCTTCATGGTACCTAAAACCTAGGATTGGTGCAAACTAAATGGAGACTTAACTGGCCAGATAATCCAGCTTCAGGGTACAGGCCCTTAGGTTTGAGATCTTATGAAATTTGAAAGCATGATGGCAAACTTGTTCTTGAAGACAGACTAATATTGAAAATTGTGATGATTTTCTACAGTGTAAAGTCAAGATGTTTTATTGAAGCTTTATTTACTTTCAGATACTAACAGTGGATCATCTGATGAAGAAGGAGCTCCGATATTAAAAGATAAGCCGAAAAACAAAAAATTCTCCTGCGCCACCTGTGGAAAACCATACGCCTCACGAAGAGATTTAGAGGTGCATGAAAAAAAGCACTCAGAAACGAAGGTCTTCATCTGCTGGAGATGTCATAGGTGCTTTCCCACGTTAGAGGAGAAGAAACTTCATTCCAAAGAGCATGTGGTAAAGAAAAGGTTTCAGTGTGAACAGTGCGGTAAGAACTTTGTAACTCCTTCTAGTTTAGCTATTCACATAACGACACACACGGGTGACCAGCGTGTCCAGTGTGACGTATGCAACAAATCATTCAGCACCAAAGCAAACCTGGAGGTTCATAAGAGAATCCACACGGGCGAGCGGCCGTATAAATGCCCTCACTGCGAGAAGAGCTTTTGCCACGGATCTCAATTAAAGAACCACGTCCGCATTCACACCAAGGAGAAGCCGTACCAGTGCAGCGAGTGCGGAAAAACCTTCGCAAAATCGGGCACTCTAAACTCGCATCTAAATATCCACTCTGAGGACAGGAGGTATCAGTGCAAATACTGCGACAAGCGATTCCGGTATAAACCGAGTCTGTTTACTCATGAGAAGGCTCACAGTGGAAAGAAGCAACACCTGTGCGCTGAATGTGGGATGAGTTTTATGACTACAAAACAACTTACTTATCACCAGAGAACCCACACTGGAGAAAAACCGTACCTGTGCAACATCTGTGGCCGGGGTTTCAGTCAACCAGGCATCTTAATAAACCACATGAGGACTCACACTGGAGAAAGACCCTATAAGTGTTCACACTGCGACAAGACGTTTGCACGATCTGATGTGATGAAGACCCACGAGAGGGTTCATACCGGAGAGAAACCGTACCGCTGCTCCATCTGCGGAGAGAGGTTTGCGTATTTAGGAAGTTTTCAGAGCCACCAGAAGAAACATGGAGGAGAACTAGTGGATGAGCAGATCAGCGCATGATGGAGAATTGACGACTGAGTGTTTCTGACAGCATTTCTTCATCCTAGTCCTCACTCTCCACTGCTCTGCGTATTTTGATCTTTTAAAAAAGAAGACAGCATTTACTTCTATAGTAAGGGTCACCCCTGATAAATAAAGGGACTAAACTGAAGAAAAATCAATAAATTTTTATTACAGCGGTGGTTCAATCTGTTTGACATCGTCATTTGAGCAGCCAGTAAATACACATTCATGCACCATCAAAGTATTGTAGAGTGCGACATTTTGCCATGTTAAAGTAAGGTTCAAAAATAAAAGTGTTGCCTCGTTCAAATAAAGATTTTGAAATGAAAGTGTCATTAGTCAAACAATTATATGTTCTATGATTATGAGCCTCCCATGTGTGATTTGCATAAACAGTTAGCGGTTATATTAACAGCCTTTTCATTTAGTTTATGTTCTTTTAAATTTGCAAGTTATGTTAAGGGCTACTTTCAGCATTATAAAGATATATTGTGAATATAAGATTGTGAATTTGAGAATGTCCTTTATTCACTCCATAAGCTGGGGTTTGTCGTATGTGTCTCTGTTTAAGTGGAAATTTTCAGCTCTGGAGAAAAATAACTGACTCAGAAAACGGCGGGAAAACATTTGAATTTTGTATCAATTCAAACTGAATTTAGCCGTTATCTGCCAGGTGTGTGGGAGGGGCTTTAATAACGTCGCGTTTATATAGCATAGACTGTAAAAGATATGGTTATAACTACGCTACTGGACATTTTTAAGACTAGACATTATCAGTTACTATTTTTTATTATGATAAAAGAGGTTTAGGGTTGGGGTAGATATGAACCTTAACAAAACACAATTGGTTGGACCAACTCGTTTTGTCATGTTATAATTTTATCGGCTTAAATTCACCATGCTAGTATGTTATTTGGGTGAAGAAGCTGACGTTTATAGTTTTTTTTTCTTCATAATATTAATGGCGATAGCTGAGCGGTATTGCAGGGGGCGCTGTGGTGATTTTCTTCTACCTTGCCGCCAAACCACTGAAGGAATAAACACTGGAGCCCGCGATGGTGAGTGTTTGTTCTATGTGAAGTTATCCACCGTTTTATAAACAGCAGCAATAGGCCATGGATAATATGCGAGTTATATGATTAAAGCACCATATATTGTTTTATTTGTAGCAAAATGGGTGGTTTACTAACGTTAAAAACAAGTAGGCTAACAACAAAGTTGCTGTTTTACTGCATGAACACTTGAACAATGTTATTTGTTGTAAAACTGCTTTAAAAATATTCAATTTCAGTAGCACTTTGAAATATGTCACGCTTATGGTAATATATATGTTGTACTTTGTTATTTTTCCTTTTATAAACAGGTCCTGTAATGAAACAAACACATTTATGGCAATCCAAATGCATAAATATTATAATAATATATTGGAAATACTACTGTGTTTTTGAACCAGACTACATAATACAAATGTACTGTGTATATATTATATTAATTACAACTGTTAGTCAATGAATGCTCTTGCATACTGTGGTATTACTGCAGTGAACTGATGTAATGTATATTTTGTAGCTTACTTTGTTTTTTACTACAGTAAACAATGGTCTATTGTATAGTAATAAACCCATAGTTATAGAATAACTACAGTATTGGGTCATTTGTTCATATTACTGTAGTTGTGTTACATGAGCAACTATAGAATTCTACCACAACAGCTTTATTGACATTATTTACTATAGTTTGATTCAAAAGTGTACATTACTAGATTTTCATGTGGGTACAATTTATACAATATACATTATAAATGTCAGTAATTGACTTGCTTTCTGTGCAGTTTTTCTCTCATTCTGAGTTTGATGGTTTGGTTATGAACGCGTGTGTTTGCTGATGATGTGGTGTTTGTGTGCAGATGTTGAGCATGGAGGTGCAGGTGGACGTGAGCTGCTGTAAATCAGTAGGAACTGATCTGTCCATGCTGGATATTGAGGATTTCATCAGTCAAATCTGTCAGCTGAAGAAAGAGGTGGCGTCGCTGGAGGCCAAGCTGAGAGAAAGAGGAGAGAAACTCCAGCCAGAGGTTTGAGCAGATCTTCATGTCCTGAAGGTGGATTGATGAGCTCTCTGTCAGACGCAGCTGATGTTTCTTGTGTTTTTCAGCGTCAGGATTCGCTGTGCGGCGTCAGAGCTCAGAGATCCAGAGACGCGCAGAACTCAGAGCTCAGCCTGACTTTACTCTGTTATACTGACGCTCAGGATCATCAGAGCTCTGAGCCAGACGCTGGAGAACAGCAGACCACACTGAAGATGTGCTCCGTCAGGCTGGAGGACTGCAGGAACCTGATCCAGAGAACTGAAAACACCACAGAAGAAGACGATCAGAGAGACCAGGAGGATGATGATGTTGATAATGATGAAAATGAAAAAGATGACGATGATGATGAATTTATTCCTCCAGGTTTGTTTCTTTTATGACTTCTTGTTGTTTTTCATGATTTGTAAATGTCGGCAGAGACTCTGTAAGATTAGGTTCCCTGTTGCTTACTCTTTGCTGTTCCATAATGGTGGTTTAACAAACTCCGTATTACAGGATTAGTTTTGAGTTGTCAAAACCAGACCAGTGCAATCAGGCTTCGTTGGTCTTAGTTTGTGATTTCTAAACTAGAACATGACTTGAACATAGCCAGATAATGACGGGAACATAACTTGAACATAACCTGAACATAGCCAGATAATAGTGGGAACATAACTAGAACATAACCTGTGCCTAGCCAGATAATGACGGGAACATAACTAGAACATAACCAGATAGTGATGTGAACATAACTAGAACATAACCTGAGCATAGCCAGATAGTGACGGGAACATAACTAGAACATAGCCAGATAGTGATGTGAACATAACTAGAACATAACCTGAACATAGCCAGATAGTGACGGGAACATAACTAGAACATAACCTTAGCATAACCAGATAATGAGGGAACATAACTAGAACACAACCTGAACATAGCCAGATAGTGACGTGAACATAACTAGAAAATAACCTGAGCATAACCAGATAATGACTGAAACATAACGTGAACATAACCTGAGCATAACTTGATAATGACGGAAACATAACTAGAACATAACCTGACCATAGCCAGAGTGTAACCAGAAAACAACATGAACATAACTTGAACATCATTAAAAATAAGCAAAATAATAATGTAAACAATGTCAGCAGAATATAATCTGAGCATAACCTGAACATCACCAGAAAGCAGTGTGCCCATAATCAGAAAATAACACAAACACAACCAGAAAATTACGTAAACGTAGCCAGAACAAAGCGAAAAAACAAAACAAACTGGGTACCCGTCTGGCTTGCTGCCAACCATATCTGCAAGCTCGCTTTCGTTCATCAATTAAATTATAAAATGGGAAATGCAAGTTTTCGGACCTCTGGCTGGAGGACTCAACATCTAAAGACTGACTTAGGCCTGTAGTTGGCAACACGTCTGTTGCCACGACTGCAAGAAGATGATCAATATAATCTCGCTTGCACGCGCATCACGCAGCGCCTGCAGTTAAACTCACAGCGGTTTATTATGACACTTTTATAGATCTTTTTTCCCGTAATTGACAGCAAGAACAAACATAGAAGCGTTGTCTGATTGACAAGCAGCACCTGATTATGTTCGAAAGAATTGAAAATGCCAAATGGGATGAATTTATTCCCAATTTCGCAAGTAAAGCATACTCCAATAGCTAGTGCAGTGTTTCAATGTAATGTCATGGTTGTGTGACTGTTGGTGTTGGTTGCTGTATGGTTAAAAATTATGACAGTTAAAGTAACTAGGTTTATTTTAATTAAAAATAGATAAAATATTCATCTAATTCTCTGTGCGTTTGGGTGGGTTTTGGACAGCTTTTGGGCTATATCTCTCCACTATAAGTCCACTATATCTGGCAACGCTGGTGGTAGCTTGGCAACAGAGCCGTCCGCAAAGTCAACACAGTCACATAGTTCAGGATGGTTGTCTAAGCGTGTTGAGAATTCCGGGCTGAGAACGGTTTGTAATCGTGCTGTGCTGTGACATCTATGACATTAATTAAAAACTATGGACAAAGGTTCATTATGACATCTTGATTAATCCTTCCGCTTTACTTAACTGCATATGTTATCTGCAATATGTTATGTCCATTTGGAAAGATATTTCATTTACGCCACTACAGTTGCAGCTCTAAGTCGTGCTGGTGTTAATATTTTTTGAAGGTATTAAAAAAGGTTGTAAAAGGTATTAATTTCAACTTAAGAAGTTCTTTATAAACCCTGTAACTATTCAATGTACAGTCAGATATTTTATTGAACTTCTGCTTCTTTCAGGTGACAACACTGGATCGTCTGATGAAGAAGCGCCGTTAACTTTGAAAGGTAAGCCGAAGGTCAAGAAGAGTTTCTCCTGCACCTCCTGTGGAAAAGCATTCGCCTGTCAAAGTTATTTATTGATTCATGAAAGAAAACACTCAGAACCGAAGGTCTTCATCTGCTGGAGATGTCGTAAGTGCTTTCCAACATTACAGGAGAGAAAACTTCACCTGAAAGAGCATCTGGCAGAAAAGGAGTTCCACTGTGAACAGTGCGGGAAGAACTTTTTATTGTCTAATCAGCTAAAAGTTCACATGAAGACGCACAGCGGTGACCAGCGTGTCCAGTGTGACGTATGCAACAAATCATTCAGCACCAAAGCAAACCTGGAGGTTCATAAGAGAATCCACACGGGCGAGCGGCCGTATAAATGCCCTCACTGCAAGAAGAGCTTTAATTACAAATCCTACATGAAGAACCACATCCGCATTCACACCAACGAGAGGCCGTACCAGTGCAGCGAGTGCGGAAAAACCTTCAAAACAAACAACTCTCTAAACTCTCATCTAAAATTCCACTCTGAGGAAAAACCGCATCAGTGCAAATACTGCGACAAGCGATTCCGCATGAAAGCAAATCTGAATGTCCATGAGAGGATTCACACCGGAGAGAAGCCGTACCTGTGCGCCGAATGCGGGAAGAGGGTTAAAACTTCTACTGAGCTGGTTTGTCACCAAAGAATCCACACTGGAGAAAAACCGTACCTGTGCAACATATGTGGGCGGAGTTTCAGTAAACCAACCATCTTAATAAACCACATGAGGACTCACACTGGAGAAAGACCCTATAAATGTTCACACTGCGACAAGACGTTTGCACGATCTGACGTGCTGAAGACCCACGAGAGGGTTCATACCGGAGAGAAACCGTACCGCTGCTCCATCTGCGAAGAGAGGTTTGCGTATTTAGGAAGTTTTCAGAGCCACCAGAAGAAACATGGAGCAGAACTAGTGGATGCGCAGATCAGCGCATGATGGAGAATTGACGACTGAGTGTTTCTGACAGCGTTTCTTCATCCTAGTCCTCAATCTCCACTGCTCTGCGTATTTTGATATTTGGAAAAGAAGTTAAAATTGTGCACTGCTAGCTATTGACTTCCATAGTACGTTGTCATCAAAACAGTGCTGATGTGAAAGATGCTGCAAAACGCATAAGCGTAATGGTCATGTCCATTAACTGCGTGTCTACCTAGAGAAACAATGAAAAAGTAGCTCACTAGAATGGACAAACCTGTTCTTTGCGATATTATATTACCATATTAAAATACACCTTTAAAAATAAAATTTATAAATCAAAAACTAAGTGTCATAAATTAAACAAGTATATGGTTGGATTTGAAAGCATCAACTACTCGAGTATGTACTGTACAAGTAAATCCAAATTTACTACACGACTGTTCGAAAAGTGCATTCTGTATCAGGGTGTCCGCGGGGTCTTTAAAAGTATTAAAAGGTGATAAATAAATTATAAGAAAATTAAGGCCCTTATAAGGTATTAAAAAGTCTTAATCATGTTTTTACGAGGTCTTAAATTTTGTTTAAGCATTGTCCAAAGTGTTTGACTCTTAAATATGTTTATTTTAAACACGGGAAGGTGATGTGACGCTCTCCACAAGTAGCGAATTATAGAGCGAAACAGGGCAAAATGGGGAAATGTAAATTTGCGTACTCCTGGTTAGAGTAAGACGAGTTTAAACAGTGGATGAAGCCTGAAAACAACTGCGTAAGTTATTCTTTCAAGCTTTGTTTCTTTCTAGCTTATCTGAGTTCTGTTGCACGGTTGTGCTCCATTGACTTATTTAACTACAACTGTTTATCAACAACTATTTATTAAGTTAAAGGTTTGATACTGATTAGATCTTGAAGTGGCGATTAAAATATTTTGAGAAGGTCTTTTAAAAAGTCTTAAAAGGGTATTGAATGTACCTTTAGGATTCCTGCATATACCCTGTATATAGTATGAATGCTGATAGTACAAATGGAACTTGGAGGTTCTACATCCGCCATTTCTTATAATCACATGACCTACCCACGTCAGTTGGGTCACTTCAGTTCCATTTATGAATTATCTAGAATTGCATTATTGGATGGCATAGCCTCCACTGCATGCATACTACTGAATCTTGCTGATAGTAATTGGTCATCTGGGTACTTTTTCTGTTTATACAAAATTATCTGCTTGTTAATTGTGACGTTACACAATGCGGCTTCCAGGTCCAATCGCTATTTCAAACTGTATGAGGGGGCTCATCAAATGGTGATAATAAATGTTTACAAAGCGATGTAATACTTCCGAAAACCATGATCACAATATATTTATATATATATATATATATATATATATATATATATATATATATATATGCCCATTCCTAATAGGCTATATGCCGAAGCATGCTAATAGGACTTTTAATTTGCCAGTAACCTGAGTTAAGCGCTTCTGGTGAACTGTATGCCAATTCAAAAATCGGTGCGTTTAGGGTCTGTTTTCTTAAGTAAATCAGCGATCTTCTCTGGCTGAGTGATATCCGATATAAAGTGGGTCTCAGATTGTACAAGAAGCACTGCATTTCATTACATTTACTCCGCCATGTCTTTATAATATGAGTATTTATTTTACCCCAGTATATCAATGGAGCTTCTGTGCTAGCCTGCCGATTCTGACGGGCGCGTGCAAGCAAAAGGCATTTTGTATCGTTTTATGCTTGAAAAACTAAATGAATGCCGAAGTTTATTTAACTAAATGTATTTTAATTATATTACAACAACGATGCTGTAAAAGGAACCGTATAAAATGGGAAAAGAATCACATTAACAGGTCACCGGAAGTTTATCAGTATGGGAACAACAATAGCTCGGCATATACCCTATATCTAATGACTAGAAAGTAATTTTTTTATTTTTATAAAATTTTTACAACTTTGGTATTTGTGATACAAGTCCAGAGATTGATGTGTACACCATGATTTTATATAAAATGAACTTAAATGTGTGATGTGACTAAAAAGTCTCCATAAACAAATGTTTTCTTAATTCAAATGAGTAGCGGTATTCAATATGTCACTGATACGCACGACTTAAAAAGCAAATTTCAGTCCTTTATTCACTCTATAAGCTGGGGTTTGGTGTGTATATCGCTGCTTAAGTGGAGATTTTCAGCTCTGGAGAAAAATAACTGACTCCGAGAAAACGGCGGGAAAACATTTGAATTTTGTATCAATTTAAACTGAACTGAATTTAGCCGTTATCTGCCAATTAAGTGTGTGGGAGGGGCTTAACTCCGCGGGGTTATAACTGCCACTACTGGACATTTTTAAGACTGGACATTAATAATTACTATTTTTCATTATGATAAGGGATAGGTTTAGGGTTGGGGTAGATATAAACGATAGTTAATAAAATAGGTTGGACCAACTCGTTTTGTTATGTCTTAATTTTATCGACTTTATTTCACCATGCTAAGGATCAGTCTTGTCATGTGGGTGAAGAAGCTGACGTTTTCAGAGTTTTTTCCATAATATTAATGGCGACAACTGAGCGGTACTGTGAGGGGCGCTGTGGTGATTTTCTACCGGATCACCAAACCACTGAAGGAGTAAACACTGGAGCCCACGATGGAAACGATGGTGAGTGTTTCTTGCTCTGCGTTATGAAGTTATTCACCGTTTTACAAACAGCAGGAATAAGCTATGGCTAATAATTTGTGATTTCTATGATTTAAGCATCATATATTGTTTTAGTCGTATCAAAATTGGTGGTTTACTAACAAGTAGGTTAACGACAAAGTTTTACTCCAAGGTTTTACTCCTTTACCGCATGAGCACGTTTAAACAATGTTATTTGTAGTAAAACTGCTTTAAAAATATTCAATAATATATGTACTTTGTTATTTTTCCTGTTATAAACCGGCCCTGTAATGAAATTAAAACACATTTATGACTAAATAAATAAACACTATAATAATGTATTAAAAGTACTACAGTGTTTTTGAACCAGACTATACAGTACACATGTACTGTGCATATATTAGAAGAATTACTTCTGTTTGTTAATGAATGGTCCGGTATACTGTAGTATTAACTATAGTAAACTGATGTTTATATATATATATATATATATATATATATATATATATATATATATATATATATATATATATATAATTGTAGCTTACTTTGTTTTTTTACTACAGTAAACAATAGTTTATTGTAGTATAATATACCCATAGTTGTAGAATAACTACAGTATTGTTCATGTTACTGTAGTTGTGTTACATGAGCAACTATAGAATTCTACCACAACAGCTTAATTGACATTAATTACTATAGTATGATTCAAAAGTTTACATTACTAGAGGATTTTTCATGTGAGTACAATTTATACAATATATATTATAAATGTCAGTAATTTTCTCGCTTTCTGTGCAGTTTTTCTCTCATTCTGAGTTTGATGGTTTGGTTATGAACGCGTGTGTTTGCTGATGATGTGGTGTTTGTGTGCAGATGTTGAGCATGGAGGTGCAGGTGGACGTGAGCTGCTGTAAATCAGTAGGAACTGATCTGTCCATGCTGGATATTGAGGATTTCATCAGTCAAATCTGTCAGCTGAAGAAAGAGGTGGCGTCGCTGGAGGCCAAGCTGAGAGAAAGAGGAGAGAAACTCCAGCCAGAGGTTTGAGCAGATCTTCATGTCCTGAAGGTGGATTGATGAGCTCTCTGTCAGACGCAGCTGATGTTTCTTGTGTTTTTCAGCGGCAGGATTCGCTGTGCGGCGTCAGAGCTCAGAGATCCAGAGACACGCAGAACTCAGAGCTCAGCCTGACTTTACTCTGTTATACTGACGCTCAGGATCATCAGAGCTCTGAGCCAGACGCTGGAGAACAGCAGACCACACTGAAGATGTGCTCTGTCAGACTGGAGGACTGCAGGAAGCTGATCCAGAGAACTGAAAACACCACAGAAGAAGATCAGAGAGACCAGGAGGAGGAGGAGGAGGAGGATGATGATGATGATGATGGTGGTGATGATGATGAAAATGGAAAGGATGATAAGGAAAATGATGATGATGATGATGAATTTATTCCTGCAGGTTTGTTTCTTTTATGACCTCTTGTGGTTTTTCATAGTTTGTAAATGTCAGCAGAGACTGTGTAAGGTCAGGTTTTCTTTTTGGTGCTTACTCTTTGCTGTTCCATGATGGTGGCTTAACAAACTCTGGATTGCAGGATTAGTTTTGAGTTGTCAAAACCAGATCAGTCCAATCAGGCTTTTCTAAACTAGAACATAACCTGAGCATAGCCAGATAATGATGGGAACATAACCTGAGCAAAACATACTCTAATACAGGAGTTCTCAACCTTTTACACTTCAAGGCCCACCTTTTTCTCCGAAATTTTTTGAAGGCCCAAACTAATTGTCTTGAGAAAATGCTTATTGTAAAGCTTTATTTATTAGCAAAACATTTATGTGCCCTAATAAACATAATTTTATTAAAAAAATAAATAAATAAATAAAAAAATATATATATATATATATATATATATATATATATATATATATATATATATATATATATAAAATGCACGGACAGATTCAAAGCTCCTGAATTCTTTGCTTAAGTTATTCTTTACAACCTGACATGACTACAGGAAATGGCAAAAACACTGCTGCTGCTTTGAATTAGACTGATTCATTAAAATAAACAACTGAACCCTAAACGTAAAATACTGTAAAAACCCTCTAAATCTGTTGAATCACTGATCTGAAGGCGGTTGGGTTTGCAGGACATTATTGAAGCTCGCTGACAGGAACAGTGAACAGCTGTTCACTACTGAAACACCATCGAGTCTCACCAGATCCTCCTGTACGGGTGCTCGTCTGTTACAAAACACTCGCAGGCAATAATTTGGACAACGATGAGGATATTTTAAAGTGTTCACACAAAGAGAGTACACATAGTTTGTGAATAAACAGACTTGTGCGACTCTGATACAGTACAAGTTGCAGACGTAAGGCACGCGCAAGCTGGTTATTATAACTCTAATCGTCGTTACCTTTACATTTGCGTGACTGTTTGCTTTATACAACTGAGAACGTAGTCCTAGTTGACGTCCAGCGGTTGGAAATTTACACCACAGTTATGTCTGTGATTAACAGTGGGGCTGTTTTTGTATACTAGTGTAATATTTAAGTTATCTCGCGACCCACCTGCAGGATCGTTGAGGCCCACCGGTTGAGAATCCCTGCTCTAATCGGTAGAGGGGGCAGTGTTTTAATGTGATCCAGTTAGGTTGTGGTTGTGTGACTGTTGGTGTTGGTTGCTGTATAGTTAACAATTTTGATAGTTAAAGTAACTAGATAATTTCTATTAAAAATAAATAACAGATTCATCTAATATTTTGGGCGTTTTTATGTGCGTTGGGGTGGGTTTTGGACAGCTTTTGACCTGGAAGTCCACTATATCTGGCAACACTGGTGGTAGCTTGGCAACAGAGCCGCCCGTCAACACAGTCACACAGAATCTATCGGCACAGTTCAGGATGGTTGTCTAACTATGCAGAGAATTCCTGGCTGAGAACGGTTTGTAATCGTGCTCCGCCGTGACATGAATGACATTGTTGAAAAACTATGGACAAAGGCCCATTGTGACATCTTGATGAGTCCTTGTGCTTTACTTAACTGCATATGTTATCTGCATTATGTTATTCTATTTGGAAAGATATTTCATTAACGCCACTATAGTTGCAGCTCTAAGTCGTGCTGGTATTAAATTTTTTTTGAAGGTGTTAAAAAGGTATTAAATTCAACTTAAGTTCTGGATAAACCCTGTAACTATTCAATGTACCGTCAGATTTTTTATTGAAGTTCTGTTTCTTTCAGATGACAACATTGGATCGTCTGATAAAGAATTGCCTTTATCTTTAAAAGGTAAGCGGAAGACCAAGAAGAGTTTCTCCTGCACCTCCTGTGGAAAAACATACACCTGTCAAAGTTATTTCTTGATTCATGTAAAAAAACACTCAGACCCGAAGGTCTTCACCTGCTGGAGATGTCGTAAGTGCTTTCCAACATTACAGGAGAGAAAACTTCACCTGAAAGAGCATCTGGCAGAAAAGGAGTTCCACTGTGAACAGTGCGGGAAGAACTTTTCATTGTCTAAAGAACTAAAAGTTCACATGAAGAGACACAGCGGTGAACTGCGTGTGCAGTGTGACGTATGCAACAAATCATTCAGCACCAAAGCAAACCTGGAGGTTCATAAGAGAATCCACACGGGCGAGCGGCCGTATAAATGCCCTCACTGCAAGAAGAGTTTTAATTACAAATCCTACATGAAGAACCACATCCGCATTCACACCAACGAGAGGCCGTACCAGTGCAGCGAGTGCGGAAAAACCTTCACAACAAACAACTCTCTAAACTCTCATCTAAAATTCCACTCTGAGGAAAAACCGCATCAGTGCAAATACTGCGACAAGCGATTCCGCACGAAAGCAAGTCTGAATGTCCATGAGAGAACTCACACCGGAGAGAAGCCGTACCTGTGCGCCGAATGCGGGAAGAGGGTTAAAACTTGTACTGCGCTGGTTTATCACCAGCGAACCCACACTGGAGAAAAACCGTGCCTGTGCAACATCTGTGGGCGGAGTTTCAGTAAACCAGCCATCTTAGTAAACCACATGAGGACTCACACTGGAGAAAGACCCTATAAGTGTTCATACTGCGACAAGACGTTTGCACGATCTGGCGTGCTGAAGACCCACGAGAGGGTTCATACCGGAGAGAAACCGTACCGCTGCTCCATCTGCGAAGAGAGGTTTGCATATTTAGGAAGTTTTCTGAGCCACCAGAAGAAACATGGAGCAGAACTAGTGGATGCGCAGATCAGCGCATGATGGAGAATTGACGACTGAGTGTTTCTGACAGCGTTTCTCAATCCTAGTCCTCAATCTCCACTGCTCTGCGTATTTTGATATTTGGAAAAGAAGTTAAAATTGTGCACTGCTAGCTATTGACTTCCATAGTACGTTGTCATCAAAACAGTGCTGATGTGAAAGATGCTGCAAAACACATGAGCGTAATGGTCATGTCCATTAACTGCGTGTCTACCTAGAGAAACAATGAAAAAGTAGCTCACTAGAATGGACAAACCTGTTCTTTGCGATATTATATTACCATATTAAAATACACCTTTAAAAATGTAGAAATGAAAAGTAAGTGTCATAATTTAAACAAGTATATGGCTGCATTTGAAAGCATCTACTACTCGAGTATGTATGTGTAAATTCACTTTTACTACTCAAAAAATGTTCTGTATCAGGGTGTCCGCGGGGTCTTTAAAAATATTAAAAATTGATAAATCAGTTATAAGAAAATTAAGGCCCTTAAAAGGTATTAAATAGTCTTAATCGCATTTTTCTGAGGTCTTAAATTTTGTTCAAGCGTTGTCCAAAGTGTTTGCCTCCTAATGTTAACAACGGCGTGCTCGATCCACATGATTGGTTCAGGCCAGGGCGTGTCCAGCCAAGCTATATCTGGGTCCAATCGCTATATCAAACTGTATGAGGAGGCTCATCAAATGGTGATAATAAATGTTTACAAAGTGATGTAATACTTTCGAAAAACCATGATTGCAATATATATATATATATATATATATATATATATATATATATATATATATATGCCCATGCCTAATAAGGTATATGCCGAAGCATGCTAATAGGACTTTTAATTTGCCAGTAACCTGGGTTAAGCACTTCCGGTGAACTGTATGAATGGTGAACAACTAAATGAATGCCAAAGTTTATGTAACTGAATGTATTTTAGTTATATTACAACATCGATGCTGTAAAAGGAACAATTAGAAATTGTATAAAATGGGAAAAAATTCACAATAACAAGTCGTCGGAAGTTTATCAGTATAGGAACAACACTAGCTCGACATATACCCTATATCCGATGACTAGAAAGTGATTATTTTTTAATAAATTGTTACATTTTTTGTATTTGTGATGCAGTAAGTCCAGAGATTGATGTGTACACTGATTTTATATAAACTTTACTTTAATGTGTGATGTGACTAAAAAGTTTCCATAAACGAATATTTTCTCAATTCAAATAAGTAGCGGCTTGGACCCAGAAACAGTATTCAATACGTCACTGATACGCACGACTTAAAAAGCGGATAATTTCAAACAACTTTGCTTACATACTGTTTTTTAACATGCTTCATTGTATGTTCATATGCGTTTTTGGACACGGTCTTTGTTCAGCTTATGTGGGATTCTTGTAAAGTTTCATTTAATTTAGTTTCTCCCAAATTTGCAGTTATAAAGATATGGACTACTTTCAGCCTTAAGATATATTGTGAATATAAGATTGCAAATTTGAGGTGTGTATATCGCTGCTTAAGTGGATATTTTCAGCTCTGGAGAAAAATAACGGACTCTGACAAAACGGCGGGTAAACATTTGAATTTTGTATCAATTCAAACTGATCTGAATTTAGCCGTTATCTGCCAATTTTGTATGTGGGAGGGGCTTAACTCCGCGGGGTCATAACTGCGGCTACTGGACATTTTTAAGACAATAATTAGCTACTACTATTCATTACGATAAGGGATATGTTTAGGGTTGGGGTAGACAGAGACGTTAATAAAACACAATAGGTTGGAACTCGATGAAATGTTAATTTCATTTCATCGACTTTATTTGGTCGTGTTAATAATAGTATCAAGGGTGTCATTTGGGTGAAGAAGCTGACGTTTTCAGAGTTTTTTCTTCATAATATTAATGGCGATAGCTGAGCGGTACTGTAGGGGGCGCTGTGGTGATTTTCATCTACCGGACCGCCAAACCACGGAAGAAATAAACACTGGAGCCCACGATGGAAGCGATGGTGAGTGTCTTTTGTGTTCTGCTATATGAAGTTATTCACCGTTGTACAAACAGCAGGAATAAGCCATGGTTAGCATGTGTTTACTATGATTTAACCACCATATATTTATTTTTTTTCGTAGCAAAATGTTGTATTTACTTACAGTAAAAACAAGTAGGTTAACAACAAAGTTGCTGTTTTACTGCACGAACACTTGAACAATGTTATTTGTTGTAAAACTGCTTTAAAAATATTCAATTTCAGTAGCACTCTGAAATATGTCACGCTTATGGTAATATATATGTTGTACTTTGTTATTTTTCCTTTTATAAACAGGTCCTGTAATGAAACTAAACTCATTTATGGCCATCCAAATTAATAAATACTTTAATAACTTATTGGAAATACAGTGTTTTGAACCAGACTATACAGTACATATGTACTGTGTAAATATTAGAATAATTACTACTGTTTGTTAATGAATGCTCCGGTATACTGTAGTATTACTGCAGTGAACTGATGTAATGTATATTGTAGCTTACTTTGTTTTTTACTACAGTAAGCAATGGTCTGTTGTAGTGTAATATACCCATAGTTGTAGAATAACTACAGTATTGGGTCATTTGTTTATATTGCTGTAGTTGTGTTACATGAGTAACTATAGAATTCTACCACAACAGCTTAATTGACATTAATTACTATAGTTTGATTCAAAAGTGTACATTAGTAGAGGATTTTTCATGTGAGTACAATTTATACAATATACATTATAAATGTCAGTATTTTACTTGCTTTCTGTGTAGTTTTTCTCTCATTCTGAGTTTGATGGTTTGGTTATGAACGCGTGTGTTTGCTGATGATGTGGTGTTTGTGTGCAGATGTTGAGCATGGAGGTGCAGGTGGACGTGAGCTGCTGTAAATCAGTAGGAACTGATCTGTCCATGCTGGATATTGAGGATTTCATCAGTCAAATCTGTCAGCTGAAGAAAGAGGTGGCGTCGCTGGAGGCCAAGCTGAGAGAAAGAGGAGAGAAACTCCAGCCAGAGGTTTGAGCAGATCTTCATGTCCTGAAGGTGGATTGATGAGCTCTCTGTCAGACGCAGCTGATATTTCTTGTGTTTTTCAGCGTCAGGATTCGCTGTGCGGCGTCAGAGCTCAGAGATCCAGAGACACGCAGAACTCAGAGCTCAGCCTGACTTTACTCTGTTATACTGACGCTCAGGATCATCAGAGCTCTGAGCCAGACGCTGGAGAACAGCAGACCACACTGAAGATGTGCTCCGTCAGACTGGAGGACTGCAGGAACCTGATCCAGAGAACTGAAAACACCACAGAAGAAGATCAGAGAGACCAGGAGGATGATGAGGGTGATAAAGATGATGGTGATGATGATAATGATGATGAATTCATTCCTGCAGGTTTGTTTCATGTATAACTTTTGACTTCAGTGTTTGTAGTGTTTGCCTTGCCTTGCCTAGAATATCCCTGTGGTTAGATCTGAGATGATTTGACAGATCTCAAACTTTGTGATTATGTTAACAGGCTTTTGGTTATTACTTTCTTCAAACTATCCTCGCCGTATGCACCAGACACTTTCCTAACAACTCTCCTAGCAATTGTCCATGTTCCTAGAAAAACATTGTGTGATTCATATGCTTTGTTCTCACCAAAGTTTACTTTTGGGATGCTTTTGCCATTACGCGAATGTTTCACGCCACACACACATTTGAGGTGTATTCTACATGTTCATGCCAAATGTGATGTACATTTTAGGGTTGGCCGATGTTGACCAATTTGGCATCGTATGACGTCTAATGTGAAACATCGTGATGGATGAATAATTCGTTAATTCATAACAAATTAATTATTTGTAGCCTACCATTCCAGCAACCTGACCTGCATGGTCTTTGTTTTACCCATAACCAAATCCTAAATAAATAAAGATAAGTTACACACATATTACCACCTGTCAATCACTTTTCCTGTGGGACTCTGGAGTGATCTGTTTCGTTATAATGGCGTCCACAAACTTGGTTGGTTAAAAAAGGCGCGCAACCAACCAACAGAATCTGAGGTTTCACTCAAATGACTAAGTACAAGCGTGAAAGCGAAAGACTGAAGCAGTGTACTGACTTTGATACATGTTACCTGATAGATTCAAAAGACAGTAGAGTCGTTAGATGGAGACAAGATTAATGAAATATCATGTTTAACAACTATAGTGAGACCCCATCTAGTGCTACATCCTTGATAAACTGGCCGGCGTGCACTGCTCTCTGGGGTATTGTGCTCAAAGCACCCGCTGACTGCTGGAACTCAGATGAGCGTCACGATAAAATGCCAGTAGCTACATTTCCATCCACCTATTTTTATGTGCATTTTGGATGTGCGTATAAACGATGGAAACTCCATGTTGCGCATGCATTTTTAAAATGCGCATAAAAAACGCATAACTGTTTAGAATAAACTACGTTTTACGTCTTTATTAGCTGTTTATAGCCCCTTTCACACATACAGACCTTACCGGAAAATTACAGGCAATTTTCCGGAAAGGTGTGTATGTGAACAGGACCTTTTTGAAAATACCGGTAAATTCGTCTGGGCTATTTTCCAGAAAGAGAAGTTGTAATATTAGCGGTGATTTGTCGGAATGCTGCTCTGTGTGAATGCAGAAGAAAGACTGCTGGAAAGAGCGCGTGCACGTCTAGAACATGCTGACGTGAGACGTCTACTTTAGCCAATCAGAACACTCAAGACGCATTCACGTTCGCGCGGTTTATGAAAGTAAAAGCCTGTGAATATTTTCCCAGATACATTTAACTGCTAGAAGTTAGTCAGATAACGTTTATATGTTCATCTTAATGCCAACCGTGTAAATAATCATCAATAAGATGCTTATGATAAGCCGTTGTTTGTTTATTTTCAAGCTTTGCCGGTAAGATATTTACCGTTATCACTGTGTGAAAGGGGCTAATCACAGCTTATGCAGGTTCTGCTCTCTAAAGTAGACTTCAATCACAGGTGCGCCCTCTCTGTGGTAACAGCTCACTGTCAGCTCACGTGTGGTTTCGCGGCCGTGAATACATCATGATCATGAAAACAGAAATTACATTTTTGGGTGAATTATAGCTTATAAATACAGCATGTGACTCTTTCAACACCATTGAGAGATGTCCACGTTGCATCGAGCAACATATGTAAAACAGTGTGAAGTGCGATCGCCTTTGCTTCTCTCCTGAACTTGAAAATATAATTGGGAGAATCGTAGAAATGCTGGATTAAAATCTTCTAGGGCAGTAGTGTCTAAACTCAGCTTGTTTAGCTGGTTCAGGTGTGGTTAATTGGGGTTGGATGCCGGCCCTCCTGGAACGAGTTTGGACATCCCTGGTCTAGGGGATCGAATCAAGAACGCAATCTTTTATCAATTAATCGTGCTGCTCTATTATAAGCAGGGCTTAATTTGTGCTGGAACACTCCATATCCGGCACCTCTGAAATCTGATCCCACAACTAATTTTACCGATCCCCCTCCTCAACGGCCCTCCTCCCCCTTTCTGCGACTCTCCAACCCTTTTAACTTTCGTCCGCAACAACCTCCCCCACTCTTTGCTTTAGTCCGTCGTCCGCGACACTCCCTCCGACATCTACTAGTTCCATTTTAGTTCCAGTAGATAAAACGGTTTATTAAATGATACGCAGTAATTTGTTATTTGTACATTTTTACTATTAAAAACAGTCAGATTTATTATTGAAGTTCTGCTGCTTTCAGATGACAACGTTGAATCGTCTGATGAAGAAGCTCCTTCGTCTTCAAAAGATGAGCCGAAGGCCAAGAAGAGGTTCCCTTGCACCTCCTGCAAAAAAACATTCTCCTATGAAAGTTTTTTATTGGCTCATGAAAAAAAACACTCAGAGCCGAAGGTCTTCACCTGCTGGAAATGTGATAAATGCTTTCCCACTTTAAAAGAGAAGAGACGCCACCAGAAGGAGCATCTGGAAACAAAGGAGTTTCACTGCAAACAGTGCGGGATGGACTTTTTATTGTCTTGGCAGCTAAAAGCTCACATGAAGACGCACAGCGGTGAACTACGTGTGCAGTGTGACGTATGCAACAAATCATTCAGCACCAAAGGGAACCTGGAGGCTCATAAGAGAATCCACACGGGCGAGCGGCCGTATAAATGCCCTCACTGCGAGAAGAGCTTCAACCACGGATCCCACTTAAAGAAACACGTCCGCATTCACACCAACGACAAGCCGTACAAGTGCAGCGAGTGCGGAAAAACCTTCACAACCAGCAGCTCTCTAAGCTCACATCTAAAACTCCACTCTGAGGACAAACCGCATCAGTGCAAACACTGCGACAAGCGATTCCGGCAGAAATCAGCTTTGACCTCTCATGAGAAGACACACGGTGGAGAGAAACCATACCTGTGCGCCGAATGCGGGAAGAGTTTTTTAACCGCGACACATTTAATTGCTCACCAGAGAACCCACACTGGGGAAAAACCGTACCTGTGCAACATCTGTGGGCGGAGTTTCAACAAACAAATCATCTTTAAGAACCACATGAGGACTCACACTGGAGAAAAGCCGTATAAGTGTTCACACTGCGACAAGACGTTTGCACGATCTGACGTGATGAAGACCCACGAGAGGGTTCATACCGGAGAGAAACCGTACCGCTGCTCCATCTGCGAAGAGAGGTTTGCGTATTTAGGAAGTTTTCTGAGCCACCAGAAGAGACATGGAGGAGGACGAGTGGATGAGCAGAATTGATGTGTAGAATTGACTGCTGTGTAATTTAATATTAAAGTGATAGTTCTTGAAAATGTCCTAATTTGCTTTTACTCTTCGTTTATTTTAATGTTGTGAAAAAATATCAATTGAGTGTTATGGAGCCATATATGAGAAGGCTCAACCTCCTTTAGTGGACTTACTGGGTACTACCAGAAGCCCTGAGTTTTGAGATCTTCGGGTGCTTTCACACCTGCCTTATTTAGTTTGGTTGAATCGCACTAAAGTTGGTTTTCCCTCTTGGTGTGGTTCGTTTGGGCAGGTGTGAATGCAGCAATCGTACTCAAGTCCGCACCAAAAGAGCGTACCGAGACCTGCTTAAAGAGGTGGTCTTGGTACGCTTTCAAACGAACACTGGAGCAGTTTTCTTGTGGTGAGAATATTATCTGTAGTGCACCTTTTGGACTAATCCAGTTGCTGTAGGCTGATGCGCTGTGCATTATGGGATATGGAGGAAAAATATTTGTTGACAGCACTTTACTAGCATAGAGAGAGAGAAAGAGGGAAAACATTACCTGATGGATCGTTGGTAACATTTCAACAAGATGACCATGTCACAGTTTATCTAAATTAATTCACACCTTCTCCTGAAGTGACGAGCGATGCATTAAACATTGTTTTTCAGAAGCGGCTGTGCTTCATTCTCGAAATGTGTCGTTTTTCTAAAGCAAGCATACAATCAGTCAGCGCAGTCGCCCCTCCATAGTAAAAAGCAGCATGTTGTGTCTGGCGGTTTGTTTACTTGCGTACTAACTATTGTATTTGATTTGTAGTGGCGATTCTATAGTTGCTATAGTAACACAACCATAGTAATTGATCTGTTGTGGTTATTCTATAGTAGCTACGGTAACAATAACAACAACTATAGTAATTGATCTGTTGTGATGATTATAGTTGCTAGGGTAACAACAACTAGTAATTGATTTGTAGTAGTGATTCTATAGTTGCCGTAGTAACACAGCTATAGTGATTTATCTGTTGTAGTGATTCTATAGGTGCTATGCTAACAACAATTTTAGTAATTCATCTGTTGTGGTGATTCTATGGTTGCTATGGGAACAGCTGGTATTTGATCAGTTGTGATGATTCCATAGTTGCTAGGGTATCACAACAACAACTGGAATTGATTTGTAGTGGTGATTCTATAGTTGCTATAGTAACACAACTATAGTAATTGATCTGTTGTGGGGATTCTATGGTTGCTATGGGAACAACTAATATTTTATTTGTTGTGATGATTCTATAGTCGCTATGGTAACACAACAACTATAGTGGTTGAGCTGATTATGCAGCGAATGCACAGATGTCATCTTTGTCTACTGCACACAATCAAATAATTGAACTGAAGCGGAAAATCGAATGAATTGTAAAAAGGTAATCCATGCAATGTATAGCAGAATATCGTAATATGTTTAAATTGCAATAATAATAATAATAATTGTATGGTGATATCGCATCGTGGGGAGAATGACTCCCAGCACTAATTTACTAATCAGGATCCAAGTTTCTATTTCTTTTAAACACAAGTGCAGGTATTTTGAAGAATGTCCGTTAGCATAGCATTCAATACAAGTACTATGAAAAACAATGGCTACTAGTTTACAACATTCTTTAAAATATCTTCCTTTTTATTCAACAGAAGAAACAAAGATAAAGAAACTCGGATCAGGTTCAGGAAGAGCAAAATGATGACAGAATTGTCATTTTCAGGTGAACCGCCCCGTTAATCATGCTAATTAAATAACAACTGGAACACAAATGAAGAACTCCACGGCGTCTTTGTGCAGATATTTAATATTTGCTGAAAAATAGATGGCAGTACCACATTAGGGCAAAAAATGACCCTTGTTCAAGTACAAAAACACTTCCTCTAGAAGACACACAAAATTCATTAACGAAGATACAAAAAGTTCATTCATTGAGGAAAACCTAACGTTTCTTACAAATATTACAATGATACATACAACAGAAAGCTCATATTAAAAAAAAACATTGCAAAAGGAGTTTTAATAAAATTCTGATAAATTTTCTCCAGAACAGGAATTTTCTCAGATGCTTTGTTGTAGTTTTATTAAGAGTTAAATAAGAAAATCTGCTGTTAAAACAGGCTTTTTCACTAATATTCCTGCTTTTTTAATAGCTTCATTAACCTAAAGTACCTCTCTCACCTGTTTACCATATAAATATATCATTTTTCCCAACAGCTTAAAGACAGAGTGGCGCCAAAGTGCAAATGTGGTAAAGAAATGACATGATATATTTCATAAGGCAGAGTATAGACTAGCTTTACATGTAGAATCTTTACAAACGGTTTCTTATACAAGCAAATAAAAGCTGCCATTCACATTCAGTCTAACATCTTCTACACTTAAAGGTGCACTAAGGCAATCTTCCCCAATTATGTTGATCTTTGAAACCACCAAAACAAACACGCCCATATCAAAATAGGCCACGCCCATTTTCCCGCATATCTCCACTATCATTAATAGACACACCCCTTACTGCTGATTGGCTGCAGGTGTGTTTTGAGACTCTATATGTGGATATTTGAAAGCATCAAAACAATGCGCCCATAATCAAATAGGCCCCACCCCCCTTTTAAATCTTCACTATCATGGCTAGACACGCCCCTTACTGTTGATTGGCTGTAGATGTGTTTAAGGACTCTATATGTTGATATTTTAAAGCACCAAAACAAACATGCCCATAATCAAAGAGGACACGCCCACTTTACATATCTCTCCTATCATTACTAGACACGCCCCTCACTGCTGATTGGCTGTAGGTGTCTTTTGGAACTCTATATGTTGATATGTGAAAGCTCTAAAACAAACATGCCCATAATTTAACAGGCCCCACCCCCTTTTAAATCTCCTCTGTCATTGCTAGACACGCCCCTTACTGCTGATTGGCTGCAGGAGTGTTTTGGGACTCTTTATATGTTGATATTTAAATTCACCAACACAAACACGGCCATAATCAAGCAAGCCACGCCCACTTAACATACCTCCACTATCATTATTAGAAACGCCCCTTACTGCTGACTGGCGAATCAGTGAATGACGCAAAACGTGCAGCACATTTGCCGCAAATATGCAAAATTGGCCTCAATTGTCCTGCGATTAAACTAACACGACTATGCTGAATGCATTGCTTAGTGCACCTTTTAAACACAACAAAATAACTAAACACTGCATCCTAATTTGCATATCATACATCCTAATTAGCATCTGAGTATAGAGTCGATGTATCCCAAATCTGAGAGGATGTTGAACTGAGTTTTTTAAAGTTACCCAGATGGTCTACAATGTTGGATAAAAATTTAAAGTGCTAAATCCATGCTAACGGCTAATATCACCTAAAATACATTATGAATTGCATTAGAACTACAATCACTGGTAAACCAAATGTTTAAGAACTACAAACATGGTGATTGTGTGAGAGTGATGGTTAAATCGAGAGGCTTAGGTAAAGATGTTTATATTGATAATTAATGGAAAATATTCATGTTTTCTGCGTCATGTTTATCTGCAACAACATTGTGGGCTTTTATAAAAGGTGCGTTTGGTCGGTTATTTTTAAATGCATACTTACACAAAGACCTGAGGACATTTCTCGGCATAACAGACCCACAAATAGCAGATTAACCTTCGTCTGCAAAATGACTGGGAGTTAAATAAGAAATGTGCATGATCTGACAAGATGACTGACAGGACATGTAACTAAGCTCTCACACACTCATAAGAACATACATTTTCCCTAGTATATAGTTTTAGGACAGTATAAGTAGGCAAATTATGATGCAGCAAAAGTGTCTAAAAGCCCATTCGCTGACTGACCTACATGCTTTATTATTTGAGCTGATATGTTTCATCTTGTTCTCCAGTGACGAGTCCACACCTGCAATAATAACCCCACTGATCAGACAGACAGACAGAGACAGAAAGCAGATCTCCTGGTGTGCTGCAGAAGTGAAGTCAGATGTCTGTGAGGATCCTCCAGGACTGGACGGACGCTCTATATCTTTGATTCTCCGCTGGTCTGATCGCTCCGGAGCGGCTGCTGCAAAGGTCACATTGTGAGTTTACACCAGTCGTACCACAGTATTACACAGAAACTAATCTAGCTGTCATTCATCTCAAGACAATGTTACGTGCTTCACGAGTAGTGTGGAGTGTATTAAATATGTTGACGAGGAGTTTCCTGTTTGTGTTTCTGAACTACACTAAAGAACAGCACTTGAATTAATCTGCTGTGGTGATTCTATAGTTGCTATGGTAACAGGACAACTAGTAATTGATTTGTTGGGGCGATTTTACTGTTGCTATGGTAACACGACACCTATAGTAATTGATCTGTTGTGGTGATTCTACAGTTGCTATAGTAACACAACAACAATGGTAATTGATCTGTTGGGGCATTCTAAAGTTGCTATGGTAACTATAGTAATTAATCTGTTGTGATTCTATAGTTGTTGCTATGGTAACACAACAACTATAGTAATTGATCTGTTGGGGCAATTCTACTGTTACTATGGTAACACAACACCTATAGTAATTGATCTGTTGGGGCGATTCTACAGTTGCTATGGTAACACGACAACTATTAATAGATTTTTTTGTGGTGATTCAATAGTTGCTATGGTAACACAACATCTATAGTAGTTGATCTGTGGTGATTCCATGGTTGCTATGGTAACATCTATAGTAGTTGATTTGTTGTGGCGATTCTATAGTTGCTATGGTAACACAACTATTGTAATGCAAACAAATGACCAAATACTGTAGTTTTCTACTATAGGGTGGACTATAGTCTACAATACACCAGTTTACTGTAGTAAAACTAAAGTTTACTGCAGTATTAATTACAGTTTATCGGTTCGCTATAGTTATTAATCTACTAAAGTATCCTGGAGCACTTATTAACAAATTGTTGTGAAAAATATAATACACTTTACTACATTATAGTTTAAAAACACTACAATATTTGCTATAAAATACCACAGTATTTTTTCATGTGTTTATTCAAAGAATATTAACATTAGCATTCAGCAAATATCAATAATGACGTCAGATGGATGTTTCAGGAATTATTTTCTCCTTAATTTATAAGTAATAAGCTTTGACTATTCATTTATTTTCTATTGTTTCTTTGGTTAAACTGTGTTCCTAAGGTTTTGTTTTGATGGTAGTTTATGGACAAATGTTCAACAATGTAGTTAAGATGGCTGGTAAAAGGACATTTGCAATGTAAATTTTACAATAATGTTTAAGATGAACATTTACACAAGCTCTAAAACACATGTCCGCGGTGAGCATGTTCAGTGTTGATGTCAGCGTGTTCATTCACCTGACTGGAGTGATTGCTGGTGCTGAATTCTGAATATTTCTTCTTCTTGAGTGAGCAGATCCTGGTAATGAGCTTGCAGTACTCCTCTCTGACCTAAAGAGGGCGATAACACACACTGTATGGAATGGAGCATGTAAAATACATATATTTCTGAGATTATTTCTTGCCGTTCTCATGAGAGATTTAGTGAGATCTGCTAGTGTGTGTTTGCTGTCGATCGCACACTGAGGTGCTAAACACACTGCAGGAGTTAAACTGTTAAACCTGCTGCTTCTTCATCTGCATGTTTGTGTTTTCTCACATTTAGAAATCTGATGAGATTGTACAGATCTGTCAGTGTGGTTAGTTTCGCAATCTTGCATTACTAAGAAAAAGAAATCTTGATAACAAAGTTAAAATGGTGGATGAAAAGACTATAAAAGTCTGATTATTAACTATTTCCTTTGAGTAATGCACATAAAACAATCAAATAGACCAACACATTGTAGTGCATGTGCATTATTGTGTGTGTAAAGCTGTAAATACAGAAAGAAAGCTTTGCACTAATATAACTAATCATTATTTAGCAAAATGATTCACTGATTCATAACCTTCGAAATGCCACTATGACACCTGCCAATCAAAACCAAGTAAACTCAAGCAAAGCATGCATTAAAATAGGCTTGATCAAACACACTCCAAATGTTAAGGTGAAAGTATAACTTAATAAATGCACTTCGCTTATTATCTAATATCATTAAATATTAAGCATCTGCATAAAATCTGGTCTTTTATCTATATTCAGGGCTTATATAGTTAAATTGAGGGCTCTGCTCATCAGGACAAGATATTCCTCCTTTTTCACTTCACATTTATCTCATTAAAACATCTATAAACTCAAGAAACTGATTCCAGATTCGTTAAAAC